>NC_047153.1:3999021-4334646 GCF_009819705.1 Hippoglossus hippoglossus | reverse complement strand
TCATATGAGACTCTAAAAATTGTCCACAGGTATGAGTGGTTATTTGTCTGTGGGTCTATATGTCCGCCCTTTGATACCCTGTCAGCTGGGTTTGGTTCCAGCCCCTCCCCCCCGCGACCCCTCAAAGGATAAACAGTGTAGATAATGGATGGATTTACCAACTCAACACTAAGCACAAAGACAAGGTTTTATCTCCTGATATTAGTGCAGCCTGCCACTTTTGGCTGCATCCCTGTATTCCACACGTAGTGACGGAAGTTGGATACGGATAGAACATGTTTTAATTCCAGTTAACATTCAATGAGTTTCTTTAAGAACAGATATTACCTGGCCCACAAAGACCACCTCCCTCCTGAGCTGCGTAGACCACGAGGGCTCAAACCAAATGAGAATCCTTAGGAGAGGTTATGGTCCCTGTACAGCAATGAATTCTGGGTAGGTTTGGTGCCGAGAGGGATCCACTCATTGGAGCTTTCATTTTTTTAAAGCTGGAAGGTCGAAATAAGACCACCTAGTCGTAACGCTATGATGCAATCAGCTTTCAAATGCAGGCTCCAAAACGATCCAACCCCTGAAGCCTCCACACTTAAAAAGGGCCCCTGATAAAAGCAATATAAAAACCCTCTTTGAATTTCTCAGTTCATGTTTGTATTTAAAACTCAATTTAAGGAAATTAGGTGATATCGTAATTGTCTGCGTGTTGTCTTTTTATTGAGGGACTTTAAATCAACTGTTTCTTGCAAATATTACGTTAATTTTTGGTTTAAGGATTGTTGTGTGAAGTAGACAGTACGTCTCCCTGCACAAATGAAAACCAACTCAAGGATTTCATTTTCCCAGCACTAGAAATAAATGACACACCAAAGCACAGGATCCGAACTCATCGGGCTCAGTTGTAATGTTTCTCCAGGTGGTGACATCGTGTGCGACGTCCTTTGTGCAGCCCGACACGAGCTAGTTAATTTCACAAGTGCCGTATAAGCAGCTACAGCAGAACCGACATGTGCAGCATCTGAACCGGACGTTATAAATGCTCCTCAACAGCTTCTATTCCTGAGCCATTGTACAACCGGCTCGCCGTGACCCAATTTCATCACAATTCAGCTGGATTAATGACAGCCAGACAAAAAGATGGCGAGCGTGTCCATTATGGCGAGAAGATAAAGATAGAGGTGGTGGCAGCAATCTTAATCTGTTTTTGCTTCTCTAAGCAGTCTGTGCTGTGTAATCTCTTCCCTAACATTTGATATGATAAGATCTTTCCCCTGATTCTTTATGTCTTATCTCTCTGGAGCTCAAGAAACAGGGTGAATTGAAAAGAAAATATATATATGTATGTTTCTGCTTTTGTTTTCATTGCACAAACATATGGCACAATGTTATAGACTGGATTTGAGATTGTACAGATGCAGGTTGATCACAGCTAGATATTGTTTTTAGTTTAGTTTGGATGTATTTGGCGGAAACAGTGAATACAGACTTTTTTTTTATACCAATGCAAGGAAACGTTTGATACATATTGAGATGCAAAACAAAAATCTTCATCTGCAGAATCATAAACTAAAGATCGGTCATCATTTAACTTAACGTGGACTTTCACCGTTTCCAGTGTCAAAGCGAAGACCTGAGATCCAAACAGTTGTTGTGAGCTGGTTGATTGAGGCAGAAACATGTAGTTGATTCTTTGCAAAGACAAAAAAAAAAAAAAGGTATAAAACCCACGGTGGTAAATATTGAGGCAAGTTGTCAGAAAACCAGAAGAGAGGGCAAATCGTTTCCACCCCCGCAGGGAACAACATTCAGGCAGAACGATAATGAGCGAACCAGCTCCTTCTAAACAGCAGGAGACGATGGCGTTGATGATGTGATGAGGAACAGGAGCGTGGACACGTTGATGGGAGGAGGGAACAAGGAGCCACACCCAGGCTGCGTGAGTGTGAAATACACCAATCGTTCACTACCCACTACTCACTATATACGTATATGTTGATGACTATACGAAAGAAAAGCATCTGCACACTACCTGGCGTCATTCTTGCAGGATTATGATTTACAACAATATCCTCACCTGGTGGAAAATCCCATGAATCTTAAAGGTGTATTTTACACTTAAACTTTTAGGTAAAGAACATGATGAATGAATGTTTATTGTGGATATTGTGGTTGTAAAAATTCCAATGGTTCTCCCTTTTGGTTAAGAAATGAAATTACTAAAATTAAACGACCATGACAATAGCAGGATGTGTCCGGGTCTCGGCCGCTCAGAGGACCAGTCAGGACCAGTCAGGACCAGTCGCTGAACCAAACGGATCAAAGCTCCTCTCCATCTGCAGAGAGGGCAAACCAAATTCGAATGTATGAACTGAAAGTGATGCAAATTTAATGTGGACATCTCTGATGCATGCATGTAGAGCACCTGCACCGCAAGATTAGACGCCGGCCGGAGGGAGAGCATATATACATATTGAATGTGGAACACAAATTTTCAATTTCTGTCCATTTTCTGCCGATGAATTAATCATACACACTGTGACTTTAACACAGGGCCAAAGGTATCAGTCACATTTCTTTGCAGCCCAAAAAAATATATATCACTTGTAACCAAAGGCATCTTTACAGTTTACTACTTATTGTTTGTCCTTGAGTTTGATTTTCCACGAAAAAGCCAATATCAATAAAGTCCAGGACAATGAACAGGTAGAGCAGAAAGTAAGTCTCAGACTCAGAAAGTGTTTTTTTTATTTATAAAAAAATCCACTTGACTAAAAATAACAAGTGCTTCTTTTTATATGTGTATTTCAAACCTCGAAGAACAGATTTGTAAATTTAAAGTAATGTAAAGTAATGATTGTTGGTCCGAACTTTGACACCATTATAAATCTGTGGAGTCTCTTTCAGACCTTGGATTTCAGAGGCTCTGCTTCCGACTCCTTTCGCTTCGGGCGATGTCCAACTGCATTCTTTTCATATGATTACATTTCTTACATATTGAATATATGTGCAAGGAGTAAGGGCATATACATGATTACATTTCTTTATGTCTTGTGACGGCCTATAGAAATCTGTTCTGTATGGGCTTGACCTGTGTGGTGGGTGTTTCCTTAGTGAAGCACATAATCAACTGTAACGTCTTTAGCTGGATGAGCACATTTCCTTCGGAGGGAGACTCTCCCTGTGTCTGCTGCTAATTAGACATTTGTCAAAGGCTACGCACAGAACCAGATGCTTATCACACACGGTATCAGATGCAGAATGAGATGTTTTTCAAAGGTTTTCCACAACACTACCTCCAGTAAGACTCAGCAAGTCCACACACTCATAGATACCAGTCCAAATATTGTTTTTTTTATCACAGTGACAATGTCAAAATCTAAAACGCCCCATCTCGCAATGTTAAAAGTGTGAAAAACAAATAATCCTGGATTTGCCTCCTTTCTTCTTTCTTTCCATCCAACCAAACGGACAGTGATGAAAACATAACCTCTTATTAGGAATCTTGATTATCTTTAATACTAACACGACTATAACTGATACTATGTGGAACCAGGGATTTGTCAAAATGGCATTTCTTCAAATTTGGCCTGAGGCAAAACATTTGTTATTTCCATTTTTCGATATATTTATTCTTTTTCTAAATTGATTACTTTAAAAAATAAATATATATATATATATATATATATATATATATATATGACTTTAGCTCGACTGCCATATAACCCATCAGTCATCATTTTAATGTGAAAAGCTGGTGGACGGCATCAAGAAAAACTTCATGCTCAAAAAAGGCAATATTTCAAAATAAATGCCCACGCACCACGTCTTTTATCTAGTTAAATTTCAGATTAAAATGGAAACAGTAGGCAGTTATTACCTCACGTTACTTTATTACAGGATCAACTGAACCTTCTCCCTGCGCTGACTGAGACTATTCCCAGTGCGTCGTGCTACAGTGAAAACAGGCGAAGTAATTGCACTGCTCTGAAGGTCCTCATGAAAATTCAATATCAATGTGTTTTCATTCCCATCACTGTATTCCTCCGGAGCACCTGTCAAAAATTGCTTCGCAGGGACCAGCAATGCAACTCAATATCAACTCAAATCTCCTCTGAGTCCCTCTTAATCCATTGCTATTACCTCTCTGCGCCCTTTTAAATCCCCGTGGATTGATTTGGGTTTTTAAAAACCTGTGTTCACTGTGGTGAGATGATGCTTAAAATAGCAGAGACGGCAAAAGACAAAGGAGAAAAGGGAGATTGAAACTGGTGACAGATGTAACATCGCCCGACACCTTCTGTATATAAACAAAATCCATTTCTTCTGCCATTGTCTTCATGCCATTATTTCGCTCTCTTCCATTATACTAATCTTAATTAGAAGCTTTAAAGTTTTAAATCCTTGTGGAATTGAGGCGTTTGACTGAAAAACTATTTACAGCATATTTCACTCACAGCGTTTTTACCCACAGTTAAATCAGGCTTGCTGACCAACTTTTAGAAAAGCTATTTGTGATGTAGCCTTCGCCCGGCGATGGGCACAAGCAGGTCACGATGTGTCCCAGCTGTCGCTGCTCGAGCTGGAAAAGCAATGAACTCTCGCCAGGTTTCCGTCCGCAGACACAGCCAGCGACGATCCAGTGAGTGCCCAACAAAGCTGGAAGCGCTGCAGGGAATTGAACTTCTCCACCCACGCAGGTGTCCTCACTTATTTCGGCTGATCAGACCTCCCTTCCGAGCCGCGTGGGGCTCTGCGCTCTCTGCTTCGTGCGCTGCCTCCAGAACGGAGCTGGAGGTTATGACGTGGGAAGGTGCACAGTGTGCTCAGTGCTCAGATGGTCCAAGTCGTGAGGACACACCTCTGCTGGGCAGCGGCTGCTAATATCACCCACTGTGGCTTCTGCAGTGTTAATTTAGCAAGTCAGCAGGCATGTGATGTAATACATGACATGCACAAGTATAGTGACGGAAGAAAAAGATGATGCTGCTGGAAATATCAATATAAGAAAAACAATACATTTTGCCATTTCTGTGAGTGTTTGCAAATGTGTCACAACTTGTGAACTCACTTCTCATCCTATCCACCGTTTGCCTTAAAACTGCATATTATGTTGTACTGTGTACTATGTTTTGAGTACCTAATCTGTGCACACTACTTTTATGTTTATACCGGGAGAGACACCGAATTTCAATCCCGTCTATGTCCTGTACATTTGGCAGAATTGACAATAGAGTTGACTTTGAAATTCAGACTTACAAGGTCGTCATTACCACAAGACTGAGTAGTTCTGTATTACTTCTGTATTTGCCTGAATGTATTTGTCTTAGTCCTGAAATGTCTTAATCCTTGTTTGATCATGCTAAGCACTTTGTTTTGAAAAGTGCTGCATAAATAAAGATTATTGTGATAATATAAAACAACAGCATTTGATGGCAGCAGTAGATACCGCCCTCATTTCTGACTTTTTAATGTTCTTAATTTACACATTTACTTTGTAGTAATGTAAAGGAAACTGAGGTTTAAAAACATGTATAAGCAGCACGTATATACCTCCATCGTGACCTTTATGAAACAATCAAATTCACTAGATCTAGTTTTATTTGGATAAATATCAGCTTTTTTTATCACCAAGATCAAACAATTATTCCCTGAGGAAGTAAAACAAATTCCTGGATCTGCACCAAAAGTGAATGGGCTCTTGCCAGACCTGCACTGCATCCTTCCACCGAGTTTAGTAGTTTTACTGGAATCCTGCTGAAAAACACACTAAAGAGAGTCTGATGAAAACATATAACAATCGTCCCCTCGGTCCAAAAGTCCATGAGACCACATTTTAATCTGCTGGATCCCACTTTTTATTTGGGTCTGCACATACTCAAAGTTATCAGGGTTTGTTTTTCATTAAATTCCACGAATTATTACCTGGGAAAATGTCCAATGTTTGTAATGTTAAACAAATTAAAGAAATCCTGGATTTGCCCCTTTGTTCAAATCCCAGCAGGATCGTCCTTGGCCTCCGTCCCATCCTTCCCCCAAGGTCTATGCAAATCAGTTTTGTAGTTTTAACATAATCCTGCTGACAAACTAACAAACAAAAGGACAGGGGGTAAAAAAAACTTTTATAATATAATATAATAAATATATTTATCTCGTCCATTTTCCACTTTTTGCTGTGCAGCACATCCAGTGGTTATGAAACAGCAGCGGTGGGATCACATGAGTCAGTCCGGCGAAGACGCAGTGAGAAGGAAAACAATCGGGATCTGCAGCAGCTCAGGTGAAAAGTCTCGTCTGCTGCTGCCGAGATTTCCTGATCCCCGTGTTCAGGGGAGGACGACAAGATAATGAACACCGGGACCGATTCACACGTGTCCCCCGCTGTGTGAAAACAGCAATCTGACAGGTCCCCTGCATGTCACACTGTATGAGACGGGTCTAATCAAATCCTTGTTTATGATGTTGTGTCAGAAACACCGATATCAATTTTGCAGCATGTCGGATTGTGCAATGAAAGAATTGACTTACTGTAAATATGAGAATATGTTCCCGCAGTGACACGTCCTGAACTTTCGTCATCCGTCTGTACGGCTCAGCTCTGCTTCTCAAATCCGAACAGTACGTGTCAGCGTGCTATATGTTTATGTTACGACTTGCGATGTTGCATCAGCAGCGGATTTCTACATCAGCTCATGTTTGAATTGTTCTGTGTGTAGCACCAAAGCCTTTTTATTTATTTTTTTTGTCAGTATTTTGAAACCCCAGTTCGAAGTCGGCTGCTCAGAAACGGGGAAAAAAACAACTTCTCAAAGGCCAATGCAATGAAACACTTTGTACAAGTAGCGCTATTAGATTGAGGTTTTATAATTAAACATTAATGAATGTAGATTAATCCTAAACTACTCAGTATATTGCTTCTGTTGAGGTGAGAATGCTCACTTATACCCAGCGGCTGTTTCTCTGAGATACTTTCCCTTTCTGTTCTGAAAATCCTTCACATCCTAAACCGTTACCCCCCCTCGCTGCTACTTAGACCGGGTTTTAAAAAGCTCTTAAGGAACCTGGTTTATTTAGCTTATTTTGCAGCATATTTATTATTCATGATTTTAACACTTAATTATTTGATTCTGTTTAAAAGGCTTCATCCAAACAAAAAACAGAAATGGTCTGTAAGTGATGAGTTTATCTAATAAAACTTGTTTCAATGAAAATAATGACAGAAACAAGGAATTAGTCCCACGTATAATAAATTGCAGTCTGATCTGAGGCAGCTTTTTATCCTCACCGGTGCCTCATGTGTTGAAATGAGGACAAAAACACTACAAATGAAAAATAAAAAAATCTCAAGCACTTAAAGAACAACAGCGCTGCTTCAACATGGAGCGAGTGAGGGAACATTTGAGATGTGACCAGACGCCCCGTCAGCCTGATTACAGTCCACCTGGCGCCACTTCACTTGATTTGGCCTGATTCAGGACAAAGTGCAGGAGGAGAAGAGGAGGAGCAGCTGGCCTGGTGTTTCTCTGCCTGTGTGCCGCTCCTCACCGGAACACCATGAAAAACAGCTTTCAGATTCTGAAGCTAACTTGTTGAGCCGTTGTTCAGCAAATTGAATTCATGAGCAAAGTGGAGAAAACATATTTAAAGCTTAAACCTTGCGAGAGGCAGACGCAGAAAAAGAATCTGCTTTTTGAATTAAATAATCAATTGGCTTTGATTTATTAATGCAAAAGAATTATTCTTTTAAAATCTTTGTTTTTCTGAGCTCAATCTAATCTTGGTTCATCCTTGGGTCCATAACATTTATCCCACATGTAATTAACCGTCAGCTGACATGTTGTCAATGGTCCTGTTCAGACCTGGTGTTAACATCTTTCCTGATAGTTTGTCCGGTGTTTGCTGGGTTACACAAAAAACGACTTAGTAGCTGTCCTCGAAACTAGAAGGACTTGGAACAAGAAAGAGCCCATTGAATAATTTGTGAGATTTGGCATTTTTGTCATATTTATAGATTTCCCAGGGAATAATTCATGTCATTTTAGAGTGGATCCAGACAAAGATGCAGATTGAGGATATTATTTTTGTCACTTTCCTTAACATCATGTGGCATTTTCATCAGTTTCACACGGATCTTGATATTTAGGGGACTGAGGTTGCAATTTGGTGCAGGACTGTTGCATCTCGGCCGAGGTATCAGGCGCTCTGCATTTCCAGTTGTTAAGGAATGTGTAGAGTTTCCTGTTTCATAATGTCCAACCCTGTGTTCCTGCTAACGGGCACCACAGTGCTCCTTATTAGTGCTGAAAGGCGTCATGTGACGTGCTGTGGCTAAAGCCGGGGGGGGGGGAGCTGAATCCATCACAAATCCAAGATGGGCTGAAGAACCATTAAGCCTTACGTCAAAAAGCTGTAGTTCGAGAAAGAAAGAAAGTTGTGCTTCACAATCTCTGTGGTCGTAGATGTGCGGCATCTGAGCAGAACAGAAATCCTGTGTGGTTACAGTGGATTAGACGCGTATATGCATCGTCCTACATTTACCTAGAGAACTACTCGTGGTGTCTTCAGTGCAGGGGACGGGATAAAGACTAGAGGACAAAAGGAAGTTGTTCTCTCTTCACAAGCCTCAACTCTTGAAAGGCTGGGAGGAAAAAAAACAAGTCTCGGTATCACCCTTTATTTAACACAGGCGCTGTGGAATGTAATGGGAGTACGCCTGTCTCACTAAAGCAGCCCCCACTGTGTTCCTCGCCCACACGTGCGTCCTACGACACAGAAACAGGCCAAAAGAAAGTGTGTTAAAACCAAACCAAAGGTATTTATGCTCTCAACAAAATGTCTGCTCTGCTGCGGTGAGAAATGAGCACATGCTGGATCCAGTGTGCAGTGAGAGCAGTCGTTTGGTGATGAGATGGGAGGGCTGGTGCACCGCCCTGCTCCCCCCCCCCGGTCACTGCAGAACTGAGTAACACACACACACAGTCAAGCGTGATTTCATGTGTAATTAAATTTACTTGTGTCCATTTAACTTATTTGTGTCCCCCTCCCAGACCCTGGGATCATTATACATGATGACTTGCCGCCCATGGCTTCCTGGGATATGCAGTGGAGCACAGCCATCATTAGTGTTATCAGTTCCACCCGTGCTCTTCCTCCAATAAGAGGTAGAACCCCCACCCCCTCCGTTTCACGCACTGACCAGAACATTAGAGTCTGGTTGAATCAATCCAATCCATATGTATAATACCCATGATGCATGTTTGTCAAGTGTTGCATAAAGAGCTGCAACATGTCTGAGGCAATGACTGAAACTAAATCTGCACAGTACAAAAGAGAAGTGATACGGGCGCTGCCATCTTGTGATGGTGACGTCATTTGGAGTCTCGGCTGTCAATCATGTAGTTTCACCCTCTTTTTAATAGCTTCAAATAACTAATTCAAACCAACCAAACCAAACAAAATGACAACTGGGATCAGTGTGATTAAAAACCTAAAATGTGTGTGCTTCGTACTTTTTAGTTAGGTCCCTGTCCCATCAAGTTACATGGAGGAGGTGGGGTGTATGACCAATACTACAGCCAGCCACCAGGGGGGGTAATCCAGATGAATTTGTTCGACTGTTTATGACATGAGGTGAAAGTAAAATAGGTGCAAATACTTATAATAATACTATAAACCACTACTAGGAACATTGTGTGTCACGGGGCTCCTTCTGCAGCCATTTCATTTGAGAGTCGGATGCTCGGAGAACACGTGACCTCGCAAAGGTTAACGTCTTATTATCGTATTGTTAAAGAAGGTGAGAGAATTCCTGGATCCGCCTGTTTTTCCAGATCAGCTCCGGAATGTAATGGCTTCTGAATGTAATGGAAATTGCTTGATAACGCCGATTAACACCGTAACCTCCTTGGCGGACGTAATAATAACATGTGAACCACAACCTTTAACTTCACAAATACACAAAACATCTGCAGCACTTTTCTGCTCCACTTTTCACGGCGACTGTTTCTATCTGATGAAATGTGCACAGAACGTTATTATTGTCCGATGCTCCGGCTCAGCACGTCGCTGAAGAGCTTCTGCAGCCGACGTTACGAAGAGTGATTTATAAGAGAAACAAAACCAAGTTGTGAAACTTTAGGGTGGGACTTCTGAATGTTTTACGTCCGCCATTATAAGGCTGTCGGGGGCTGAAGTGGTTTATGATCCTGAAAATCCAGTCATCACGAGCACGCCGCGGTGAGAAACAACAAGACCACTCGCTGTGATCAAAGCATCTCGGCAGTATGTTGTTCTTTTAATCAGGATCGTCAGAAACGCCTCTGATCAGAATATCTGGGCGAAGCAGCAGCAGCAGCAGCTACAGGCCGCATCTGAATTCACGCTCGATCTCAGCTCCCTTTGACTCACCTCAGTAATTGGTTTCACTGTGATCTACAGTGGCTGTTAAGCTATTCATAAAGGGGAGCCGACATCGCCGCAGGGAGACCTGAGTGAGCGGCGCACCGCCGTACAGCCCGGCGGTGCGATGCTCTCACTTAGAAATAATAAAGAGGGGGGAACTCTGTCGCTTTAATTGCTGCTCATGATTAAAGGGAAAACTATTTTAATTCAATGGACACGGAGCCCGGGCGTTATCAGAGAGGTATTCCCAAACAACCTGAGCCGCTCGTACACGCAGCCATTAGCAGCTCGGTCGGGGAGAAAATGCACGAGCCGTATTTTTTAACTCCTGCAGATTAACATTTCATGTGACACAAAAGATTTTCATAAAAAAAATACACTAAACAGTCCGCTCCCTTTTTTTGCTTTAAAGCGGGTGTGCAGAAAATAATGCGTGCGTCAGCTGAAAGTCCTTCTCCGGCAGCGGCGAAGGTTCATCACCATCCGTTCAGGCTTCAGTCTTTATTGTGACAGAAACTGTTTAAAATGTCACCACGGACACGTTGCGTCGTTTAATCCCGTAGTTGACTGACATTTTCATTAGTGGCTCTTTTTTTTGCTCTTTCTCTTTAATCTGCACTTTATCTCTATAAAACTGGTAACTCATCTCAATACACTCTAACACAACGAGAGGTTTGTGATTATCATTATCGGCAGATGTGGAGGATCAGTCAAGCTCCATTCAAGAGGACAACAGAGTGACACTGTGTTGGAATCATTCTGACATGAAGACACCGTGAGGGAGTTTTCAGGGTGTGAAGTTGTTTTCTATGTGGATTGAAATGTGTTTTTTGTATTTTCGGGGGGGGGGACGGAGCTTTTGAAACGAGAGCTTCCTGTCAGGCTGAGTCAGCAGCTTCCTTCAAATCAAAGCTTAATCAAATCCACGTTTACATTTTTTTATCTTTTATTTATTTTTTTTGCACATTTTGTAACTTTGTTTTGAGAAGTTGTATCAAATTAGGAGCTAAATAAATAAAGGTATTGTTATTTGCATGAAGAAACATTAACATGAACTGATTATTTGTCTCGTAAACATACATGAGTACATGAGACAATATGAAAATACAAAGAACAAATGTAAGACTCAGTAAAAACAATACATTTTGATGGTGGAAGGTCAGAACCTGGATCTGCCTGTTATCTGGACCCCCCCGAAAATTGAATTGGTTCTTCCAGGATCAGGCCTGGGTCAGGAAGATGTCATGGGAATCGGTTTAGTCATTTTTAAGTGATCCCACTGACAAACAAACAAAACATGACCTCCTTGGCGAAGGTAACTACTATGCAGTACGAGAATCCATGATTTCCCTGTGTAATTAAAAAGCTTACGCCAAGCAGCAATTTAAATTTCCCTCAAGTTGTTAAAGTAAAAAAAGAAATTGGCTTTATTAAGCTAATCTCTAAGGGACATGGCTGCCTGAAGTAAAACCTAAATAAAGATGATAAGGCCGGTCTGGGGTTTGACGGATAGAGACGAGGTCAGACATTTCCTGGATCTACTTAATTTGGGGAATATGTTGGTTTATCTATGGACACCCGCCGACGCCTGAAAGCTCTCTGCAACACAAATCACTGTCTCTATCTCTTCACGATTTCAAGACACTAACAGCAATTTCCATTTGCTTCATTTTCTCTTTAGGAGCTTTTAAACACTCGCACACAGAACTCATCAATCGGGCCAATTATACACTTTGGCGTCATGAATTCATAATAAAACTGCAGCTCGGTTATCAATGACAACTCAGCCTGTACCTCTTGGACAATTAGCACCCTTGAAATTATTGCTACCTTCAGGCAATAATTTCATCACAGGATGAAAGTGATCTTTAGCAGTCACAGATCTTTAAAAACAAACTCGAGAAGCTTTTCTCCGGTTGTGTTTTCACTCTTTTTTTGTCCCTGTGCTAAACCTCGGAATTCGCAGAGTGCACGGCTCGTCACGTCTTTCCCTTCGAGACGAGGGACTTGGACAAAACACAATGAATGAACCGCAAAGAGTTGCAGTGCAGTAATGAGAGGGGGGGATGTCAGAAGAGAGGGAGGCTGGTCCTGATGTGCTGTCACAGAGGATATTCTCAAGGCCTGATCAGCCTCCCCGCTCTGCAGGCTAGACGCTCATGCAGACACACAAAGGCACACACACACACACACACACACACACACACACACACACACACCAAATAACATCCACGAGGCACACTGGGCTGTGTGCAAAACAAGGGCACGCACACCATCTCTAAGCAAGTTGCAACTTGACTTGAGCTGTGAGGATCCCGGGGGCCTGGCATGTCACCGCAGTCCATCATTCATCACTCGCCGCCGCTGACAAGGTCGCAGTCTTTCGAAGCGTCTTCGGGGCTCGAGCGGAACACACTTCCTTGAAAGGAGCTGTCTCGTCCAATTAACCCTTCGTAACAGTGGTTGATTGACAACCAGAGATGCTAAACATCGTCAAGCTGCCATTTCATCCAACAGTTGTGTCAAAATACCGCCGCAGGTGCTGAAGCGCCATCTCCAGAGAAGTACTTTGGGGTTTCGTGCATAAAATCGATGCGCTGTTTGGATGATGAGGGATTTTTTCAGTTTTGTACTTTTGTAAATTTAAGACACAGTGCAGAGTTGGGATACGTGCACCAGCCCACATTGGAAACACCACACCAGACACACTTGGAGAGGTGTGGGTGCAATTTTCCACCAGACTCACTAGTTTCTTGTCGTGATGAAAAACATTGAACCAACCAACTGCAAAACTTTAACTCGAATGGTCCAACAATCCCTTTATGAAAAATTGTTTTCATCAAGATCCATGAATAATTTTCTGATAAATCAACGAAAATGACTGTTAACATGGATATTCAGATTATATATATAAAGACAATAGTCTGAATAGGATTTTCTGATTAATTAACCTGAATATTGTCACAATCAGGATGAGCAATAATCAAATCATGACATGTGGCTTATTAGTGACATTATGTGAACATGTATACGTCCAAATCTCATGACAACAGCATTCACTGGTTTACGATGCATGTGCTGGATGTAAACAAGATGGAAAACCAAAAAGAGACAGAAAGAAAACACTCAGAATGGTAGAAGGTAGCATTGTACATGAAACTGTTTCAGGTTTGGGTTGAGCTATGATCTGGAACATACATAAACGGGAATATAAATAGAATATTACATTAGCAAACATCATAATTGTGATAAGATATAATATAATAATGAATATTAATAAGGTCAATAGTCAGAATATCGCTGTCCTGTCACAAAATACATCCTTCTACCAACTTTCATGGTAATTCAAACTAGTTCTAGCAAAAATCCTTCAAAGCAACAGACAAACGAGCGCAAATGAAAACACAACCTTCCCTGGTGAAGCTAGTAATTGCAGATGTGCGAGTTTGAAATAAATCCAATAGCTAAACCATAATTAAATCCTTCTGCAGGTCATGGGAAAAGTCGAGGAAGAGATCCCTTATACGTGATCCATACAGCCTGATTACACAAGCTCATTAGGTAACATGTCTGCAGCCCATTCGGCATCTACTGGGATTTCCCCCGACGCATTAGAAAGTGAAAACGAGTCAATCCAGAGGTGCGTTGAGTCTGTGTCCTGCATTTTATTTCAGCAGCTCCTCATTATAAACTGAGTGAAACATACTACGGCTGCAATAACAATCACCCCCCCCTTCAAACAGGATCCGCTTCGGCCTTTTCATCAATATTCATGACATTTGAGGGTCCAGCTACAAGCTTGACCGATCAAGCTCATAATCAATTCGGCACAAGATCTTGACGGGAAGATAAATAACAGAAGGAGCGGTAAAGTGCAACATGAGTAGCTGTCGGGCGATGATACAGGGTGAAGGCCACCGATAATGAGTCTGACTCGTGGCTTCATTTTCACAGCTCTTCGTCAAATGAGGGTGAACACGAAGAAAACCACTCAAAACAAAGTGAGCTGAGGCGTAAGCAATCACCACAGGGTAACGGTAAATAACTGCAGACATGTACTGTTTTCAAACAGAGTAACATGCACAACAACTCGAACATTTCCAAAACCTTCAGGAGGACATGGAGAAGCGCCTGGATAGAGAAAGCAGGGTTCAATTCAATTGCGCCAAATCATTACATACACTATTTCAAGGCACTTTATGAGGGTCCTTTTAAAATGATACAGAAACCAAACAGTTCCCACAATGAGAGAACACTTTGGCGACTGTGGAAGGAAGAAAACTGCTGCTGCTGACTTGAATCCCATCTTTCCAAGTTGTATGACACCTCTTCTTCATCCTGTGATATTCGTTTCCTTCCAGTTTCACAGCGGCTCACTACGACATTTTTCCGACTAGGCAGCGGACAGGAAAAGTTCCCGGAAAAAGTCTGGAGCAAGCGACTCTGAGATTTCAGAGTGGGCCGGAAAGCCTCCTGGTTTCTGTTTCTAGTTTGACCGATCACATCTGAGCAGGTAGACAATCCAATGTGGAGACAAAAGAGGTGGAACACATCGACCAAAAAGCATCGGCTAATAGCTTTTAATGTATCGCTGTTTGTGTTTTAGGAGGAGAAACGTTCAAGTCGTGTGATATAAGAAACTAGCCGGGACTGTAAACAGTTCATGGTGAAGAGAAGACAAGAGTCTTGGCCTGAATATATGCTGTCGACACTGGAAGACCCAAAATATGAGTCATGATACCCAGAGGCTAATTCGTTATCAGACAATAACCGATTGACTCATATTCCAGTGCACGTCTGAAGGCAAAATGATTATTCACTCTGAAAAATATTATACATTCTGGATGAGAAGTGTGTCTTCATTCTTAGTGGATAAATCTGACAACGCAGATACTTTCTATTCTACAGATGCATCGCGTCTCAATTCTTCATGCAGAAAAACATTTTGACAACTTCTAGTTTTACATTCCTTTATTTTCTTCTGTCTGGTCGGATCCAGAATCAGAATTGGACTTGTAGCCGGGGTGAAGATCGTGTGGCTTCCCACTGCTCCAGCCTCAGGTTCCATGTGTCCCCTTTGCCATTAAGTCCACCCGTCACGTGGAATAACTTAACAGCCATTGGGTTTTATTCCCGTCCATGCATCCTGTCAAACAGGCATCACTTTCAGGATGAGGGGGAGCAGGGGCCTGTCCCATCACACATTTACATACGGACATAACTCCTCATCTGAGCTCATCTCTGAGTCTGTTCTCATTAAAATAATGTCACCTGGGAGATGGCGATTTATGAGAAGGATTTAGGGGAGCTGCCGTATTCCCCTGTACAAGCAGGCGACTACAGAACTATTCCACACAGAAACTAGAGGAAAAATAAATGATATCCTGTTTCCTTATCACTGAAAGCCAGAGAGGCAGAGGAGACCTTATTCTCCCGATCGCTATCAACAGGTTTGCTCAGAAAGAATTGTGTGGCCAGCTGCTTTTTTTTTTTCTTTTTTTCCAAGGCTCTCTGTATTCCTGCAGTGGAGATGCCCCGAAGCCTTCGGTGACCCCCGAGTCCATCTCTGACAGCGCAGCCTTCAGAGATGTGCTGCTGATGGAGGAGGGAGAGAGGGCATCCGTGAGCAGCTGGCACCATATTTAAGTTTTTCCTCCCACAGCGAGCGGAGGCGAGTCCTGCACTCACAGAACTAGCAGCCTCAGCACCTCCGTCATGATCCGTGCGATTTTATATTTTTCAACTTTTAGAACAAATATTATAGTGTCTCAAAAATGTCACATTCATATGCAACCGAACTGGAAAATGTCATTGAGTACGATGGCGTTAACAAACCTCTGAAGTCCCGGCTGTTGTTGAATTCAGGCTGTAAAAGTACAATGATAATAATAATTTGTATTAATATTATTTGTATTAAACTAGACCACAATCTTTCTTTAACCTTAACCAGGTCCTGTGAGGACAAAGGAAAGAGAGTTTCATGTGATGTTGTAGTGGCTAATGAGGTGAATACTGCAAGACCAGAGAATCAGACAATGTAAAATGTAATTTAAAGCTGCACTAATGAATATTAAATATTAACAGTGGATCAAATCTGTGCGTATTGTGAAGTGTGGTGTGCAGCTGGAGTGTTTGAATGGGCTTTGGGGTCATTAGGGTCTTTCCGACCATAGTTTCATCGCAGTCTCCTGCACACGGCCGATCACAGAGAGGGGATTCTCACCTTATTGTTGTTGCTGTGGATCAGACATTGTCAGGGGTCCCCTCTCAGCTTGGGGCCCCCCAAACAATTGCCTGCTTTCCCCACCCTGTTGCTACGCCCCTGGCTTGTAGAGATGAACCAGAATCGTCAACTGAATATCTCGTCACAGCTCCATAGAGCTAGAGTAAGAACATGCAGGACCCCATAGAGAACTGTTCACCACATTTTGCATGGAATTGGACGCTGCACTTTCTTAGGCCCCTTGCAACACATCTGCAGAGTTTGCAGTAGAGGGGTCGCTGTTTTTTTAAAGGTGTGACACTTCAGTGATGACGTAGCTTCTGGCCGTTCTGTCCTGGACAACACGATGAGCCCAAAGTGGCTGACTGGCAAACACGCGGCGCTTCGGGCAAGCTGTAATCTGGATGTCAAAACCAAATTGGCCCATGTGGTAAATGGTGAATTTGGCCCAAATAGCACAAAAACAAATTCAGCGTTGGTTGACGTGCGGCTCACTTGTGGCCCAGATCTGGCAAACAGGAGCGGACAGCCCAAGTGCCATCGCTCCACGTTGTGTGTGGGCTGGACGACAGTGTGGGCCGAAACCATTCTGCTATGTGGGTTTGATGAGCTTTCATTGGGTCCTTGTGCAAAACCACAGCTGGCAACATGTCCAGCTGTGGTTTGGGGTTTGTTGCCCAACTCTCCAAAGACTCAGACCCAGTATCAAATCAACTGTACCTGGACTGAGTCTGTGTATGCATGCACACATTGGGAAATGATTGGCACAGCTGCCACTTAAACATGAGTGAATTTTACTCAAGTCCCTCTAGATCCAATCCCCCTCTCATTGTCAATGTGCAGGAAAACATTTTTTTTTTTAAAAAGGCAATAAAGTAAAATATGTTATTTTTCCTGCTGCTGCTGAGAAGAGGATCAATGTGTGGGTGACTGATGAGTTACAAGAGAGGACGGGGGAATGCAGGGAAAAGGAAGCAAGCAGCCAGAAGACAGTCAACCGACACAGAGCCCGACAGATGTGACCCTGAAAATCAACACACTCGTGACTGAGATGAGTTTTTAAGGAACAGCATCCAGCCACAAACCAAACAACACCACGACCTGCATGTTTTTGACAGCGTTTCAGACGCCGGCGGCGGTGGCGGCGTCCTCGGATCAATGCTGAGGGAAAATTCTTTGTTTTTTCTCCACACTGTTATTGAGAAATTGGTTCAAAGGAGGAATATTCTTTCATCCTGAGCTGCTGTCTGAAGGATCATGGGGGGGAAAAACCAACTAAAAGCAAACAATGTAATCCTGGCTCGGTGGCAGATACAGTATTAAGTATTGATCTCATCTGTTGCTGAATATCAGTCTCCGTGTGAGATACTGTCTTAAAAGTTTGTGTCTTCTCCTTCATATTAGAGGTGACACCAACTCGGGCTGATATTAATAAAACATGCTCCATCTCCGTTTCTTCAGATCGCAGCATTTTGTTTGTGTTTCCTCTTATATCCAGCTCCAAATTCTTTACCTCCATTTCTTTTTTTCTTTCTGCTTTTGTGGCATTTCAGCGAAGCGGCACGCTGTCACCGCCGTGCTTATTTGTGAGATTATTCACGGATAAACAGCACATAAAAGATGCTAAGTGCGTAAATCCAACCGGCAACATTAACACAGCACCCGAGGTACTTAGAGACATGAAGCACCGCAGTTGTGTTGCTTCGGCGTGCACTCGCTAGTTGCATGAAGTCGCAGACCAGATGTAGTTCCTTCTCGTCGTTGCCACTTTAGAAACATCTAGTTGTGAATGTTTGATGTAAAGTAGCCCTGAAGGGACAGAGCCGTATGCACCAAGGAGCCGGGGAACTGAGAGCAGGTGGAAAATTAAAGTGACAGTGTGTGTGTTTGCGTGTGTGTGTGTGTGTGTTGGTGTTGATAAAGCTTCGGGAGCACGGTGGAGAGATTCCAAAGTTGCCTGGAAAAGGCTGAGGCAGGATGTTTACCCCGTCAAAGCAAAACAGACATTATGCTGACGATCAAGTGCAACTCTGCCAGGAGGACGGGAGGAGGGGGGGGGGGGGGGAGGGTGTTCATGATTAAGTCAGCTATGTTAATTAGCAATCTTGGTTTATGTTTTTTTTTTGCAGTTTAACCACCAGAAAGGCAGGTAAGATTGTGTCGGCCCAGGGCAGATCAACACGACTGGCAGATGCTGCATTTCAGCCCCTGAGCACATTGTGATTCGAGCGTGTTCTCCGCCGTGAAAATGCCAAGTAAGGTCTCAGGGGATTTGCACTGTAGAAAACCAGCACTCCATGTTTTTAAGATTGTTTAAAGAGCAAATTCTGGGTTTTATCAAACTCAAGAAAGCCCAGATAGCTTCTCCTTTCCATTTGTTAACCACCTAAAAGCCATATGTATGTTTATGTGTGCAGCCATAACTCATTAATGTTGTGTATAGCTCTGTAACGTCAGCAAATACAGCTTCAACAAATGTGAACCAATATATACCGGCTCCAATAAAAGTACCTCAAAAAGCACTTCTACCTGAAAGCCTTCCCCGATTCGATCATGGCCCTTTTATTTATTTTATTATCTGTCCATTTTATTGATTTGTCGTAAAACCACTTAGTCAGTGTGTTTTGAAAAGTGCTACCTGTATGTGGAAGCATTTTTTCCCCTCACCGCAAGCTGACAGACAAAATAATGACTGACCAGGCAGCAGCATGAAGTGAATACTAATTCAACATATTATTAATTTCTTATCACGTTTGTATTCATATCTACCTTCACTTTAAAAAGACCAGGAAACCGTAGAAATCACAGCAGCAGGTCGACATTCAGCCCCAAGCTGCCACTCAAGTGCAGAACTCTTAAGGGACTTGTTCAGTTCAATGAGGACAAGTGAGAGACTAATGCTTGTCTACACTTGATCTTTGCTGCGCTCACCGGTGGGGGGGTGGGGGGTGCACGGAGTCAATGCATCACTGACCTGTTGGAACTCTTTATATACGATGCAAAATTCATACTGAGGAAAAGCAGCTAAACAAGCAGTGTTGTAGTTCTGGGAATGTAGATGTCGTTCTTGTGCGGCAGTGATGTGTGAAATCCGAGCTTTGTGTTTCGGTGCCACGAGGTTCAGCGTCACCGGTCGCTCTGTCTGCAGGAAGCGAGCGGCTCAACGCAGAACTGAGCCAATCTGCCAGGAACAAAAACGGCTCTCGCAGCCACAGTGACACTGACTTTGAAGAAAAATGCTAACATTCTCAAGATGAATTAGTTTAAGTATAATTACTAAAGTAAAGTGACACACCTTGCACAGGAGCTCCACCTGTAAATACACAGTAGCGGTAGCTAGTTTAGCCGCTATGTTGGTTTATTGATGTCCAGATTCCGACCTCTAATCAAGGCTAACTTCGAGTCTCTGCTACGGATGAAGGTTTAATATATATTTATATTTTAGAACATGTGATAACAAGCTACCATTCATACCACTGATATTTGATTGTACTCATTATGTATATATTTATTGTAGTTTATTAAAGTAAAGCATTGTGTCACATCTACAGAGGACTGGAGACTCATGCTGGGATACCAACCCGATTACAGCCCAACCCAGAAGATAAATATCCATTAACAAAGACAAGACAAACAATTTATTTTATTGTCTAGTTTGTCATAGTGGATGAAAACCAACATCCGATCTCAGACGCCTCAAAACATCATAACGTTGACCAGTAGGACCAGTAGGACCGGATAGTGCTCGACTGCACAAATATAAAGATGTTGTTGTTGGTGTTGAAAAGTGAAAATATAAAAGAGAGGAAAGCTTCAAACACTCAATCTTACAGAGTCCCCCCCCCATCTCTCTCTCTCTCTTCTCTCCCCTCTTTGCCACCCACCTCCTCTCCTCCCCATTCTTCCAGGTCGAGGAAGATGCTCACCCACGTCGAATCTGGTTCTGCTGCGGTTTTCTCTCTCCACAGTTGCCAAAGTGCTTGTTCATTTTGGGAACTGTTGGGTTTCTCCACAAACTTAAGGTCTTGACCCTGTTATGTTATGATTTGGCTCTTGAATTGGACTGAACAGAATATCTTTTGACTATGCAGTTCAATAAGCAAGTGCTTGATAGTCTATATAAAAAAGGAAAAGCTGTATTTTTGACCATAAGCCTAAATACTTCGTGGGTACAGCCGAACTACAATCATTCTTTTATTTCACCATCCAACGGCTTTATGGGGCAGACACTCAAACACAACCTCCTTTTATCACTGACACAGCCCAAACACACATGGATTATTCATGTGAAGAGACGCCCGAGGATTTCTTTTCAGCCTTAAAGTGACACTGAATGAAGAGGACACGAAAACATAAAGACCCTATAGGCTGCAGCTTGTGGATGGGAGCTCCCTGCACATGTAAATGATATACCCCTCATCCCCCTGTACATCCTCGCATATATGCCGCTGAATGGATTTCCCAGAGGGAGGAGGGGTTACGGACATCAAATGGGGAGGGGGGGGGGGATTTGGGAGCTTTACAGAAAGCGGTTGTTGGGTGAAGGGGGACCTTGCTGCGGGCAAAGATTGGGTAAAAAGCTGTTTGCGTCTTGGGTTTTCGTCTCTGTACAGTCCCTCCTTCCTCTCAACCCCTCCCCGACCTCCCTTTCTTTTCATCCTGGTCCCAGCTTTCCAATAAAAAGCTTTTTTTTTTTCCTTTTTGTTTTGTTGGAGGGGTGAAGCACAAAGAAACACAAAGGAGCACCAAACGTCTGGCAGCGATTGGACACCTGAATTGTGGCCCTCAACCCCGGCTGGAGCTGATGGAAATCACTTTTCTTTGGCTTCACCCAACCTCTGTTCAGACTCCTGCTCATTCCATCCAGGAGATAACTGACAGGAAACTCAGTCGAGGGTGGAAATCACATCTCCTGGATCAGGAGTGAAGTTGGTCATGCTGTGTTTTCATGGGTGTTTTGACTGTGTGTGTTTTAAGGAGATGAAGGATGTCTTTAGCGGAAGCATTAGTTGAAGTTTTGATGCATCAGGGAAAGAGGAAATGAGCAATACAGACGCAATCTGAAGTTGTCCTTGAAAAAAGGCCATATACAGTATATATATATATATATACCTGCCTCTTCTCTCCAGGATCGTCACAGGGACTTCTAAGAATGCATGAACTGTCTGTCCTATCTATGCAGCTCCTTGGGATAACCTTGGTCGCCATGGTTACTGTTGATGATAATGGTGCACATCCAGAGATACAGATAAGTGGTACACTTTGCTAACCCCTCTCTGACCTTGTCTTGTGTGCAGACCTTTTACCGAGTAAGAGAAGCTTGCTGTATAAGACACAGCAGGCTCATTAAGAAAGGGAACAAAAGAAAATAGATCCAAACAGAAATGGAAATAACATGACAAGACTTATGCTGTGTTTATGTGTTTATTCAGGGGACTAGTTCTTCCGGCAGAATCACTAGTCGAACTGAATAATCTGTTATTATGAACGGTCATTTCTTGGAAATATATTTGTGACGTGTTCATCTCCATTCCATGCAGAGCTTCTGCACCTGAAGCTCATTCTAATGTTCAGTCTCCTCCAGGTTTATCTCCTCGTCGTCACCACTCCACCCTTTATCTCATCTGAGGTCACTATTTTACTTCGGTTAAATGAATGAGCCGGGGCCACAAATGTCTGTTTCAGATTTTGTACCGAGACACACAAGGATTCCTCGGGGACTTGAAGGGGCCGTAATGACCTGTCTTGAACTGTAACAGTCTGAAACCAGACCACGTTCATGACAATCTGACCAGCGCACTGCGATTAAATTGGCTCTTTCAAGCTTTCAGGGTGTGTCCGAGGATTTTTCATCAACTCACGGCACTGAATCATTCGGATGACGACAGACGACAGTAAGACGAGCGTTCAGAGAGATTTCAGGGATTTAGTAAGAAGTAAGAAAAAGAGAGAATGGGGTGTTAAATTTCTTGGGCAGCTGCCGCAATCACATACTGATTACAGTTATGTTCTGTTTTGAACGCTGCCCTGCTTCCTTCTTCGAGGAGCCCGTGAGGATATTCAAATGCAGATTTTTGGCATTGATTACCATGGCAACAAACACAAAATTTGGGTCAGCCCCTGACAATAGCACGAGATGATCCTGCCAACAATTGTTTTTTATCCCTGTTGACAACTGTTTTGAAAGCAATGGGCTTTGCATGTGTTTTAACAGACGTGTAACATACACAGTGTGTATGGATCCTGCATAGAGAGACTTCATCTCCCTGTGCGAGAAAAATACTGCAGTTTGTGAACATTTGGGAGCAAAGTATGCATAATAAATTACTTCTCCCTGCAATGCAACTGTAAGGCGCCTCTACTTATTGTAGATGTGCTACTCGGTACAATTTCCTCTACACTCATTGCAGAAAAAATGTACTTTACCTGCACTTTATTGGAAAACATTACAAAACCAGATGTGTCATTGTTGTTTGGGTTTTAAAACCTTATTTGCTCGGATGACGTATTTATTTGTTGCATGTAAAATCTTATGTCATCCCAGCTTTCCCGTACACGCTGGCTTTTTTTTTCTGATCTCATTTAATATGCTGAGAGTCGAGCTAGAAAAAAAAAAATATGCTGATTGAAAGCATCTCTCATGATAATGCACATCTGCCGCTCGCCAACAGGCTGCCAGGCACCCAGATTCTAGTCCACTGCATCAGGCAGGTCAATAAGAACAAAGTCCTTTAATTTCTCTTATCTCCATAATTACACATAATCTCCTAGTCTGTCGGTATAGCAGATAAAAAATAAGGGTTTGGACGGTTCCCTGCAGGGACAGAATGATTTAACTGGGAGGCTTTTCATTCCCTTTTAGTTCTTTCAGATAAGGCACAGTTCTTTAATCTAGCATTTGGGATGTCTGTCACACATAAATGAGGCATCCCACGAGCCCATTACATGCCAGTCAGAGGAGCGGAACGATTCATAGAGGTGCCGTGCCTCCGTGACACACTGATGACTCGCTCCTGCTGCCAGTGACGAAAATGCAAACACTTTTAAAAAATGATTTCAGAAAAGTTGTACACGTGCAATTCGTAGTTTGAGGATTGGAAACTTTCCATTGACACAGGGTGTTGAGGGTGTTTGAGTCCAAAACTGCTCCCAAGTGTGTGTGTGTGTGTGTGTGTGTGTGTGTGTGTGTGTGTGTGTGTGTGTGTGTGTGTGTGTGTGTGTGTGTGTGTGTGTGTGTGTGTGCGCGTGTGTGTGTGTGTGTGTGCCTGTGAGCTAGAGCCCCACCGATGCAGCAAAATTCTATTATATTTGTGTCTGTTTTCTTTATATTTAAATGTATTCATAGCAAAGTTTATGGTTAAACTGTAAAATATCCAGCCTCAAAAGGGTTAGATAACGACATTCATATATAGATACACACAAACGCACATCCAACATTATTCTATACTCCCAGTATCAGTAGTCAGCCTCTAGAATAAACAATAAAATCATGTCTACCAACATAATTAATCATAATGTCACCATCCATTAAAATTAGCAGTTAGAAAATTAAAACATGTTTATTTTCTTACTTAAAGATTCCTTGTTGTGTGACTTTACTGCACGGAGGCCATGAGTGGTAATTAGAAGATGTTTCTTAAAAGTGTAACTGTAGGAGAAGCACAAATAGAATCATAATTAATGACGTTAACAGCCGTCGGTCACAGCGACATCTATTTAACGTTCCCAAACATTAATTGATATTATACAATGCCTCTGGTGATAACAGACCAAGAAAAGTCTGTATAGGAGTAAAACTGATTAACTTTGTTTCTTGTTTTGTTTGTTTCTCAGTCAAAATGAATGTGTGAAGCTGGAGGGAGCCGGGGAGTGATTCGCCTAAATTGGCAGAAAGATTTGAATCAGAGCGGAGCAGCTTTCTAAAGTCTGACAAAAGTTTAAAATTACCAACATCTGTAAAGCTCAGTTATTACCTCTATTGTTTATCCAGCACACAAACAGAAATGTAAAGGTGACAGGTTGTGGGGTTTGCAGCAGAAACGTCATAGTGAGGTTTGCACGCTTTGAATGGACAGACTGTTGTTGACCATTTAATAATTTAATAGTTAGCTACCAAGCTGCCTACTAGCTCCGTAGTTAACGTACAAGCTGACTCCATTCAGGGGCTGCATCCTTCGGAGGCTGCGTTTGAAGACTCCTTCAAATGTGTCCTTCCATTCCTGAGAAACCCAGGCTCCAATCGGTGGATCCTTCCTGGCCCGACCTATCCCTTTGACAAACCATTTGTCAAAGAGGTAATGTTGCCGGCAGACAACGATCAACCGAACAGCTGATGGTACGAAAACCGAGCGGCATTAAAACTTTCTCGTCACGTCCAACTTCAGCTCTGTTGCTAGGCACCGGCAGGAAGGGGCGGGACAAGCCGGTGACGCCAATCAAGGAAATCCTCCCTAAACCAGACGGCCTCATTACACACAAGTATTGACTCACTTCCTGCTGATATTCAAAAAGCTTTATTCGGTATTAGTTAAGCGCGCCAAGGTGTTTTTAATCAGTTTCTAATGCTTTGGTTTTGTATATTTGTGCATTGTCACCAGATTACTGTGAGCCTAAGCCAGTACTTGAAGTTTATTTTGAAGGCTTCCCTGTTTGCCAAGTTTACCGTGCGCTTCCACCTGCTCCATCAAACCAGCCAATCCGGCAAACAGCTGCAGTCCAGCAGCCGGCCAACCGCTCAGCGCTCAGCACACCAGATGATTAAGGGCACAGGATGAGGATAAAGATGCGACTGACTCATCTGTAAACCTCATTAATCTGCTTTTGGCAGTGGAGTTTGTATTGCATTAGCATTATTATGGTGTGAATCAGCTGGTTACAGGAGGTGGGGGGGGGGGGGGGTCCGTATCTGTAGCAGCGGTGGTGCAGGATGGACTGAGGCTAATGGAGACTTAACTACAGTAATTCCAACTTTAGGGTTGGCTTAAATGCCTGGCAGTGTGGGACTGTGGATATTTGAATGCAGGAAGTGAGCTGTGATGAAAACAGGCAGGATTTGTGAAATCCATAATGAAGTTCTTGGCACAAGCGGATGCTGCTTTTAAAAAAACAGTTGGGATGCAGAAGTTGTTTGTGCGTTGAGAAACAGGTTGAAGCATCCATTTTGACTTTCATTCATTTCTCTCATTTGATGCTGCATTGAACATTCTCCTGGTAGATGAACTTTCTGTCTTTTAAAATTACCTTATTTACCTTTTAATGCCTTAAACTTAGTCAATGTGTGGGTATGTGCAGGGTTGGCTGGTCGCTGATGTCCGTTAGGTTCTTGTTAATCTTTCAGTAGATTGTCCCACATCCAGGATGGTAATTCTGTAGAAGTACTTTCCCGAAATAGTGAGAGGAAAGGTTCCATATCCGACTGTCACATACAATCACCTACTAGAACTCATTTCGTAGTTCCTTTCCTGGACTGGTTCTTTTCCAAAACAAATGCACCCCTCCCTTCACTGGTACTCAAGAAGCTCCGCCCACAATCTCCATGCACCTGCATTGCGAAGGCGAACCACCAAGTTGGAAATAAGCAGAAACAGAGCAACCTCTTCATCTCTTTTAACTCTTGGGTGTCTCTCCGATTTCTAAACGTCTCACCGATGTTCACGCTGGTCTTCGCCCCTTTGTTGTTTTACTACACAGAACGTTCAGCCAGCGGATTGTGAGGAGATATCAGCAGAATTTGAGTAAAAAGTGTGTCGGGTTAAATCTGTTTACCTTTAAAGCACTTTCCACCCATGACCCTGAACACAATTCTTAATTGTCACTTTTAAATTCAATTCAGCTGCAGCAAAGTACACACACTCGTGGATATGAGTCCCCTCAATGTGCCTGATTGTTTTCATCAAGATCGAAAAAATGATTCCCTGGGGAAATTGGTAAAAGTGTCAAAAAACCAGTGTTAAAAAGTAATTCCTGGATCATGTTCCATGTTCCTCACAAGTATTTTGGAAATCGTTTCAATAGTGTTGCATCCTACTGACAAAAAAACACATTAGAAGTTTCATGGGTGAAAACATAACCTCCCTGGGGGATGAAATAAAATATGTTTTTACTTGTGTTGATAAATTTTAGCCCTTCTCCATCAATCATTCATCAATAATTATTTTACACTTATGAAAAATGTATTTTGACCATTTACAAAAAACATGAACCTGATCATCAAACTGTAAAAGCGATTAATGGCATTAATTGGCTTGAGAAATCGTCACTGAAGCAACTAACCCGACTTTAAATAGAAAAAAAACTGCCTTTCAAATAGAAAGAGTTATTTATAATTTTCCAAGAAACATTAACAAGCGATATTTCTTAACACAACCATCATATCTCATGAATATAATTTCTTTTGCCTCATGTGACTCAGATCCAAATGTGTGTGGTTGGTGTGTGTGTGTGCGTACAACGTCATATACTTATAATGTTATTTTTTTGCTAAGGCTATGAAGTCGTTCATCAAATCCGGGGAGGCCCATACATATGGATGCGTGCAGAGATGGGATGTATGCTGTCTGTTTGATTAAGGAGATCTCCGACTACAGCAGCAGAATGACAGCCGACGCTCGGTGGGTTTACACTGTAAAGCTCGTCCTCAGGGACCAAGCGTCTTGGTGGGATTCCGAGTGGTGAGGAGCGCGTACAGCAGAGCCCGCGCTGCTGCTGAGGAACTGACGAGATTGGGAGATTTTTCGGGGTCACTTATACATCCAGTGGAGGCGATGCAGATCAGGGCAGCTCTTTTATTCACCAAGCAGTCGCCCCAAAAAAAACCCCTGTTCTCCTCATCAGCGTGAATAAAATGTACCAGGCCTCAGCGCAGTTCTCTGGGAAATGAATGTAATTGCACAGTAGGCACTTAGAGATTTAATTCTAGTTGATTCAAACTAAGAAAAAAAAAAAAAATCCTTATACTCACTCACACGCTGCAATTAGAACATTTTGTCCTGGTTTCCAAAACATACAGTAATTGCATCGTCCTAATCACAAAACAGCTATTTCATTTTGTAATTTGGTGGAAGTTTAATTGGAAACCACAATTACAAACACACACACACACACACACACAAAAAACTAATTTTAATTAACTGTGAAACAGCACATGACGACACTGGATAGAATGGCAGAAAGTAACAAACATTATCAATTAGTCAAGCACCCAGAGGCCATAATGAGAAACCTTCAGCACGTCAACTAATGATGATCCCTGCTTTTAGAATGAATTACACCTCATTATCTCGTCCTTTCCAGTCTGTGACGTCATTGTATGTATTTAAATGTTGAACATGGAGTTGAGAAAAGTTGAGAATAGAGACAAAAAATGATTTGGCACGGTGGTGCAGTGGTTCGAAGAAGGTTCCTGGTCTGAGACCGGCTCCGGCACGAATGCTGGTCTCCTGCTCTTCTTGAAAGTGTCAAAGTGTCCATGCACACTGAGGTCCTTGGGGTCTAGTACGACCCAAATGCTGTTTTAAAGACAAATTTGTCCGTCTAGACACTGTGTTGGGACACATGTAGATCAGGTAAAAAGACTTAGACGCCAATAAAAACCAGAGTTTGTCTCCAATAATCAGCAGCAAACTTTTAAAACATGAAGAATTCTCAACAGAGTTTGGTGAACTCACCGCAGCAGCTCTTGTGAGTCAGGAAGCCGGGGATCATGGGTAATATCCACCGTTAAGTTGTGTGTTTCGGTTCTCAACACATTGATAGTCTGTGTTTTTATTTTGTCTCTCTCGTACACGGAGCCCAACAGAATTCCTCCATGTTGTGTTTTTAAACTTGGAAGAATATATACGGTCAAATACTTATTTTATATTTATAAGAAAAACTACTTTTTATATACAGATTTCTCATCCTTTGCAACGCTCTGTGTTCTTCCTATATTGTGAATAAGAACAGTGGAGTCCCTTGAAGTCCTTGAGTCGAGAGTTGTGAATAAAGAAACAAAAAACAATCTCAGCTGTCTTCATGTGTATACTGGCATAAAGAGGATGGAGAGAAGAACAAAGCCGGCTACACACACACACACACACACACACACACACACACACACACACACACACACACACACACACACACACACACACACACACACACACACACACACACACACACACACACACACACACACTTGGCCTGGCATGTTATGAATCTATTACAAATCCTTTTATAGCGCGGTCAAGAAGAATACTCTTGCTTGATAATGCACTGAAAGGCTATCGCACCGCAGCAGATGCGCCGCTGCAGCGTGGGAGTGTGTCCCCCGACAAGGCTTCCACAAGCTGGATTCATGGACATCACCGCCCGGGGGAATCAGGGCTGTGTGGCTGCTGCCGCACCGGCCTCCCTGCGGCTCCGCAATGAACTCATCCAAGGGCCTTTCATCGGCAAGGTTAAGACAATGCCCGGGCAACTTTACAGAGCATCCAGGAGAGGGCAGATAAATGTGACTGTAAACATGCTCAGGGGAGAGGATTCAAAGTCCTGCTGGGGCAGCGAGCTGCTGTATTCAAGCTCTACTAGGGAACAGTATGCACTTGTTATCCAGGTGATAGTCTGTGACGGTATCAGAGGGAACAAGAAGTCATTTCTAGAGTAACATGTAAAGGTCTAAATCCAAGTATTGTCCCTTTTTAAGTCACTTTACACTTCTGCTCCACATTTCAGAGGGAAATATTTCGTATATAAATCCACCTGAAGGTGTCAGTCACCATGTAGTTCTTTGTGGATTAAGGTTTTACACACAGCACAATATAATCTTTAAAAAAACATGGTGTTGTTACAATTATCCAACACTTGGCTTTACACATTTCTGCTTCTTGCGCAATTGGGATAAAAATGCTGGATACGTGTTAATGTATCTATAATATTAATAATTATCATTAACGCTAGTATCTTTACATTTGTATTTCGTAAAACCATGTATTGATACATTTTGGGGAATTTGATATATTTTCACTTGTTTTCACAGGACAGT
The DNA here is from genome assembly GCF_009819705.1 of Hippoglossus hippoglossus. NCBI lineage: Eukaryota > Metazoa > Chordata > Actinopteri > Pleuronectiformes > Pleuronectidae > Hippoglossus > Hippoglossus hippoglossus. Next base: position 4,305,010 of record NC_047153.1, on the reverse strand, counting down.
GGCGTAACCTGAATATATGTTGTTAGTACTTTTACTTGTAGTCTTCCTTATCATAGTGCTATTTTATATAATATAATATTGTAATATGTAATTCCCTACTTCAATGCATTTGGGGGAAAAACTGTCAGGAGGATTATTTTCATTCATTTTTTATTCTACTAGCATCACAGTGGCTCCTTCAAAATAAGGTTATAAGATTGATTACATGGTTTTTACAGCCTCTGCTCCTTTTCATTGACATTGCACAGTTATATTAATTTAATGTTTAGTTTAAGTTATTGTCCTGATGGTTTAAACATTGGTGAGTTATGAGCATCTCTCTAACCACCAGTGTTTATTAATTGGCCCATGCACCTTCCTGTAGCTCAGTTAGCTCCTACAGGACATTTTCCAGGCATGAAACCTGAACTTGGAAAGGTTCAGATTGGCTTCGCGAAGGCCGATATCTCAGCTCGCCGGAGTCCAGATCCTCAGTATCTCCGGTAGAATCTCACTGCCCCCGTCACCGTGCCACTTCCGAGCTTCTTCCCCACCTCAGTGACCTCTGCCAGCGAGATGGAGGAGCCGATACCCCCTGCTCCTCCATCAGGAAGTCTGCTGGATTCACCAACTCCTCAGAGCGCTCCACCTCCTCAGAGCGCGAAACCTGACTGCTCCTCATGAGTGTGTGTGAAGTCTGGATAGTTCCACTTGAGAATCAATTGAGTGATTGATCAGAATAATCTTATAATTTAGGTTGCGCGTCTCAGGGTTTTGTTCGGTTTTGTTGTTTCAAATAAGAGGATTTCCCCACAATTATTCAGCAACTTCATGGTCGATTCTAATAAAGCTATGCATTATCTCATAACACTTATAGAAAATGGTACCAGAGTAAATCAGTTTGCACATGATGACATGGTTAAGACGTCATACATCTATAAAACGAATGTTGTATTATTGAAAATGTGAAGCTGATTTGCATGAAACGTGGTGAAAGGACCAAAAAAAGAACCCACAACATTTTGAGGACTCCAGGATTATTTATCTCACTCAAACATTGCAAGATTTGGCATTTTTTACACTTTTGTGGATTTCCCTGCAGGGAATAATTCATGGATCTTGATTTAAAAAAATAAAACAAACATGAGTTTAATATGCGTGTGGGAACTTTGCTGCAGCTTGATTGGGTTTAAAGGGCCTGATGGGCCTCGGCAGCGCTACGGGCTCAATCAGTGCCTCTTCCGTGCTGCCTCTTCTCAGGCAGCTTGTTCTTTGCAACCCTCACATCATGATCATTATCGACCCGCCATCTCCTGTATCGCTACCTGGGATGCACAAGAGCTGGAGACGGGGCTTTGCACGATCACACTGCCCGAGGCGACATGTTGATGTTGCAGCTTCACCTTTATGCCAGAGGAGAAATAAAAAATGGAAAAGCCCCTCAAACCCTGGACAACTTCTCTTTTCCCGAGCAGGATCAGCCGGGCGGCCCACGGATAACATGGAAGATAAGTGAGCTGTAAAAAAAGCTGCAGGGACTTTCAACTATTTGATTCATCAGAGAAGGAGAGAGAGAAAAATAATCAGGAAGGGGGAGTTTCATGTTGTCGTGGACCAAGCAGTCATAACACCAAAGGTTGGGTTTAAATTCCCCTTTAAAATAATTTCAACAATATATAACACTGAAGAATCACTGAAGTTTCATCCAAGTGTCGCTAATCCCTGACATTCAAATTCGACTTGAAGCAGCGTCATTGACCCCGTGTTTTAAACCTAAAAGTCCACTACCGGAAGCAGCGATGCTAACATGCACCCCCGCACGTGCCCTTGGGCAAAAAGCTTGTGTGCGTTTGAACGTGAGCGTTGTCTCCGAGGAGGACAACAGAGGACGTTTAGGCTAAAAGCATCATGTAAATGACGCTGTTTCTAGTTGAATTTAAATGTCGGGGCTGACGGAAACTTGGACGACACCACAGGAGCAACATTTTATGTTTTATTAAGTTTGAAGACATGGTCACTTTAGTTACTTGAATTGTATTGGATTGAGCTGCAACACTCTTCACCCCTGAGACTCAAGAAGTGTCTCTAACCCCCTCCCCCCCTCCATCGGCATAGTGCTGAGTAGATGATGAGTGAATTTTTCATTTTTGGGTGAACTATCCCTTTAAGTTTAGGGGCTAGGGAATGCATTATGCCAATGAGTGTGTGTGTGTGTGTGTGGGTGTGTGTGTGTGTGTGTGTGTGTGCGTGTGTGCATGGGAGAGTGAGAGAGGGGGGGGGGGGGGGGGGGGGGGGGGAGAGAGAGAGGGGCAGGTGGATAGGGGGAGGGGTCTGGGGTGGTCCAGACAGTCGCTCCCTGTGTACCTCACGCACTCGCAGCCTCTGCGCATCATTCGAGGGGGGAAGCTGCCCGCCGCTGTTCCCCGGCTCAAGCCTCTCGCTTCCCGGCTGCAGAGCAACAACACCGCCCGCTCCTCCGTTCTCCCGCAACAAGCCGCGCAACTTCAACCGGCTCCCGGCGCCGCTGCACGGGGGAAACACAGCTCTTTTATTCCCTCATCGGAAGAATTAGGAGCAGGAGTGCACGGTTGGATTTGGTCCGTTTCATAGACGAGCAGCGCGTCATGAGGATTCTACAACTTCCAACAAGGTATAACGGGGAACAAGTGAGATTTTGTTTCATTTTTTTGATTGTTTCTTTGAGGGATTTTCTGCAGCTTTATTTCATGCATTGCTGTTTTTGGACACTTGCAGCCGGGTGGGACGCGTTGATGCCATTTGTTCCATGTTGTCTTATCGCAGCACCGGTTCGGGGGTTTGCCTGCATCGCACTGTTCCCTCTGCAGCACGAGTCTGTTTTCAGTCACAATATCTGCGAGGAATAAAAGCAGTGATGCTCCGTGCGAGAGAATCGAGTCGTTTTTGTGTTGCTGCCACAGACAGAAGTCAGGATTTGTGTGTTGGTCAGAGTATCAAGTAAAAGACTCGGCTCCTCCATCATCACACACACGAAAGGCTGGAGACGCTCCGCAGTCACACTCCAGCTCTTCTGCATGAGTTAGTTAATTTAAAATGTATTCTCATTTCTCATTCCCCACATTGTTTTCACTTAATGTCTCTTTCGTGGACCTTACAAGTCTCATGCACGTCTGAAGTGTTGAGGGTTTATCCATCCCCCCCCCCCCCACACACACACACACACACACACCATCAAACCGTCTGTGTTTAATCCTGCAGAATTATCAGTATTTTAAAATCCTCATTTGGATGTAATTTCTGAGTGATTATCCGTCTTTGCCTGCAGCATCGTGTATCCTTGACGTGACATTGCTCCCGAAGCTGCAAACTACTGTTTACCTTCCTGTGCTGGCGTCGGAGGCTACTTTTAGTTTTTCCTGATGAACAAGTGAAAACACGGCTCAGTGCTGAGCTTCACCAATCAGGCCCGAGCGAGCTCCTTGAATTAGATGCAGACGTGATGGAGCAGACGGAGAGGGAAAGTGAATATGGGCTGTGTGCTGCAGTATATCGCCTTGTATAGTGGACTTGGTGGAGTATTTGTGTCTCCAATAATCGTTATATGGTAACTTTTGGTGCATTTTGAACTCTTAAAGTTGCATTTATATAACCAGATTTGTTTTAATATCAGGTAAAAGCCAGTTTGAAACACTGGTACAAACTAAACAACGTGTCTTGCCATCTTTAGATTCCATATACAATCTGTTCTGTGCTTCCCTCGCTGTTTGTGACCTCTTGTCGTTATGCATTTTAATTTCCACAGATTAGGGCCGTGGCACTGAAGGAGAAACAGGAGATGAGTTGATTGAGTCACACAGTGCTGTCTCATGGCCACAGTCATGTACATTAAGAACTGCTCTTCTTCTTTTCTGATAAAATAATATTCAATCCTCGACAAACACGGAGAATGATAACACAGCCTTTTGGCCCCGGGTGTGTAAATAACATATTGGCTGCATGGTGCTTACGATCAGTCCACTGATGACTTATGAGAAGATAATGGGATCAACTACGATTGTGTTGTGATGTCCTTCTGTGTCTTATTCTAGTGTGTAATAATCAATCGTCATTTAAAGGGATAGTTCACAGAAAAATGAAAATGCACTCATTATCTACTCACCACTACGGCGATGGAGAAGTGGGTGAAGTCCACAAAACACTTCTGGAGTTTCAGGGGTAAACGGCGTTGCAGCCAAATCCAACACAACTGAAGTAATTGGTGTAATGTGTGAATTTAAATTTTTCTGTGGACTATCCCATTAAAGGCAGTACGTGATCCACACTGTTATATTTTGTCCTGTTAACAACTTTCACAGAAATATCTACAAGACCCCAAAAGTGATGTAGTAACAAATAAAACAAATTTCTGAGAATGAAAACATGAAACCGCTTCTTTCTCCTCACAGGGAGGACCTGTCAACGACCGCTAAATGAAGAGCTTCAGCCATGCACTGTTCCGTGAAGGCAGTGATTTTGCTGGCTTTGACCACCATCGCCATCCAGTACACGGCCATCCGGACGCTCACCTCCATGCCTTTCCAGCTCTGCCCGCTGCCCAGCCCCCAGAACTGCGGCCAGGACACAGAGCCTCCCTCTGAGCGGGCGGCGGCCGGAGGCGCAGGCTGCGATGAATTCCCTTACTTGTCCATCAATGCCACGCGTAAAAAAACACACATCCTGATCCTGGCCACCACTCGCAGCGGCTCGTCCTTCGTGGGCCAGCTGATCAACCAGCACCAGGACGTGTTCTACCTGTTCGAGCCTCTTTACCACGTCCAGAACACACTGCTGCCGCGTCTGTCCACCAGCCGCTTCGCCACAGAGCGGCGTTTGATGCTGGGTGCCAGTCGAGACCTTCTGCGCAGCATATGTGTTTGCGATCTTTATTTCCTGGAGAGCTATATCAAACCGACGCCCACCAACCACACCACGGATAAACTGTTCCGCCGCGGCGTCAGCCGAGCATTGTGCCAGCAACCCGTGTGTGATGCCTTTGGCCCTGCTGACGTCAATGTGGAGGAAGGGGACTGCATCAAGAAGTGTGCTACTCTAAACATGACCTTAGCAACGGAGGCGTGCCGCGAGAAACGGAACGTGGCTCTCAAAATTGTTCGCGTGCCAGAAGTTGAAGATCTACGAGCTTTGGTGGAGGACCCGCGGCTGAATATCAAAGTCATTCAACTCGTCAGAGACCCGCGAGGTATCCTGTCGTCACGGATTGAGACTTTCAGGGACGCGTATCGTCTGTGGCGTATCTGGAGGGCCACGGGGAGAAGGCCCTACAATCTGGACTTGAGTCCGTTCACTGTCCTCTGTGAAGACTTTCTCAATTCTGTTTCAACCGGTCTCAGCCATCCCTATTGGCTCAAAGGGAAGTACATGTTGGTTCGCTATGAAGATTTGGCGAGAAGCCCACTGGTCAAGACGAAGGAGATCTACGACTTTCTGGGGCTGTCGATGGATAAAAACGTGAAAGACTGGATACAGGCGAACACTCAGGGCACCAACGAGCCCTCGACAAAACACAAGTTTGGCACAATGAGGGATTCGGCGGCGAACGCGGAGAGTTGGCGTTTGAAACTGTCGTACGACATGGTGGAGTACACGCAGACCGTGTGTCAGAAAGTACTCCACCAGCTGGGATACAAAGCTGTGAGGTCACCGGACGAGCTGAAAAACATGTCCCTTTCACTGGTGCAGGACAAAACTTTTGTACCTGTTTTGTAACGAAGATAGCTCTCTATTGATTATTTTTGATATATTTATAATTGTTGCCTTATGATTTCCTTAGTTAGTTGGTTTTCTTTCCGTTGTTTTTCTGTTTCTTCAAATTTGCACTAAACTTTAAAGATATCGAATGCACCGAGGGAACCACAGATCGTTCCCCCCACGTTACAGAACAGCACACTTAAAAACACAAAGCTAGTTTACAAATGTCTTATTTCGTTCGTTTTCTATCATCTCTGGAACCAAGATAAGACACTGTCCTCGTTCATTCCCTGTATGCAAGCTGTTGTTTGGACATATTTTATACCTGTGGTGGAGAAAGTGGACTGTACAAGCCCAACTGTGCAATAAATGGTGAATGTTGCAGTCAACCTTTACTACTATGGCACTTCTATCCATGTGGGGAACAGGCGAGACGCTTCTGACAGATGCCGCGCTCGCAAAAGGATAATTGCAGACAATTAATAAGCTCTCAAGTTAAAGGGACAGAATCCCAGCGGAGGTCACGAGTGTGTCATCGGAGGATACACAACCATCTGCGGTAGACAAACACACACTAATTAGAGGTGATGCTTAAATCGTTACTGCCGGTGTTCGGGGGATTATTCATATTTATTCAGGAGGAACACAGCGTAGAGAAAAGATGGAGGAGAGATCCGGAAGAAGAGCTGCATTTCTCACGTTTCTAGAATCCATTTATTCCAAGTCTGTCTTTTCTGTCTTTGTGGGTTACACATGTTTACACCACTGATAGAAAGACATTTGGTGAAACAGCAGCAGATTTCCTCACTTTTTATGTCATCTGATAAAAAAAAAAAAGGTATGAAAGCTGGAAAACACCACACGTTAAAGAAAATGGCTTGTGCTTTCTCTCCCAGGTAAAATAAGGCCGCCCTTCTGACAGTTCATGTTAGATTTATCTTCCACATGAAAGATTCATAACTGAGGAAGATATGTCTTTGTAGAACAGGTTGCACTGCGGATTCCCTTTTTTATTATTATTTTTTTGCTCCTACTGTACAACACAACCACATTTATTTCTACACTGATCACATATGAAGAGCATTAATTTAATGAGTGGACATAATCTGGAACAAATCCTCTGATGGTCGTAGAAGCGGTTGGCTGCTTTCAACCAGACGACGTTAAAGGGCAGACGCTTCAGGCTGGAACACAGAACAAGTCACCAAAGTAATATGTTGTTCTACAATTTAAAAAATGATCCCGAATCAAAGTTTACATTTGTTTTATTTAACTTTTGTTTTCCAAAACCCCGTTCACGTGAAATTTCTGAACTCAAGCACAAATAAATCTAACTGTCATGATGATTTGTTGCATAAATTACAAGCAGTTTGTTTATCGGTGGAGTTTTGGACCGGTATTGATTTGATTGGCACAAAGTATAGAATGTATATGAAGTGCATAATGTGTCTCGACTCCCCCCCCGCTGTGCCAGAGTACCCCAGATACGGGCGCCGCCATGTTGTGATCCACGCGGCCGTTAGAGGATGTAACCAGTGTTCAGGTAAACATTCCCAGAAATGGTTTATCTAATCTTCTTACAACATCTCATGCTTTGTGCTTCATTTCCAAACTGTTATATTCTGTAGCAGCTCAAACTGAATGTCGGTTTGCATCACGCGGCACAGACGCCGTCAAGAACGTGCACAGAAACGCAGCTGCAGGCATAAAGTGCAGAGTTTCCCTGTGTGATGTCGGGTAAACGTCCTGAATTCAATATGAGGAGCGAGTTGCATTTAGGACCTGAGTCGTGTGTCGCAGACGGAGACGAGGCAGGATTTTAAAGGTGGTAATTAGTTAGCGTCACTAAGCTTTATTACAAACAAAGTCACTTTCAAGCAATAAAGACATAATTACACTTCCCGAAAACAATCGAATACAAAACATCCCAATAGCAGTTGTGTGATGTTGTGCATGATGTAATATCCACGTCTGCGTCCGAACGTTCAGGTCGCATCACCTATATTTTTTGAGAGACATTAATTAGGGTAAAAATTAATTAAATGAATTATCTTTTTCCAGCCGAGCAGGAGCAGACCTGACTGGACTCCTCATTTCACAGACTTCAGTTCAGTCTTCACACAGTTGTTGCTGCTCAGCTAAGTGCAGCTCGCTGACATTAGGACCCACTGACAAAAGATCAACTTGGTTTCAGGTCGTTTTTTTATCTTTTCACCATCTGGGATCCAGAATTGTTGGATCTGGAAACACACGTCATGATTTAAACAAGCGAGTAGAGTGCAAACGTCCACCAAGGCCACCAGTGTTATAAAGAGAGATAAAAAGTAATCCTGGATCCATCCCTGATCCGGATCCTCACCATGTCCCCTCCTTCCACCAGGTTTTGCAATAATCTCTAGTTTTAGTGTAATCCTGTAAAAAAACCAAACTTATAAAGAGTCTTTTAACATCCTCCATTATACCGTGCAACTATATTCATTTTAAATTCCAGCAGTGTCAGTCCTTTTACTCTTGTTGTCTTTACACATTTGCTTTTTACTCACCTTTTTTTGCCGACTTTGAATTTCTTGACACCTCATTGTGCAGTGGATGAAAACAGGGGATTGACGTCCAATGCACTGACCACTTGTTTACCCATAAGATATAAAGTGTATGAATGGAGCATCACACGCCCTGGCTCATCAGTATTGGTGACTGGATGTCCATTGAGATGCAGAGCACAAACCTTTGATCCTCCTCTGTGCCGAGGCTGGAGGCAAACTCTCTCCTCCTCTCTCCCTCGCTCTCTCCTTCCGCGCTGCCTTCTCCATCATCCACCTCTCTCTCTCTCTCTCTCTCTCCTTTTACACAGATCCCAGGGGATTGTTCCTTTGCTTCAGTGCTCACTCTCTGTTTTTCCCTTTACCTCTGAATCTTCCGGATGTGCTCGGCATACTGTTAATTTTGAAAACTAAAATCCGCTGCATAGCCGAAGCTTGTGTGTACATGCACGTGGTTTCCATGACGTGCCGGGTTGGTTCTTGACGAGCTTCACGCCTCTGTTTGTCTTTTTCTGTGTTTAGCTCATCACTCGCCGGTTTGTTGCTTCGTATCCACGGAGACGTGGCCCCAAAATATAGGTCGTCATCAGGAGGTCGATAGAAGGCAGCTGATTGGAGATTACTCTTGAGTCGAGCCTGATTCCGACAGTTGTCAGTTCCACAGTTCTCACAGGAGATCGCACCCTCTCACCAAAGTTAATGCAGATAAAGTCCAGAGAATCGGGTCTGGGTCTTTACCTGCATTTTGCTTTTCACACATTGCACAACGAAGCACAAGCGCTTTTCTGCACAGACGCAGGAAGTGATGAGATCGCGTGATTTTCTTTACAACACACAGGCACCGGTGTCGGCTCTTATCGCCACAAACTGTCTTGACACATTCGTCAGTGTCTTCTACGTGTGTGACTCCAGAGATATTTGGTTTATTTTTTTATTTTTTGCGTCTGTTGCTTGTTAGAAGATTCCCCGCTGTGCTCCCACATCGGTTTCTGCTGCCTTCATTTTGAATCTGCAATTTAAGGGGTAAAAAACAGTTGCATTTTGTTGCTTTGAACTCAACTTGGCACCTCGCGTCCACTGCTGGACAGTTTACAAGCGTTGGCACACTTCCTCCACATGCCTGACCCCTGCACGCGGCCTGCTCCCCATGTGTGGGTGCGTCGCTGTGTCTCTGGGCCCCTCGTCTTGTTTATTGTGTCCCAGGGCTGAACATATGGTTCACAAGCCCCTGGAAGAAAGTACAGCTAATCCCTCTCTCACCATGTCTCCCTCTCTCCCATTTTCTCTTCTTATCCCCTCATAATGTGACCTTAATATTCTGACCCCGTGTGACTGCATGCAGAGCTGCAAGATATTTGCTCCTTTGTGCCCAATGTTTACTGAGCCGAGCTGACAGAACACGTCCCGGCAGCTAAAACTACTTGTTAGTGAGCGAAGACTGCGGAAGGAGAAGGGATCATTCTCGCAAAGAGGAAGTCTGGAGAGGAAAATCTGCCGTTAGAAATTTTGCACGTCCTGCTTTTAGCCTGTGTTTGTGTGGGTAAATCTGCTCATGCCCCTGTTTCTGCTCAGCTCAGTTGGATATCATCGAGTTAGCTCACTGAACTGAGCAAATCCGCGGAATTATGCCACTTAAACATGTCAACAGTGTCCCAGCGTGCGGTTCACGTGACGCGAGCGTTTCCCACGTGTTCCTGCGAGCGTGTGTTGCTTCGACCTCCCGACGTGTGTCCCCCAGGCGGATGGTTCTCGACTCCTGCATCCCAGCAGCCTTGCTGAATCAGTCAGGTGGCGCTCAGGTGACTGCTGATGTTCTCTCTGGCAACCGGAGCCGTGAGTACGAGTGGAAATCATCATTCCGTTCCGACTTCTCCACACACGTTGTCAAAGTTGTTATTTGATTGCTGCTAAAATGTGTGTGTGTGTGTGTGTGTCGGGGCGAGCAGGAATGTGCCAGCAGCGATACGAGCAGCTTAATTGAAGCTGTCAGCAGGTCAGCACAAGAGAGGCGTAGCAACCAGGTCATTATGTAGTTAGAGATCCAGAGCACCATGATAGGTTTAATGGGCAGAGAGAACATTTTAAAAACTGAAATATTCTGGGTAATATCCCTCTGAGTAATAGAATTTTATGGGTGGGTTGAATTCAAATCATCTTTGTACAGGAACTCATTTCAAGTCTTTAGTTGGCATCTGTCATTTGCCCGAGCACATTCAATGTTGCGTGAAGCGTGATCCTGAAACATTTAACAGCCCGAAACGATATGAAACACATTTCAGATTAACCTATTTCTCACACTCAACCTTTTAACATATTAAAGCATTAAATCTTCTGTTCGAAACTTATTTTTTAAATTAGATGGGCAAACTGGAAATGGGAATCTGCCTGTTAAATGCCACTTGCAGCCACAGGTCGCTCTCTCCTGCTCTCACAGCCACACACACACACACACACACACACACACACACACACACACACACACACACACACACACACACACACACACACACACACACACATTTGATGGTTATTTCCCCCGTGGAGATGCAGGTACTGGTGAGTGAGAGGGTGCATGTGTGAGGCTCGATGCACATGCAGCATCGTTGGAGCCGGTTAGCCACAGCAACCGCTGCTTCTGCCCCTGTGGTCAGCTGTCGCTCTCTCGCTCTGCTGCCGATGCTCAGATTCTCCCTCCGGCGGCCCTGAAACGCCGAAATGAGATTAGCAAACACGCGAGAGGACAAATATGAGCAGTCATGAGCTGAAAATGAAGTTCAAGCACTCTGGGAATAGAGGAAATATGGAAATATCTTAATTTTGACACTGTGACATTTACAGATATATAAGACTTGCAAATATGCGCTCTGGAATATCACCAGAGCAACATGACAGGGGAAAGCCGGGCGGCGTATTATAATGTGGAAATGTCTGACCAATCCCATGAATCCTGATCAAACGCTCCACTGCCAAGCACACGTTTGTATTCTCAGACACAGAGGCTGTAAGTCTGAGCTTTAAGGGTCCACTGATGTCGGCCCAGTAAATATGATTTCATGCAAAAAGTGCTTATGCAACAGACGTCTTCCATGGGATCTCTTTATTTGTTATTTTTCATCTACACACGGGAAAGGAGCAAGAGAGTGTCTCGTAGCTGAGATAAGGATTCGCTGTGCATTCACACGCTCTTCGGAAATCTCCTGAGATGTGAAGACGCTGAAAACAGAGCATTTAAAAAACGCCTCAACACCACTTCCCAATATTTGCTTAACGTTAAGTGCTGCTTATCGAAGAGTGAATATAAATAATTAGGTGTGACAGGCATTTAAATAATTTAAAATGTGTCCACTATGAAGTGGTGTACGGTCCTTGTGAGATGTGGAAGTGCAGTTTGCAAGCGACATTTGACGAGTTGACATTGATTTATTTGAAGGGCCCTTCCAAAGCCGATGTAAATCAAATATCGATGCTCATAAAAGTTCAGCTCTATGTGACGCTGCGATTTTTGTTTCGCCACAGGAAGCAAATGTTTTATTCGCCTCCTCAATCGCACAGATTGGGAGAACATACGTGAATGTTCAGGCCCTAAGCGATCCAATTTATGAACAGGACTTCGTTTCATTTACTCTGATATTTTACCCAACAAACCTTCTTTGGCCTCGAGGCTTTTTCTAAAGCACAAAACTTGATTTAGAAAGAAAAAGAAACTTTAACATCGCACATTCCTCAACCAGTAATGCCAAAGAAATGTATTTTTTAAATGTCTTGCCCATTTTATTTTACAAATATCTCTACTGGTTCCCACTTAAACGTGTAGCCACTTTAATCTGCAGACAAGAACCTTCGGCTTGCTCACTTATTGGATATTTATCTTCTGCGGCTCTGTTATCACCTGAAGTCTCTGCCAAGTAAAATGGTGTAAAAGCTTCTTCTCTGCAGAATGTGATTGTGTTTTCATCCAATAACCCTGAGTTTACACACTCTCCTCCTCAACACACCGCCCTGTACATTAGTTTTAGTAGCCCTCATTAACTTGCAGGCTGAAATGTCCGTTAAAGACTTGAATGGACACACAGTTTTATTTTTAGTAATTAATGCATGAACGCTTCGGTGAGATTATATTTTAAAACCTGAATAACGTTGCCATGTAAGGAGCCATCGAGGGATCACAGCCAGAATTTATTTCAAGGATTACTTTTTCATCACCTTGCAGGAGTTTCCAGTTCCCATTGTGATGCACAGCTGTGCGAACATCTGTATCCGTGTAGATTTCCAATTGTGAAGTAAAGCAAAATCTAAAAAACAATTCTCACCGTGAGTTGGTTGCTTCGTAGTCACGTAACTGAATTACTTTCTAGTTCCCTGAAGTGGTTACAGATTAGATATCGTGCTAAACAATGACATTTGTTACGCTGAGTCTGAATCTAACATATTGATAAGTATCAGTCCCTTGTTTTCTTTTGCTTTAATCACAGCTTTTAAACATAATGCAGAACATTTTAATTGGAAATGTTGTAAACTCATTTAGAGAGTATTTTCAAACAAAGAGAAAGGACGTTAATTTCCTTTTGTAGTCCCCTGCTCAGGAAGAGGCGAAGAGAAACAACACAAAACACAATCAAAACAAACAACTTCACAACAAATGGACAAACAACCTATTGTGTAATATTTTACCATCTAAAAATCGATATCAGCACCAGACAGGTTCTAATTAAAAGTTGAACATTGACAGAAGTTAGTTTAACATTTAATGTTTGTTGCTAATTTCCACCACTTTAAATAACATTTACTGAAAAGAAATGACATCTTCGATCTTGGAACACGGTGGATCGGTCGTATAGATCAAGACAGGAGCTCTCAGATCGTCAGACGGATTGTAAGCAAACTGACGGCGACTGAATGAATCTCTTCTGTGAGTTTGAATTAAATAAAAATCAGTTTCTTGCCCCAGCACATTTTTATAACATTGTCGGCATGTTTTCAGATATTGGCAGTGACCTTGAGTGGGTTTTTTGGTGTTAAAAAACTAAAAGAAACTCAGTTGAGTGTCATATCTGGGTTTTGAAAAATGCAGAATCGCACATTGTTAAAGAAAAGTAAAAAATCCTGCCAAACATAATGGTTGGATATGTTTGGGTATTTGTGTTTTGTTGCTACTCTGTCCTTTAGAAGCTTTGCTGAACTTTTTCCACAACAAATATCAAAATCTGCACAACAGTCACGCTCCCTGATTTTAATGGTAAATTGACACAGCAAACAAAAAGCCTGTTTACTCATCCAGCAAATACGCAGCAACATCACCTTTCATTTATAGTCGTGTTTGTGCCCCACTGATAAATTTAAGTCCAATATTTATTCTCCTTTTAGCCCCGTGTCACAGACGTTATTAACTTCTGATGCAAATGGAGAAATCTCCGGTTTAGTGGCTGCACTGTTACCAAAGTCTCTAAACTTCCCTTTCGGCTGATTGGTTGCTCGACAGGTAGAGTTTGTGTTTTAGAGAAAACAACCGTCCGCTGTGTGTGAAAATGACACTGATGAGAGCGGTCAGGCTGCGCCGCAACAGTGAAGTTGTAGGAAACCATAACAAGGAAGTGGAGGATGAGAAGTGTGCAGAGCTGAGGACAGCAGCACAGTCGGTAACTGTTTCTCTGTGGGTTCATTTCGAGGACACCTCAAATACAAGGAGCCGGGATATACATAGTTTATAGCAACAGCAGCATTAAAGCTGCAGTAGGAAACGCAATTCCATAACCTTTCAGCATCATGTAAATCAAGTGATCTGAGAGAAAAATAGATTTCTTCGACTGAACTCTGGCCCATGACGGGAGACTTTGACCAATCACAGGTCAATTTTAGAGAGAGGGTCTCTCCTATTGGCTGTTCTACTCAGCAGCTGTCCGTGCAGATCAGTGCAGCTCGTGAAGTAATGTTCCGTCTGAATGTGTCAGAACAGAAAACTGCTCGAGCTCGACCTGAACTCTTCAGGCGTTGATTTTTGTGTCCGCGCAGTGTAAAAAAAGTAGCTCAGCCAATGTGACCAAACTCGACCTGAAGCCAAATATCATTTCAATATTTCTGACCTGTCAGGTCCTGACGGGTTCCGAGCGGCTCGGGTCGTGTCTCCAGACCTTAGTGAGCTCGTCCCTCTGGTGGAGGGCCTGCCCTGAATCAATGGTGGACAATCACTATTGCAGCATTGGGCATTAACTGCCAACCTATGAAAGGAAAACTGAATTATTGGGTATTAGAAGAGAATCTGAGGCAGAAAACATGGGTCAGATAATTGATCAAATAGATACATGCTATGATAAATAAGACTCTGTTGCATTTGGACCGGCATCCATCTGCTTATCATGCATTTAAATGCCCCCTTTTCATGTTTATCCCCTGTATCTTTACACATTCAGGGGGTCCCAGCCTGCAAGACAAACAAAAAGCAATATTGTCTCCTCCCTGTTTGCATTATTTAGTTCTCAGAATACACCTCTTCCTCCCCCCCCTCCCCTCCTCCCCCTCCCTGTCCTGGATCTCTTGTTAGAGTGGAGCTGTGACTCAACCCCGACTGGGTGAAAAAAACAAAAAAACAGAGGCGTTGAGTCCTTGAAATACAAAGATTGTGTATGGCCGCTGGCGGTGAAGTGCACGAGCTGCTGTGTAGTAACACTATACAGCACACATACTGTAATGTAACATAGATTTAGGTTCATGCACGTTCACACCTACACACACTCGTCTACACACACACACACACACACACACACACACACACACACACACACACACACACACACACACACACACACACACACACACACACGGCTGGAGGCAGTCTGCGTTCTGGAGTTAAACTTTGATTGCCTCATTCATTTCAAATTTCAGCATCGCGTCAAGAAATATGCGAAGGGTATGTATTATTATTTTAAAACGTATGTTTTAAATTGTGCATGGCTGTCAGACATGTCACAATAATTAACTGCGTAATTATACAGTTACATCAAAGCTTTATCAAATTCCACGGACGGACTGGGGAAACAAATTCTGCCCCATTTTTCCTCTGACATACAAACTACAATATCAGGACATTTATTACATATCTGCTAAATAGTAGATCTGACAGCTCCACGGCTGTTTCAGAACCATGGACAGCGCTGTTGACACTCAGCTGTTGATTTTCATTCAACAGGAACTTTACGTCCTTTTTGTTCCACAGTCGATCTGCGTCTGTTCTTCCTCCACTTCACTGTGCACACGTTTCTCATATTCCTCACTTCCCTCATGACTCAGTGTTTGGTCTCAGTATGTGTTTTCCCGGCGCTGTCCATCTTAAGGCAATCTTTTTATATGCAGTTCTAGTCCATTCTGAGGACAGGACAAAACCATCGCATCCCCAGAAGTCCACTTCTGGCTCTTGCTCTTCTTGTTAGGTAAAGAAGATGTGGCTTATTTTTCTGAGGCATCATTCGTGTGTTCTAGTTTAGTTGGTATCTAAAGATGGGCACAAAATAATTCATTGCAATATCATGGATCAATATCATGAATCTTCTTCTGGCCTATAGCTCCACTAGTGTTAGTTCTGTTAGCTCCGTTATCATCTCTACTTCTCCATTAACAGTGCCACTGTTGCTAAATGCAGCAAAACCTGAGACGACATAATGTTTTTGTCTGTCCATTAATCTGCGTCCTGACGCTTTCTTCCTCCTTCGCTGCTGGTTGGTTTATGTTGCATCATGACAATTAAAAAATATATATTATAAGTAACTTAAAACATTTAGCTGCATCCAAATCCTTTTACTGCTCCATCTTTTCATTTTTTCGATTGTTATCTTTTTTCTCTGGTGCTTTTTTGGATTACTTCCCTCCATCCCTCCTGGGGAAGGTTATCATGGTGCTGTACCTGCCTTGGCAGTATATGAAGCCTATTTGGGACCTCGTAACACAATTAGATGTGATGCTCCAACATCCGGTCGCTCGAGGCAGGACGGACAATGTTTTCCCCAGTATGTTTTCTCTTCACCTCCCTGATGGGGTCCGGCCCACCTGGTATTTTCCAGATTTTCCCAGATTACCTTTCCAAGCCTATCAAATTCCAACTGAAATATTAAATATCTGTGTCAGATTTGTCTTGTTAATAGTATAGTATTGTTCCCATGTTTAAAATAGAATCGCCCTCCACTTTGGAATGATTGAGTTGTGCAGTCACTCGTACTTTACACATTATAAGGATTCTACAGAAATAAATCACTTCTTTTTCCAGGACATGCTCAATAAAACTCCTAGAATAAGTCCCCTCTGCAATTACTGTTCAAATGTCACCAGGCGGCGGAAGAATTAAGGACTTTCTCATTCTGAGATCGATTTGTCGCGGTCGCTTCATTGGCAAAGACAGAGATGGATTTGGCAGCGAGAGACTTTAACATACAAACCAGGAGTGAAACCTCCCTTTTGGCAGTTTTCAGGTCAGCACTGACACCAGCAGCTGTAGAGGAGGATATATTTAGAAACTTGAGTCAAGAGGAAAGGAGGCTTCCTCTGCTGATGTCACTGAAACGGGTGAAAACCCAGATGACTAACACCCGTGTGGTTAAACACTGTGTTAATGTTACTGAATCTATTATTCATTTCTTAAAATTATCCTGATGTTCAAACCACAGATTCATGACTAATCCTCCTGAATAGAATCAGACTCTGGAGTGTTCGGATTCATTTTTCTGGTGCATCTGGGCGTTCACTCTCCATTTGGCAGCTGAAGTTAACTAGTCACTTTGCAGATAAGGATTAAACAGGCAAAACGTGACGGCTTTTCAAAACACAGTGGATGTAGTGAAAGAGAAACTTAGTTAGCTTCAGAAGCTCGACAAGAACAAAGTTATCTTTTCTTTTGCCCGGCTCACACCAACGAGTTCTGGAAGTCGCAGAGAAAAGCCCCAGTCGGCGCAAAAATTGGCGTTCAATCTCCACTCATTTTGTGTGAACTCTTCAAAGACGTAACTCGAGGGGCTTGTCTACAAGTCGCAGACTCCGACGAGCAGTTTACATATCTGGAGAAATCAGCGACAACTGCAGCCAATCAGAGCACAGGACAGGGTGGCAGTAGTGGTGAGGGGCCACCTGACTTTTGCTTATTGCTTCTGTGTGAAATGAATTTGATAGAAGGCTACGTTTAAGCATCAGCCAGTAAAAGTGAGTAGTTATCAAATGTCAAAGTTTAAGAAAAAAGGTTCACATTGTTGTTGGTAAAGTTGAGAATAATATCCACACTTTGCTATAAATCCTTTATTCGTCTCACAACGTGGACATTTTATAGTAAATGCTACTAAAATACTTACGATTCTAACTGTTAAGAGGTTTAAATAAGATAAATGGAGTATAAACTAATAAAAAAAACAGAATATACAAAGTGCGAGAATATACAGTGGAATGGGTTGCACAGAAGCCATTGAGTTGCACAGTTACAACTGTTAACGAGAGTTTAAGTGCAGACCATAATGGGTGCGTGTGGTTTTACTGGGAGCAGAGCTGGTTGTACAGTCTTGCTGCTGCAGGAAGGAACGACCTGCGATACCCCTCCTCCAGTCCGTCGCTGATGGAGCTGCCCAGTGCTGTGATGGTGTCCATCGCCATCGTCCTCCTCTGTCCCACCACCTCCACTGGGTCAAGGGAGTATCCCGGGACTGAGCTGGCCCCCTGTACTTCGAAAGTCCTCAGGGGCCCTTCTCATAAAGTGCAGTGGCATAATCAGTCAAGTTTAATGTCCAGGTGAACACACAGGTATTTATATGAAGTCACTATCTCAATGTCCAATCCCTGGATGTGAACGTTGAGCAGGATGTGGAACCTTGCACAGGAACGGACGACGCTGCCTGGAGGTGTGGTTCCTCCATCCCTCTGCTGTCGGAGCTGAATATGATGGCTCCCAGTCCAGCTCTGCAAACAAGGGGAACAATCTAGACTGACAGATATTAAGAGTGTGATCAGCTCTTCATTCTGGGCAGCTTTCAATTTGCCAGCATTTGTCTTTATGTACCTTCTAGTGTTGAATGGCAGTAAAACACGATACAGGAAATGGGTCAAGGAAAAGTGATTCGCTGGGGAAACGTTGTCTAGAGACCTGAGGAGCAGGATTTTTTATTGTTTTTGTTTTGTTCATCTTTTCGCACCTCTGTTTTCTCTGTCCTCTTGTGTTTCAATTTATTTCTTTGATTTAACCGGCATCCGCTCATCCTGTTGCCGCTTTAGTGAATCCACTCGTTTGTAATTATTTATCTAACCTTCCAAATCAATAACTCTTATTTTCTACCAACAACACCATGTTTTATCTTTACCCTGCATCCGGAGCAGGATGAAGCTGAGGAGCAGGAGGATCAGTCGGACTCATCCTGTCTCTGCTCACATGTGTTTGTGTGGTTTCTGGAGACCAGACACACTCAGCAGGGTGTGTTTTTTCCTGGTGAGAGATTGAATGATGTGTGATTCCTGTCGCTGGTCAGTCAGGTCGTGCAAACACTGCTGAACTCCCAATCTCTCTACAGGAAGTCGTGCACTCTGAACTTGGCACAAGTCGACCAATGATCCAGAGTTAACTTTTTGGAGGATGGTTCTTTAGATCTATGGACCGAAGGGATCAGGACGAGGGACAAGGGTTTAAAAAATGGATTCATCATTTCTGTTTGTAGGGATTTGTCAATTCTGGAGTCATTTTTTTCAAACAAGTTTAATATGACCCATTTATTGGATCCAGTTGAAGTCCAGGCGGCAGTATTCTGGACTTGAGCAGAAAATCATGACTAATACTATAACACAGAGCAATAATTACTCCTATTGGATGTGAGAAAGGGATTGAATCCTCTGTCACATTCTAACACATTATTAACAATCCTGGTTTAATGTCAGAGGTAATCACAGCAAGTGGTTCAGCGCGTTTGACCAAACGCACACAAGTGTCGACCATGTCTCTCGCTGACCCATTTCTGTCACAGTCGCTTTCTTTTCCAGCCACACTTCTTCCTCTGTCTCGTACAGAAAGACGACTCAAACACCCCCAATAGTCACGGGAGGAAAGTCCTTTCCAGGGAGAGGACGGTATTAATCCAGTGGTTAACAACCAAGAATGTTACTGTCTCGGGATGAAGCTCCGGGTTTCCAGCTGTGCGTGGCTGAACAGAAAATCGTTCATGCCTGTCATGCTTTTTTTTTTGCTGTAAAATAATTGAAAATCCATATCTATAATTACATGGAATATTTCACTTCGCCACTTCAACCACAGCAATACGTAAAACACACATTTGGGAAACAACAACTTCAGATGTGAGGAGGTATTGAAGTTTTGAAAGCACATGAACTGTTCCAGTGTTGATATGATCGTGTCGGCAACAAGATGCTCATCATCAGTTCTTTATCTCATTTCATGTCCCTGGGACCTCGAGTCCTCGGGGGTCGTCCTGAAACATGAAAGTCCGTGTTTGATCATGTGGATTTTCCTGCCTCCTCCAGTGAGTGTCTTTACATTACTATGGCTGCCGTTAAGCAGCAGAAACAACAAAGTGTCACGATCCACTGCTACTGCCGTCACAGCTTCATCCCGTCAGCATCTAAAGTGCGATACTTCTTACAGAAACTATCTACTTCATGTTTTTGTTTTGTCAGCCAGTTGTGGTTGAAGGGACAGAAACACAACTTTGAAATATTACTGCCGAGAGAAAGTAACGACTAACAAGCAAATGCCTAATAATGTACATCAAACGTAAGAGTCACGTTTTATCCACTTTCCATCCATGTTCTTCTGCGTCTCCAAGATCAGGTGAGGGAGGTGCCACCGGTCTAAAGCTTGATGTCGTGTCTGTCGAGCTTCATCTTTAGCAGCTTTCTTTACCAAACTGGTCATTATGCATCACACGTTAGAGTCAGGCTTTTATCCACTTTCTATCTATCCATCCATTTGTTTCTGCGTTTCAGAGATCAGGTCACTCAGCTGGATGTTCCAGGCGTCCCTCTCCACAGCTGCTCCTGAGGGATCCACCAGAGGAGGGTGGGTCTATCTTGGCCCTGTCTCCACCAACCTATAGATCAATTTAATATCTTCATGTCTTGGATTTTGCTAGGTTTCTTTACTCAAGTGGTTCGGTGCTGGACAGTTACTGCTCGGTGGGTTTATCCCAGAGGTGTAATTGTGTTGTAAAACCAAAACAAAGACCTGGCTAACAGACAATTATCTCTTTATTTAACTATGTTAGAGTCATGTTTCATCCACTATCCATTTTCTTCCACTTATCGGCTCAGCAGGATGTTCCAGACCAAACACAGAAACATTGTCCAGCTCCTCCTGAGGGATGAGGGCAGGTTTTCTTTCCGTTTTGGTCTCCACCCACAGATCAAGAACATCCTGATGTCTCCATATTCACCAGCTTTCTTTACCAAACTGGTTTGGTGCTGAGCAGTTGATGTACTGTTCAGTGGGTTTACATCAGAGGAAAGAAAACTCCCCATTATTCATGAATTTCCCAGCAGGTTGAAGTTATTCCAAGGCACAGTGCTGCCGGCTAACCAGACCTCCATCCACATGTCTGATGCTGCTCACTGTAGCTTAGTGAAGCTCTCTGTCTTTCAGCCATGACTTGTGTGACAATATGAAAACACACACACACACACACACACACGAAAAAAAAAGACCTGCAGTGTTGGGTGGTTTGTCTCATTTGCTTTGTTACTACACAAAGAAAGTCTGAAACGATTCACCCACAAAGCTAATGATTGATTTGTGGAGCTTTGAGCAGTTCTCGGCTCCAAGGAGGAATCCACGTATCGTCCTAACTTCTGCAGCGCTGATGTAAATTCTAAATTCTTACCAAGCTGACAGGGGCAGACACATTTCGTCAATGCTTCACCCGACGCACACAAAACACCCTCTAATTATTGTGGTCCAATTCCCAGCGGAGGCCTCGATAGCGGCTGCACTCGCACAATCAATACACAGAGTATACAGGTCATTGATTCCACCATTATGATTGTCATTATTTTTTTTTTTGTCCTGGGTAGTTGCAGTTAGACAGAGCGACAGCTGCAATTTCACTGTTTTTTTTTTTTTAAAGAAGAAACATCACGCATCAAGTAGCACAATTACATAAATGCTCCAGAGGCGCTGACTCACATTTTACACTCACTGTCAATAATACCGTTTTCATTTCAAAATTATAGATACGCGTTACAAAAGGACAACATATAATATAATCACTTGCAGAACATTTGCAGGGAGGAAGGGGAATCTGACAGCAGAGTGACAGCCTGCTTCCTCTGCTCTCCTGCTGCTAAGCCACACACACAAAAAAAAAAAGACCAGGAAGCTGCTGGAGTTTTTTCGGATGGATGCCTTGTCGCAGGCCGCGGCGTGGTCGCGGTGACAGAAGGGGGACGATGCAGCACGTGACCTTCATGAGTCGCTGACCCCGGCAACATTTGTTTCTCAGCTTGAGACGGACCACTTGCAGCCTTCATCAGCGCACGGCAGACATCTGTGGTTTCCATCGTGTAGAGGGCACCAACAAGCATATTTTGTGGGTAACCGTGCACGTGCGTGTTTGTCTATGTGTGCGAGTGGCCGGGAGGGGGAGGGCTCGTGGTGGTAATGCCAATGCTCTGCATGCCTCCTCCCTGCAGCCACCTTCTGCTCTCTAATTGCAGCATGTCCGCCACCTGACCGCTCCGGTCGCTGACTCATTTTCTTTCACATTTCCTCACTAAAATCTCTTCTAATCGCATATTAACTTTCAAATGGTGCAGGGAGAAGAATGTTGTCCTGATTGCCACTTTGGTCCTCGCTGTGTTTGTCTCTAGAGATCAGAGTGTGTGTGCATGTGTGTGTGTGTGTGTGCACGCACCTTTTCTGCCGTCCTCCCCCAGGCACAAGCTGCCACATTGACTTAACGGATCAATCCACACCTCGCAGGTGCAGCAGATGGGTATCACTCCGACTTTAACATCGGAGGCTGTCTCCAACCGGAGTCGGTTCGTGGCATTTGTGACAAGCTGCAAAGAGAAGCAGTAAATAAATAAATAACGCAACCTTGACGCAGTATGGACCCGTTGAGAAATGACGACGGGGTGACTCACAGAGAGAGTGAACTGGCCTGGAAACGTGTGTCTCCATGTTGTCTGCCTCCCATTTCAGGAGACAGTTAATTAATTTTCAATGTAGCACAGCTCCAAAGAAAAATATCTGCATCCAAAGTGTTGCTCTTAAATCTCTGCCTCCTAACAGCCTGTGTAATCTACCACTCAACCTTCAGACATATAAATTATAATTGCGCTGCCATTATACCTTCCACCTACTTGCAAAGACTCCTGCAGAGAATGTAACTGAAGCTTGACTTTTATTTTTGAAATAGCTTTTAATTTGAACCTGAAAAATAGAGACTGGCAGA
Source organism: Hippoglossus hippoglossus (assembly GCF_009819705.1). Taxonomy (NCBI): domain Eukaryota; kingdom Metazoa; phylum Chordata; class Actinopteri; order Pleuronectiformes; family Pleuronectidae; genus Hippoglossus; species Hippoglossus hippoglossus. The sequence goes on along the minus strand of NC_047153.1, from coordinate 4,282,350 downwards.
GGCTGTCAGTCATTTCAGCAAATGCCCCAAATCAACATAACATGTATTTATAGGAAGTTATGTTTTCGTTGCCGTTCGTCTGTCTGTCAGCAGAATTATTTAAAAACTACTAAACAGATTTGAATTTTTTTTTTTTTTGTGAAAAGTTTGGGCATGACCCAGGAAAGAAGAACACAATGAACTGTGGAGTGTTATCTGTATGAATATGTACGCATATCCAGTTTGTCACATTCTTTATCCTTGTTTCTTGTAAGCGTCACTTCTTCATCAAGTGTTTATGACTGAGTCTATGTTAACAAAGTTTCCCATGACCTCTAAAAAACTGTAATTTGAACCCAATGCACTGTTTATTTGACTTTGAGTCAGGAAGCTTGTTGTGTTTTCATGAAATGTTTTCAATCCTGTATCATTTCAGATTTTCCTCTTCAATAAGGAAGTGGGACTTGTCAATGTGTAACTGACCATAAGCATCATAAATCAAATCAAATCTTATCCCCAGGATTGGAAAGTAGAGCTGAGAGTTGTTTCAGATCAGAAAATCTTTTTCTGTTTTGACCTCAAGCAAAGTTACAAATTAATGATTTTTTTAAACGTCCCTTTCATTTGGACGACTCTGCACCTGAACTTGAAAACTTTAGAAACTGTCATTTAAATTATTATCATACTTGGTTTTTACTCTCAGGCGGGAAACCACCTTTTCAACAGTCGCCCTGAATCTTTTTGATCCTAAATTCCACACAACCTGGCCAATAATTAAGAGCTGAAAATCAGAAGCTGTTTACATTTATAATTGGTTTAATTCGTAATGGACAAAAGAATCGTATTGGAGTGTCTACTAACCTTTTAAAATGAAAAGTTCTACGATTTGGATTTGAACGCACAGATAATTAGCTTCTCTGCCTTTGGCGACACATTAGGAAACATGTAATCGGTTGTAAACTCCTGCAACAAAAGAACGAATGTTTCTACGTGGAGGGCGAGGGCTGCACCTCCTCGGATGCTATGCGAGACACATCTCGCCACTGACGCAGTGAACTGGATGTCCCGGCAGAGCCAGGGGCTGCGTGTGCTTGACTGCTCCCTCCTGACATCACCCATCACTCTTTTGTACCCCCCCGCCGCCCCTCTCTCTCTGTCCAACCAGGCAGAGTTTTAAAGGATGAGGTTGTTCCCTGGGGACAGCTCACCCTGCTGGCCACAAACGCCTGCTGCGAGCCTGCGAACGACCCTGACTCCTGTTTTGGCGCCGTCAGAATCTTTTCCCGTTTCCCTGGTTTCTCATTTCTCTCATTTTCCTCACCTCAGTTACACCGTCATCCATTTCTTTAATCTGTTGGTTTTTAAACCTACTGACATCCCATCATGCAGATTCCTTTATTTAGTCCTCACTGTCTTCTCTCTTTGTTTCCCTCTCCTAATTTTTGCGGTATTCTTTTGTGTTTCTACAGTTTGGAGAGCGAGCATTGCAGAGCTCACGCTGTGCCAAGCAGCGGTGCAATTCGAGAGGGAAATAAAAATAGCTTGGCATGTCAGCAGGGGTTTATGATGGCCTCTCTTCCTGGGAGAGCTCACATTAAGTCCTACCCACATCTCACACAATAGACAAATGGAGCAAAGCCTGCAGAGCTGGTTCAGGCCGAACAAGTTGAGTCTCACCAGTTAGACCTTTCAGCACAGTCAAAATAAATGGACATTTCAATCACCCCGTGTTTCTGTGGCCTTTGGTTTTGACCTGCTGTCGTATGCAGGTGAACAGTTTGTCAAAATACACACACACTTTCACTACACTACACGACCCCGTGATTTATTTTCAAAATAGTTTTTTATTCCAGCAATGATTGAAGCTCATGTCACTGTTGCCACAAAATACCAGGCTGAAGATTTTAAACGTTTAAACTGGAAGGGCAGCCAGAGAGCGCACACCTCCGCCAAGGAAACCACCTTCACTAGATCCAGACTTTTATTTGGATCTGCACCAAACTGCTCACACTCGTAAAATATCAGTCTCTTAAATGAGCTTGGTGTTTTTCATCGAGTTCCATAAATTACTTTCTGGGAAATAATTGAAAATGATGCAAAATTCTGGATCTCACAATGTTATCCCCGGGATCCAGATCCACACAATGTTTAATGTATTCTTCTGTTAACTAGCAGCTAACTAGCAGGTGAAAACATAACCGGTAATATGTGAACTTAAATGTTTTGATGATTTTTCAGTATCTTAGTTTAGACAAACTTTGTGTATTATTGGTTATTCCAGTTACAGATGTTAGCACCTCTCCTACACATCTGGGAACGATTCCTTATTCACCATAAAAAGAGGAGTGTTAAAATACTGCGGTGGGTCTTTGATTAAGATTTAGTTTGTTGAAGCACGTCACTAACGGAAATAAATTTGTAACCTGAGGCTCTAGTATTCAACTATTTTGTTTTATGTTTTCTTTTGTTGTCGTCTGTCTTGCTGAGCATCACATTCACACACAGGAAGTGTATCTAGCTCGTTCCTGAACAGATGATGCTTAACAAAAAAGGAGGAAAAACAAAATGGCACAATCCAATTATTTCCGAAGCTCTTTCCGAAGCTTTTCCAAACTCTGACTGCCAACGTCAAGACGCTGATTCTCCTTCCACCTGCAAACTTTGAGAATCAGTTTCTTCACAGAGACGTCAGGTCCAATTCCAAACCAGGCCGTGTCACCGTGCTGTGAAATCTGGTAGAGATCATAGAACTCATTTCTATTCTTTGCTGCAAACCACTACCTCATCCAGCTGTGATTGTTCCTCAGAGTCGACGTCATACTTTGTCTTTTTGTCCTGCTTGATGTGTGGAGAGCAGACCTTGATCGGTCAGTTGTTTTAATTTCAATGTCAATCAAAACTTTGAAGGACTTGCCCACTCGTTCCCCGTGCGGCCGTGTGATTGACAGTGTGACAGGATGGCACTTCTCTGCTTGTCCACACACATCAGTCATGTAATTATGTTCTGAGACGGGAGAGAGGAGAGCATCTGCTGCGCGGTGACTCATTCATGACAGAAACAATGAAGAACAGGCCAAACGCTGGTCGGATAAGTGGCTGGAGTGTTTGCTCCTGCGTCACCAGAGGGACATCTGAAATAATACATTTAATATTTACAGTAGGATGAATTGTACGCCACGTTATAGTTGCAATTTGAGACTCTGTGTTCCAGGGTTCCTTTGTCCCAATTTAACCAGTGTACCACACTCACTACAGTATGTACTGTCCCTGTACAATGCAGTAAAGAAAGGAAAGATACAAAATCGCAGTAACTGGAGTTAAAAGTACAGATCCCCACATCTGGCCTCAGGACAGTGGACGGTTCTATGTCAGGGAAACACAAACACTGGATGAATCACGTGTTTGAAGCCAGACTACAGTTCTGTCCCCGTCATGGTGTCTTCCTCACACCTCTTCCTCTTCATCGAACACGGTAATCACTCGGTAAATGAACTGACCAGGGATCAGAATAAATGCTGCAACAGCTCAGAGTCTGTTAATATAGTCTTATGTGCAGACAGCAAATTGAAGTGTAATTCCAGTGTGAGTGTAGCTGTCATCATCACAGGGAACCGGCCCCAGAGCAGCAGACCTCGCTCGTTGCCAAACGATTTCTTGAAAATGAAAAGCTTTTTTTTACTAAAGTACATTTGCAACCATCTATTCCAGCTCATGGGGGGGGGGGGGGGGGGGGGACCAGCTCTGCATTATACCAACACGGTCTGTATGGTTTTTATTGTGCAGTTTTAAAACAGATATGGCTGCTGAGAGTTTACAAATGAGATATTTTAGTGTTTGTGCAGAAAATAAAAGAGTTTAAAACACCAATACATCTCACTTAGATAAGACTCTTACAGTTTCATTGTCTTTAGGTTTCACTTGTCCCCTGAATTGATGACCCTGCCTCTCAGATTAAACCTGCCAGTCCTGCCACTCCTCTGCAGATCCACTCCAGCAGCAGCCGATCCTCACTAAGTAACACAAGCAGCTAAGACTCCTGTGGCCTGCGAACGAGCACCCCATCACTCCTTCCCTGTAAACCCCTAAAGCCCCCACCCATTAGTGGGGACCCTGCCAACAGAGCTCCCAGTGTTTTGAGGGACAGGAGGACGAGGCCAGAGCCTCCCAGACCAAAACCCGGATTAGTTACTAATCCTCAGAAGAATTTTCTCTCCCCTGACACCCCCTGCTTTTCAGGAATCTGCTTGGTGCATGACTTAAATTTTTCAAGGGGAAGAGAGCTGAACAGAGAGATGTGGGAGGCTGCGGAGGAAAGGACGGGAGTCAGGACTGGTTAATGGAAATATTAGAGAGGCAGAGAGGAAATGCACACTGTAACATCTGCCCCAGAAAAGCACTTTGCTCTTCCTCCTCGCTAATTTCCCTGACCGTTACTTCTGCCGATATCATTTCAGTGTCCTGACATTTTTTCACAAGTCACCGGGATCAAGCGCTTTCATGCAGTGGTATAAAGAGTTTCTAGTTTGAACAGAAAGTCTGAATCTTTTTGAACTGGAAGCTGAGGTATTGAGGTTTTTCCTGCCTAACTGTGGAGCCAGGTACAATCTGTGATTCAGTATTCACACTCATCTGCACTGCACACATGTTGGTTTAACAGCCCAGTTTATCATGAAAACAATCAACCTGGATACATGTCGAGGATTTTAATTCGCCGAAATCATGTGCTCCATATATTTACACCTGCAGGACACGGCCGCAGAAATAAAATATCCACAATCGTTAATCAATCTGTAATTTAGATTACTGACACATTAACTGTGTCTTAATTTTTCTGAGGCAGCATTTGAAGGCCGTTATCATCACAGCAGCACAACTAAGCTGTTCCATATTCAAAGGAATTGTTTTTCAAAGCCATAATGGCAGCGGCAAGTGACAAGACCAGAATATCTGAAGCCTTCGCCCGGCACACGCTAGATGCATGAGCGGCACACGTGGGTCATGGAACGTCTCGCTTTTTGTTTTGGTTGCCCATCATATCCGGTTAGGGCGACCACACTGCCTGCGTGAGCTATGACTCGTGCTAATTTTCAGAATAGACAGTGAAATTAATCTTTCACCACTGCTTCAGGGTATTTCAGTTGAATATAAGAACACTTTTTGTACCCGTTTCAAAGTAAAAGCACTTCCAGCTCCGACTGAAACCACTCGTTTGTTTTGACAAGGTTTTTATTGTGAAATATTTGCAGGACAGGAAGATGCGTGCTCTGCAGAGAACCCGCAGCAGAGCACGCTCCCTGTGTGAACAACAGACACACACATGATATGCAACAGAGCGACGCAGCCGTCACGCTCTGCACACACACACTCACTTACAGTTAAGTATCAGGCTTCAACTCAAGTAAACAGCTAATTGTATAGATGTTAAAAATCCAAGGTGCATTAAACTGTCTTGTCCAAGAAAGTGTGCAGCTCTGTTGCAAGGCAGGAGAAGCTGGTGACGCAAAACAGGAATCCTCCGTAGATCAGAGCCGCTCATTTCGTTTTAGCCTTCGCCGTCTCCACGGTGCACGAAGGCCCCTGAATACGAACACAACTATTCTCTGGAGAGTACGTCGCTCCTTTTTCCTCATCATACCTACAACCTTCACACGAGACTGACAGCCTTCGACGAGGGCGCAATAACGACAACCATCATCACATAACCGCTTTGCTAATTGCCGCGGCATAATCACGGCCATCGAAAACATTTCACCAATGAGCCCTCGTTTCCAGAGGGTGAAATATTCATGTTCTTCTGGGGGGAAGTGGAGCCGCCTGCATTTTAAAAACCATTACACTCTCAAAATGAAGAGTGGTTCCAATCTGAAATCCTGTTTCTGCTTTATCTAAGTATAGTATCTGATAAAAAAAAAAAACTAAAAAATGGGACAGACATTATTATGATTGCACTCTGCTCAACCTCACAAGTACATTTGGCGAAATCAAATCCAGAGGAATATATGTGGCAGGAAAATGTGAAGTCTGCTGCAGCTGTCAGAAAGACGAGTTATTTATTTGTTTGTGGGGCCTCTTCTCTTCTCTTCTCTGCTTTTTTGTGTTGCTGTTGCCTCTTCCTCTGTTTCCCCACTATGGAGCAGATTGGATTATACTGAGCAGAGGCAGTAGAATTAGTGTTGGATCGCTGCGTCGCATATGCTCCCCAAGGAGAGATGGTCTTGAAGAAATAAATGTGTGCGTGTGAGAGAGAGAGAGAGAGAGAGAGAGAGAGAGAGAGAGAGAGAGAGAGAGAGAGAGAGAGAGAGAGAGCAGATGGTTCAGTTACTCAATGTTCAAACATCCCTGGGCAGTAGTGGGGTGCACATTGTTGACTCTCCGCTTGTAATAACTGTAGTCACATTTCTTTTCCACATTTCACGCTTCAGCGGGTGGATGATGTACAATAGGCCCGGGTGTAACTTCAGATCTGCAGCGGCGCCGTAAGATCGAGACCGGGATTGAATCTCATGCTATGGAAAAAGAGGATTTTCTGTTCTGAATTGTTTAAAGCAGAGCATGAACTCAGAGCCGAGCAAGTGCTTCTCGTGTGATGGAAAACTGCAGCAATGCATCTGTTTACTACAGAAAACTGCAGCATATGTCCACACCTAATGTCTGGTGCTGGAAGAAGTAATGAAATATGACATAGTTAAAATATTACAGTGGCAAGAGAAAGTACAATTGAGCTTGTTTTTGATCTGATTTCAGAGACACACGAATTATTTTAGAGTTCGACCTGATTTCATCGTTGCAATGCATCGTTTGACGTCCGTTGTGCAGAGGAGGGATGTGAGGAGCAATCAGATGTTGGACAGTCGGATAAATCTCTACTCAAACCTGTGGAACAGTACCTATGTTACTATGTTAGATCCGCCTCCTCTCTCGCACACTTCAAATCATTGAAAACACATCTCTTCTCTTTGGCCTTCTTTTCGAGTTGAGAACATGTTTATCCCAGCAGGTTTCTATTTTATTTTTTATAATTAGTATTTTGATAAATTGCGTATTTCAGTTTTCTTGTTGTACCTTTCATTTTCTAAAGCACTTCGGTCAACCAAGTTGTTGTTAAATGTGCTACCTAGATAAAGTTGACATTGACTGACGTGTGTGAAATTCTGGTAAAACATTTCCATTCCATTCTTTCTTACATCGTCTGTGCGAAATGGCAAAACATGGTGAAAATGAAACCAGGACAAACCAGCAGACATGAGAAACCTGCCTGTTCACGGTTTCTTCCCCCGTCCGATCCCGGCCGACACACCAGAGAGAGACGTCGGCGCCTCTTTCTGGATGTTTCTGCTCACAGACGGGAACATATGGTGCAGGCAGCGACGGTCTGGAGGGGCCGATGGGAACGCTGCGTGGGAGCAGTCAGGTCGTGGCTTGACTATCGGACCCGACAGCGAGAGCACATACATTCTCAGCTTTTGGTTTACGATGCAGACGACTTACTTGAACAGTGTCAGTTGGAATTTAACAAGATGAGCACAATGAATAGAAATAATGTTTTCCTGTTTTACCCTTTACATACTTTTCATCACATGTACTGTGAATGTTGTCTTTGAATATGGACAGAAATGATGCCATGGATTGTGAGTTATTGGTTAAAATCGTTTGGGTTTGTTCATATTTGTAGCTGAGATGAAGAACTGATCATATTTGAAGGCAAATTTAACCATTACCACTAAATCGCTTAATTTAATGTACGTAAACAACACAAAGAGAACTGGCTCCTGTGTGTTTACCATTATATTACTGAGTTATTATTAGGATACACCAGAGACTTTACAAAGATGGACATGACAGCTCACCAAAAGTGGAGCCAAAGTGTCTCTATCTCCCCCTGGTGGCTTGCTACAGTACAAAATAAACTGCATCTCCTCCATGGGACATGGACCCAACAAAAAAAAAGGAAAAAATAAATCCCTATGTTTGTTGAACTCAATGCTGCTGCAAAGTATCTGCTTCTTCCCCCTTGTTCTCGATAAGACTTCCCTGGCTCCCAGTCCTCGCCCACATCTGATTAATGCCTCCCCACTTAGACCTCTCCTCTTCCTCCGCTCGCTCTCGCCCTTCCTCTGCTGTTATTAATAGCCGGAGCCCAGAGGAGACTTGTTGTGGCACAGAGATTAGGTAGCTCGCAGTGGCCCACCTGCTGACCCCCCCGGTGAACGACGCAGACACTGTCCCTCCTGCGAATAAAAGAGAATAAGTGCCTGATGATGAGCGAGACAAGATCTGGCGATAATATTATTTATCAGGATTGTCTTGTCTCTTATGTGATCGACAAATGCTGAAGATAATTATTTCCTGCATGTCTCAGCTGCTCTTTTGCTAGAAAGTAGAGAAGAGTTGATTACTGCTAGTTGTAGATTCCACAGCTGGAATATAAAGAGTCATGACCCCACAACTTGGAGTAATTATCATAAGAGCAGCTGAGACATGCATACACATGGTAGAGTGATGGGTTCAGTTCTGCATGGCAGCACCACGTCCAGATACGACGGTTGTCTGAAGACGCAGGTTGTTCTGTAATAATCCTCAATGTCTGGTGTGTACGAATCAGGACAATGCAAATGTTTGGAAACAGCAGAATCGATAAGTTCTTTTGGGTCTGATTCAACCTCTCACACGGGTCAAAGTTCTTCAGCAAATGCTCGTAAGAGAAAGGTGTACATCTGTGTTCATGTGGCTTCGTAGGAATAAGTTCAAAATGATCAACCGTGACCAACAAGCCCCGATAGTTCCCCTGGAAGATGATGCAGTTCTCCTGCAGCGGCTGTGACCTCCGCTTCAATCTCTCTCCCCACTGAAGGCCTGAACTCTCCAGTCAATAAAGACAAAATGCCCCCCCCCCCTGAAAAAATATCTGTATACCTCAGTGTGTACAACAGCATGTTGGCTCACAGCTGAGTGAGAGATCAACTGAACTGAGGAATGATTGGATTGTTTCAGGAAGTGATTCTGTTCTCCAACCATTTGTTCCTTTTGAATGAATTCTTCATGGACAAGATGGCACTAAATGAGAGCTCAAGAGGACAAAGACATGTATAAGTTGTTTTTGCGATTGCACAAATCGCAGAGTGGAGAAAAACACAATATTACACAATATATTACACAATATTCCAGGCAGAAACCGTGCCTGTTTGTTCAGTGCAGCGTTAGCCAGAGCTGGGTTTTGAGTGAGGACAGTTCTTACACTCACTGAACTCGTAGGCTCCAGTGAATGAAGGAGCAGTCTGATGGTTTTTAAATGGAAAAATGTGCCACATTGTTATGAGAATAAAATATGTAATAAAAGGACAGAGTCTCTTTTTAATGATCCTGTGAGGCTGACACTGAAGAAACCCTGTATGAGTCTGACTCAGTGGACGCAGGCTGCAGGTTTAACACTTGGGCCGAACTGGCTGCGAATAAATCCATTCATTTGTCATAACGAGATTTCAACTGCAGGACCGGGAGATGCACAGCTTCATGCTTTCGAGTCTTAGCTTTTTAATTGTGTATATAGCTGTACTTGTGCAGCAGTCGCCCGGGACAGGCAGATGTTCTTATGAAGCCGGTGTGACCACAGCGTGAACCTGCAATCGGCTGCGTTACTCATGCTGCATTACACTTCCTGTTGTCCCCCATCGCAAAGCTATGAGGTCATGAAAAATTCCAAATATAACGTTGATTTTGATCCTGCAAAACGGGGACGGGGAGTTATCGCCTCCCCAGGTTCTAATATTTCACCAAAATGTGCAAACACTCTCCGCCGACACCATTTTGCAGGGGCGATGCATCCTGGCCTCAGTGCTGCCGAAGACAACTGTGATTGGTTTAAAGACATAAAAACAAGTCCGAGTGTCCCCCCCCCTCCCCCCATAGGAGAATAATAATGGACGCAGCCAGATCATTCTTCACCGCTGACACAGCGCTGAGGAGATAGGTCTGGCTATGCGAGACTAATCCTGTATTGACACGATTTGTCAGGAGTGAAGCTCTGCTGCTTGTTTACACTGCAGCCGTCTCTAATATGACTTTCTGCACATCTGGCAGTTATTTGGCATCTGGTATATTTTGAGGAAAGACGGAGGATAAAGGTGTTTTTATAAATTTGAGACGCTTAATGACTAATTTATTAAATGGTAATGGTTTTGTATTTATATAGCGCTTTTCTAGTCTATTATTAATTATTATTAAGTGTCAAGTAATTCAGAAATGCAAGGTGTTTACCTGTGGTGAGTGACAGGTTTAACAAAGGGTGTTATTTTTGTTTATTTCAGTTTTCACAGTGCTAGAAGTGATGCCGCTCATTACGTTGCCAGGAGAATGAAATGATTGCTCCCGTCAGAGACTCTCCGCTGTGATTATTGACGCTTGCTTGGACTTGCTGCAGTAGGGTTGTTGGTGTGTAGGTGGAGGCAGAGACAGCAGCACAGGCAAAGATAAAACTGGTCTGAGTGAGTTTCCAGCGGAGAAAAAGGAACAGTCACACCTGTAATGAAAACATGTCTTGTGGCGGCTGCAGTGAAGTCTGGTCTATTGAGGTTACTGTCAGCGGAGGAACTGGCACCTCTGTCTCGTCTATAGTGGATTTCTGCTTTTATGACGGTTCGGCGTAGGTGCAGAATGGCTTTTTCTGGAGAGCGGGGAGAGTTTGGTCCGAGGGGCTGACACCGAAACCTGACATTTATTTGATGTACTGCATTAAATGTCGGAGCATGCTCGTCCTTTGAAGAAACTTACCCAGAGAGTTAGGAAAAAGAAGCAAAAGAACTAAAGCTGAACTAAAAGTCACCCGTGAGTCGGCTGATTTAAAATGACGTTTTTATTCCAAAATAAAATAAGAGCCATTGTGAAACAGTGGCGGATCCCTACATTTATCATTTATTAATGACCGGCTGAAAAACAATGGCCCTCATGCTGCCTCCTGTAGTCCACACAGAAGAGGAGGGGACATTTATATCAAGTGTGTTTGGCTGCTGACTCTCAAGTGTCTACTCATTTTGTTTCGTCAGGTAGGAACAATGATATTCAAGCTCTGGTCTCTGTCCTCCCAGAAGTGCAGTTTGTCAGGAACGAGAACATCACAACAGCGACTGCAGGGAACAAACCGAAGACAAAAAAATGTTACCAGTACCGCAAGACTATTTTTACAGCGGTCCCCTAAGATTTAAAAAAAGAGGAAGCATCATTACAGCCATAATTTAATGCATAATTAAAGATATAAAATGTAAATACATCTTGCCTTTAACAATGTGCTCTTATTTACCCCAAGTGTAAACTAAGTTAGACTGTAAATAAAGATGGATGACTAATGTTTGATTAGAAGAAGAAGACACAGTGGACGGCGGTAGTGCACCTTGATGTTGGCTGCCAACCGCCAATATACCGCACAAAGACAAAGAAGAAGATGACTGACAGTTGAGACCGACTCTCAATAGGTCGAGGACACTTATCTGCAGGACCGATTGCTACTGTGCAGACTCCAAATGACATCACAGCATCATTTCGTGCTATAAAAATGTGGTGAAAAATCATGATTGACAGCTTAGACTGACTCTTATTTGGTCGAGGGCTTGTTTCCATGGCACCTCGACGTCGTGGAGGACTCTGTCTCCACATGACGTCAAACGTGCAGGATGGTGGCACCCGCACCCTTTAGCATCGTGGGTGATTTGAGCTACGGTAGAAAAAAGAAGATTAGGAATTGTAAGTATCAGAATGAAACAAAGCAATGATCTCTCTCTCTCCACATGTCATAAATACATGTTTTTGAATTCTAGATGCAGACAAAAAGGAAAGAAAACCAGGGCTATGATGGATGAGGAGGTTATCATGACTCATGTTTCTGAGTAACATCGTAACACACACAGCTCACACACCTTATTGATTTGAAATGTAATAACCCATTAGTACAGTGTTACGCCACAGTACTAAAACTCCCTCTGCTGATTACAATCTCTACAATATGTGCTTGATAATTAAACACAACACTGAACGATGAAGCATCCACATCACAAAAAAGCTCATTAAGGCAGTTTTGGATCTTGAAAATCGTACGTATCACTAATTTAAAAAAGTAATTACAATTTTCTTACAGCTTAGGTTAGAAGTTACATTAATCATCACATTAATATATATATAATATATATATATATATATTATATATATATATATATATTATATATATATATATATATTATATATATCTCAGTCTCAACTCTGTCTTTAACAACTTTGTCCCAAACATGTCACGATATGAAGATATCCGATTAGCAGCACTGGAGACGTCCTGTCCTCACAGTCAAAGTGCAGGGATGTGCTAAGTATGGGTCAATGTGAAAACTGTGAATCCCCAGTACGTTAATTTACTGTATATTCACACACGATCACCTCACATTTGTATTGTGTCTACTCTAGTTGTCAGTTTCAGACTTTTATCTCTTGGACATGGACTTCGTTCTCAGGGACATCTGGTTCAACTGGTTTGGACATTTGTGTCCATACATACATCTCCTCTGGGCGTCGTCCAGAAAGGTTCAGGGTTGCAGAGTCTGAAACCAGTCTGAAAGCTTCTGTCACAAAATGCACAACCTCTGTCTGGGTAACAAACTGCTGCTCCAACTCTCTGCCACTCACTGAACACAGATAGAGAGAGAGAGAGAGGAGTCTCGTCTTAGGTTTGTCCAAGAAGTTGCCAGATTTGCAGCTACTTGCGTTTTGAAAAGATTTCCAACAATAGAAACAGCAATTAAACTCCCACAACTTGCTGCTGAACAATAGTGTGACTTCAGTCAGTCATGCAGAAATCAGACGACCAATGACGCAACTTAAACACAAACTTAACTTTATCATTCACTCACTCACTTTCAGACATTTGGGGATATAGCCACAGAAAATCAAACCTTACTGGAAATACTGGTCATACAAATACACACCAGTGTATCGCTGGGCCAACATATACAAATAAACAACACTTGGACAATATAAGAATCTCCAATAAACCAAACTCCAATCTGCATGTCTGCGTGAGGAAACCCGTGTAGACACAGGGAATCAAACCAGAAACCTTCTTGTTGTGAGGCAGCAGTGTTAACCACTGTCCAACTATTATGTAATCAATATACTTACCTGTATATCTATTATCCAGTTTTATTTCACAGCCCAACACTGCATCTGGATCATGCACTGACAAATAACATGTTTTGTGTAGTGTAATGAAGACTTGTTGTATGATGGAAGGTGTGAAGGATTAACTGTGCCTGTGTGTGTGTGTGTGTGTGTGTGTGTGCATGCATTCATTTATTCCCCTGTGCATTTGTTGCCACCAGTACACAAAGGCGGTATTAAACTGATTGCCTGGCCTTGCGGCTGTTGTGTCTGATGGGACTTCCTCAAAGCGAGTGATTCTGATTTAGTGGTTATCTGCCTCATGCATCACTATCCTTCTCTCGTTTACAATCTCAAACCACAGCACCGGGCCGACCTTCAGCCTCCCCGGAGCCGTTTGTGGCTTCACCCCCCCCCACCCGCTGCTTCCAAGGCAGCCTCACAGGCCACAACTTCCATCCTGCCTGATGCTTCATTCAGTTTATCTCATTTTGAACAACTAACGTCTCCCAATCCACCACATTAAGATATACTTTCGATAGCAGCGTATTACAAATAGTTTTCGTGTACTTTGACCTTTTGCAGTTGACAAGTTGTTCGTAATAGTAAATTCTTTCCAAAAAAGAGGAGAAAAAGGTAAAGCGATCATGTCGGCTAATGTTTATCTTAGTCTCCTGAAACCAGACATGGAGAATGTGATGTTTCTGCAGCACATTGGAACAGAAAGGGAGGAGGAGCTGACGGGCATGTTTCACGTTTAACACCAGAATCCAGAGATGTAAAAGTAGAGAAAAGTATTGTTTTTTTATCCATGACAAGTTTAATCAACTTAATCAACTCGATTAACGCAAACTTGGTGGAAGGATGTGATGTGGGTCAGGGAGGAACCCATTCACATTTTGGTGTTGACCTGAAGGAGGATCCAGGATCTTTTAGTTTTTCCCCTTTCTTTATCTTGGCGAGATTGTCCTTGATCCTTGATTCCTGAGAGAATCATTTTATGGATCTTGTTTTTAAAAGAATCTGGGATGTTTATGGGACTGGTATACATGAGTCGGTGCAATTTGGTGTGTGTGAGATTTAAAATCCAGATTAAATTAATTTAAATTTGGTTCCGTTGCGAAGGTATGGGCTCTACTCAGTGATATTCTAGGACGGCAGGTTTCTGTTGTCGCAAGGGAGTTTGTTAAATGTCCATAAATCAAATTACCATCGGACATAAAACTGAAAATAATAAATCAATTCACTTCATTAACTGTTACATGACTACAATTTCCCGTTGATCTAAAATATTAGTTATTTAAATATGATGATGTATTGAGCATGAGCCTGTGAGGAGGCAGCAGCACTGCAACCTGTGTTTACGAGCCACAGACAGAACCTTTATCTCCCAGACGTGACGGCACACAAGCTCCTGTTGTTTTCAAAAACACATTAAATATAACTGCTCGGGGTATTGCTCAGCTCTTAATGCAAGTTTGCCGGTACCATAAAAAAAAAACTAAAAGCAGCTCCCTGTGTGTTTGATTTTATTGGAGGGGTGAAGAGAAGACAGCTGTCTAATGACCTGCTGCCCGGAAAGAGTTGGAGTGGATTAATATTTGATTGGTATTCCTCATGGCTCTGTTCTCGGGTCTTTCTTTTTCAGCTGGCTCATCAATGAAGTAAAGATTTTTGCTACCAGGAAAAAACCTTCATGATTTTCCAAAAAATGGCCTTGTTGAACACAAAGTATCAGGATAAGATAATGTTAAATTCAGGTTTCACAGCTGCCAAAGTGTGTTGGCCACAGTCAGGGGGAAAATCGCAGAACCCTCCTCGGCAGAGAGGGTGAATCAATCTTCAACAAATGAATAACAATGAGTTTATATTGGTCGTGTGTCAGATTTGATTGTGTTGCTGTGCCGCATTGTTTTTGTCAGGATGAAAAAAAACAAACTGACAGGACATCCTCACGTCTACTTCGTCATTTCATTCCGCCCGCGTGACCTGGACGAGGAGGACGTGCCAGATGCTGCTGTCAACACTCTCACCTGTTGTTGCCGATGGCTGCGGGCGAGCTGAGGGCGTTCAGTGCCACTTCAAACCGTCTCAACACCGCTCACGCTGCCCAGTCCCCCAGCTTCAGTTTGAATGTCAGTTTTACAGAATCAATGCGGAGGAGACACGAGTAAAATTGCTAATTTTGTGCTTGTCCGGGTTGCACACGTTTCTTTTACATACGTGTTCATCCAACCTGGTGGCAAATGGCATATGAATAACACAGGAATTTCAGAAATCATTGCCATGTTATAACTATGCATTTTTCACTTTTCATATATGAATTCATGCCATATAGTTTCTCCTGACTCACAGTACATTGTGCAAAGGTAGTTAATCGTTTCACGAGCAATTCACAGCTTTCAATTTACTCTGATAAAAATACAGATTGATATAAAATGGTCGAGCAGTTCCTGTTAGAATGCTTTTTCAACAAAGGCACCGGCTCATTGTCAACAGGCCTAACTGCTTCCCCATCTGCAACACTAAACCTAATTGGGTAAACTACTGCTGTAATTGTGTACAATATATTCATTACCTAAGTAATTCTGCCAATAATCCCAAACCTGGACACAGTAATGATAACATGTATATTGCACAATCGTGAATCGTCCAAAGATTCACTGAATAAAATGAAAACTCACTTTGGTGTTGGTACCAACACTAGATGAATGTTATTTAAATGCTATAGTGTACAACCGCTCGGCTACTTTTTAATTCTATTCACTAATTTGAATCTAACAATAGTCCTGCATTAGTAACGCCTCCTCAGGTTGGAGAGATATTTGTATTTAAAGATTATATTGTCTTGTTTTGCTCAATATTGAATTATTGAAATCTAAAAGGAGGCAGGTAAGAGTATAAAAAGTCATCTACACCCAAAGGTCTATTGCACAAAGTTTAAAGTTTTGATTTTGAACGTAGCCTAGATATGTGATGTCATTTCAATAATTAAACAACTCTCCCAACCACCACATGAAACCCAACAGGTTCTTTTCCCAATTATTCCTTTCCACAGATATTTCTCTCCTCTCCCTCTCTCTGTGTCTGTGTGTTTTCAATGGCAGGGCACATCAATTAAAATGTATTTGGAGCTGAACTCGCACTCGAGGACAGTTTTATTGAATGTACCCCAGCCCCTGCTGCTCGGCCTCATCAAACCAGACAGAGAGCGGAGACCCCCGACCAGCCATCAAGTAGGTCGTGTCCTGAGGTGGTTCTTTGTGTGTTGTGTTACCAGTGACTGCTCCGATATCCTACACATAGTGACTGTCAGTAACTTTACATTTTATTATACACAGCAATGGGCTTGTATTTGTATTCACATGAGATTTTGTTAAACATGTAAACTCATTCTACGGAATTAAATTTTGCTCTTCCTGCAATTTTGATAATTGCGATGTTAATATCTTTTGCAGATAAAGTGCTTTCCTGTCCTGTCAGCCCTCGTCAGGGCTGTTCTGTCCTTGCACTGTGGGTTGGAGCAGACCGATGACTCACAGAGCAGGGAGGCACAATGCATCTCAGGATTCAGTCCATCACAAATTATTATATTTGTCCAGACAAAACATCAATGTAATACACCACTTCAAAAACCGGCCTTTCAACAGCATGCTATGATTATTATTTTTTAAAGGGTTTGGGCAGCTACTGATAAAAAAAACAAAAAAACAAAACAATTTGTGGTTGGAATTCTTGGCAAATTGGTTTTTCCAATGTTCTTTACCTAATTCTATTTTATAATGTGCATATGAAATGAGCACAAAGGGCAAAGTGAAGTGATTGCTTCCCATTTTTAAATCACTTACATACAAGAGGGAGGACTGACTTTGATGTTGTGGTTTCCAATCATAAAGGAACTAAGTAATAATGTCACATACATGTAGTTTCATACCTTCTGTCAGAATCATGCATGAGGAGATGAAGGGAGAAACGATATAAAGGAGAAGGTGGACATGAGGCTCTGGAAAACATAAAACTGCTGCTGCTCACATGCCAGGACATTTCAATCCTCACAACTTCAAACGACTGTTTGACAGTTAAGAGTTGGTTTAAAGTTAGAGTTAAGTTTATTTTAGGTTTAAGATTAGGTTAAGGCATTTATTTGTGATGGTTATGCTTTGGGTAAAGGGCTGGGGAAGAGATCATGTCAATGAGTGCTCTCTCAAATATAAATTTTCACAAGATAAACAAGTGTGTGTGTACTTGTACTTCTATCTTTGTCACTGACTGTCTCACATTAGATCTTATAGCACATGAACATTTTGTCAAGTAAGGATATTTTGGGTGGTCCTCACTGCTTCAAAGGCATATTTGAGGGTTAGGACTTGTTTCTTTGGTTTGGGTTTGGATTTAGGATGGAAGAGGGGAAATGGGCCCAACAGGGGAGGTACATCGTCTTTCTCTGTGTGCTCTCTCCCAAGTCTCAGGCACACTGACGAGGATCTGCTCCCACAATGCACCGGGGTCCACCCTTCATCCTCAGAAAGAAGTCATGATTGACTTCGCTTATTATTTTTGATTTAAGCTGTGTCTGTTTTCACCTTTTTTATTTATCAATAAAACAAAAAAACGAACTTGTAAGCAAAATGACCTTTGTTGAAAATAAACAAGCCTGTGTGTGTGTACTTGTAATCGCCTATCTTTTTGAAAATTAGACATAAAGTAATAAGGGTAATTTAACTGGTCTTCGCCAATTCAAATGGCTCTTTCGCTCTGTTCGTCATTATCTGCTCACCCCTATGCCGATAAGCGGTGAGTTTAAGTAAGTCTAAAAGTCCACCAGAAGTGGCTAAGCTAGCGGACATTAGCATTTCCGACGGTCCCTGAATGCACCTCATTGGAAGATATCAGCAGACATTTAGGTTTAAAACACGATGTAATAGGGGTGAGTAGATAATGAGTGACTTTCCATTTTTGGATGACCTATCCCTTTAAGACCTCGTTTTATAGTAAGAGTAAGAGTGACGAGGGTGTAGTGGTAAAAGTTAGGAGCTGAGGAATTCACTATGTCAATGAGTGTCCTCACAAAGACAGAAGTAGTGTGTGTGTGTGTGTGTGTGTGTACAGTTGAGTAGGCTAAGAGTTTGGACATGGTGTATTCATGCTGGCAAAAGGCTGCATGAAAGATAGAAACCCTCAGTAAGTGCATCCCAGCTTGAGTCTGACTGACTGGGCTGCTTATTCACACACAGAACCAGCTTAACCTCCTCACATGAACCTTGAAATAAAAACTCCTCCGAGTGTAACCAATGTGCTCTTAACTTCCAGAATGGTTCTGAAAAAGGCTGCAGCAGCCACAGACGTGCGCCTTGCTCGTCTGCACGGGCACAAACAGCCTCTGTGATTTAAAATAAAGAGCTTCAGCAGCAGAACGATGAAGCAATGTGTGCATGCTGCTCTGGGCGAGTACCTTGAAAAAGACTGGCCTTCATTTACAGCGTTGGGTAACAACATTGGAGTTCGGCATCGATCTATCCACCGGATGCTCTCTTCAGAACATTGTGGCATTTATTGAAAAGAATAAGCTGCAACATATCGTTCAGGTTTCCCCGTGAGATCGTTGGCGTTAAGTTACCTGACCTGTCTCTCACCTTTGGTAAGAGAGCTACAGTGACGGCTCGAGACGTTTCACAGCGTTCTCGACATCCTCTGACTGGGCTTCTACATTTCCTGTTCACTCCTGATGACTGACGAGGGTCATATTGATGGTTTTAATGACGATTTTATTGATGGTGCAACAAGCTCTCGATTTTCTGATGTTGTTTGATGTATTCGTGTATTTATGTATTTTAATGTTTTTCTTTTTTGTGCCAGAGTCTGTGTGACCTTGTTTTGTTTTTTAATTTTTTTGCCTGGCTGCAAAACAAATTTCCCCTCAGGGACAATAAAGTTAAAGTTGAAGTTGAAGAACTGCAACATGATCTGTGTTGTAATTGTCCAAGGGGCTGTTGCCAAACCAAGTTGAGTGAAGGCAGCGAGTTTGGCTCACAAACACACACACACACACACACACCTTTAACTCAAGATGTTCAGTAAATTATTAATTTCCTAAAAACCTAGCCATTGAATCAAAGGTTTGATTATTTATTATTTTGCTATGCTGTGTGTAAAAGATCTGTATCAGTATTTGAATGAATGTATCTGTACTGTGTCCCTGTTTTCCTCTCGTCTCCCCTCTAGCTCCATCCTGATTAACCGATCAGTCTTCTAACATCGTGAGAACTGTGTCGTTTGATGTTAATAAATCCCATTAGAGGCTTTCTGTTGTTGATTCGTGTCAGTGGTGGTCAGTTATCTTACACGATGTTCGCCCCATAGGGCCACATACATAATCGTGGGGCGTAACACATGCTATGCTCAAATTATATTATCAAAATAACCTCAACGATACCAAACGCCAGTACAAGTGTCACAGTTTGTACAGTTCACCTCTTAATTAGAGCAAAGTTTGAAGTTCCATAATCTTAAAGTTGACGAAGCTCCAGAACAACATTTGTTATTTATTTCAAAAGAAAACCTTTTTTTTCGTTGCAAATAAGTATTGTATTAATATAATTTCCAGCAGATTAACACTTATGTATGTGTCTCAGTACAATTTATCACACAGTTGTATACACCTTGAATCATACTTTGTCAGAACTGTCTTCATGATACAATGAGTCAACATTGAGAACATTTGAGTTATACATAGGAAAGGCAGCGATTTTGAATTTAAAATTTGTAAACTAATATCACATCTGCATGTTGAAGACCTGCTATTGACAAATGTTGATAACGTTCGTCCAAAATCTCTTCAGTTATAATCTCATAACGTTCGTTCTTCCTGCTGGTGACAGTGCAGTGCTCCTTCTACAGGCTCTACCACGACAAGGCACAAGGACCAGGACCCGAATCCCCTGTTCTCTAATCGATTTGCCATGATACTGACATGAAGAATGTCAGTATTGACTTTGTCGTTTGTGCTGAAATGTCATTTTCTTTCCCTCCATGAATCACAGACACTCTGAACGTATCAGGCAAATACTTCAGGGCTCAGCAACTATTTCCAAACACCTCGATATTTGAAACACATTTCTTTTACAAGTCTCTTTTTTAAATAATATTTTGCTCCTCTTTATACGCTGTGTTTCTAATCCAACACTTATTTTTTTCCTCATACCCGTATGATTGCTCACTTATTCCTCTGATCAGCCTTCCCCTTATTCTCTCTCTCTCTCTCTCTCTCTGTCTCTTTCTTTCTCTCTCTCCGTGCTCACTAAGCTTTTAGAATGAGGGGGCGAGAAACCCCAAAGCATGAATCATTAAAAGATGTGAAGAGAAAAATAGATCACTGCAGATGCACCTGCAAAAATAACAGCGTGTGTGAAGCCGGGGACAGAGGAAGAGGGGGAGGGTAGAGTTTGACTCGTCTTCTCCGCACAAGACAAAGGATTTGTTTTTGCTTCGCTGTAGAGATTCTGTCTTTACAAGTGTAGCGGGCTTTAAGAAGCAAGCCGGCACGAAATAAGCTCCTGATCGTTTCCCTTTACCTTGTCACACCCTTATCAACAGCTCTAGATATTCTGTTGAATGCACTGGCGCTGGTTTTAAACAGGAATATATATGTTTACAGAAGTGAATGAAGAAGAAGGACGAGGGGACACTGTTGAAAACCAACACAAGGCAAATTACCTCCTGTACTTTCACGGAAAGTACAACTGAAGTGGTACTTGAAGTGGTACTTGATGCATTGTATTGTACAGTGTTGAATTGAATTTCTATTAAACACAAAAAAACACCATGCAGACTGAATGAAATAGTTTAAATGTACAGATATTACAGGTTCCTGAACAGCAGAGAGGTATTGAGTGACACTGCTTGCTCTTCTACCTTTCCCTCTTGTTTTACCCACAATGCAGTAGGCAATCGTACATTAACGTGGAGTGAAAAACAATTCCCGAGCGGAACAATTCATGCAAATTCCATCTCAAGTGGCAACAACAACTCCGAACTGTGTGTCCATCTCTAACACCACTTTGTAGCCAATGCATGTTTCAGTGATTTACATGTTTTAAATGACTTCTATGCGACTAACTACGCATCATCACCAGTGTTAGAGTGGGCGACTAAAGGTCCTACCCCTCCGATGTGTTGTTTGGTGAAACCAAGATAAGACGGTGTGTAGTCTGACAGTCAACGACGTGTGTAACAGGATACGAGTCAACACAAATAAAGCAGAATGAAATGCAACACATCCACCATTTAGAAAATATCCACTTCTCAAAGAAGCCGAGGACAAATTCAATGACAGGTTCAGTTTGAGACGTACCCGACACAAAGAGCAGACATGGCCGATGGCGCTGGAAGATAAAAAACTTGTTCACGTACAGTGTCTGTGATTCCCAGAGGATAAATCTTACTGACTTTGCTGAGTGCAACTGCAATTCACTGCTTTTAGTTCATAACAACCAAACAGGGGCAATGTGAGTTATTATCTGTTATGTAAAGAAATACAAATTTGATATTTTTGGGGGTCAGCACCGAAATCACAGGATTACTTTACTGTCCTTAAAGATACATCTGCATTCACTTACTGCAGAAAGGACACGAGGCAGAGTTTAGTAATTAGGAGATTGGATTTTCTGAAATGCTCACACATTACACCCTCAGAACAAATGCAGTAATGAGCGTATTATCCTCTTCAGTCTGCCGATGCTCTCTCTAAGTACACATGCACCTGTTCTCTGGGCATTGTTTAAAGTCATTTTGATAGCAGGCTATTAACCGAGGTAGAAGTCTGGGAGGCAGACAGAGGGAAAGCTGGATGCACAAATAAACACATCATCCCTAATGTTCCAATTTCATTCAATGCCCGTGTACATTAAGCCCATATTAATAATGTTTTTATGGGACATCTGTGCAAGGGTTTTCTTTCTATATTTTAAAGCCAATTTCATGACTTTCAGAATTCAGCTTTAAGGGAGGCAGGTTAAATTACCTGTCGTTAGACCACCTCTGCTTCTCGCTGTGAAGCAGAGACCGGTGGGTAATTATTCTCTCGGCTCCCGCGGCACATCAGACGATGGCTTTATAGCTTCATGTGGATGATGTGCTTCTGGGTACGGCGTCATTAGATTTAGTTGTGATTAGAACTGTGTTAAGAGCAGTTGAACTGATTAGGACTTTGCTGAGAACAGATTATTACTTTTTTTATAAAGTAGAAAGAATGATTTCTCACTGCCATTTTAACTTTAATAATCGTCGGCTGATTATATTAGAAAAGTCTCTGAGAGTTGAAAAGTAACTACAGATATTTCAGATTTGATACATCATCATTTTCAGTGGAATATTAACACCTAGTGGTGCAAAACGACACAGGAAATATAAAAGTGATGAACCTGTGTGTAGTTCAATGCTTTGTGCTTTTTTACTGCGTGTTTCTGTATTTGCATGTGTTGTGACTTTTTGCAGCGCATGTGTTGACAAATTGATGAAGTTGTTTTCTTAATTTGCAGCGTGATGAGCTCTCTCAGCCTCCGTACAGCTCCAATGTATCTAAAATGAGCTAATCTTAGTAACAAAGGAGAGACAATGGCTTCACGAACATTGTATTTATACAATATGCACATTTCTATATGTGCGCTGAAAGCCGTGTTGTGCATTGTCATTGTTCAAAGCCGAATAAAAGGCCTCTCTCCCATACAACCAGCATCATAACAACTCATCTGCTGATGTAGTCTGGAAGCAAAGCAGCCTGCCCTGAAATCAAAACACTTGGAACAGTGTAATTAAAAGTGAGGAAGCTTGTGTGCGAGCCAGCGGCCTGTTTGAAGTTCCTTAACTCAGAAGCACCAAGCAGCAGGAAACGCCTCGGCTGATAAAGATCAGCACAATTATTGAAAAGGGATTTTCAATCATGAATATACATTGAGAACCCTGGACTCTCTTCTGTAGAAGTCAGTGACAAGAGTGTTTTGGCGCTGGTGAACTTCAAACGGGTTCTGTCCCACATACTCTGCGATTTCCTGTGAGTTTCATCAGATATGGGCTGTGCTGTTCTTGCCGCATACGGCGTGTTAGCATCTCCAATGCTCTTCAGATTGCCTCGTTTGAATAAGGCAGACAACACACTCATCATACTCAGCTCGGGAGAGCTACAAAACACTGCTGGCTGGCTCGCTGTGTTATTGCCATTGCATCACCTTGACTTCCCCACTTTAGACGACTTAATTGCAGCTCGTGCTTCGACTATGAATCAGTGTAGCGGGCATCTTGCGTTGCTGCGTTTGCACGACCACTCAACACCGCAGAGTTCAAGACGGAGAGGATTTTAACGTACAAGGGCTGTTTTGTTTGAGCTTTTTCAACAATTTTCTGTAAGCTCGGACGACTACTACTATTTCTACAGATAATTGGCCCGTTCGTGCTGCTAAGTGGCCGTAGCTCACGTCCTGAGGTGGAGTTGATAGAATGTTGTGATGCCGATCATCTCCCCGATCTCCCTGTTAGCGCTCGTGTTCCTGATGCAACTGTGCCACACGACTATTGATTCCAGGGGAAATGGCCTTTGACTGGAAGGTGGCGCTGAACCAACAGCACATATCACTGCTGTGTATCGATCACAAGCGCTGCCCTGCAGAACCTTCCCATGTTTGTTTATTCGAGGCCCCTGGAGGGTTGACAGAGCAAGGCAATAACCGGCCGGCCACACAGGACGAGCACGTCAGGTGGAGAGGGAGCCCGGAGACCCTGTAAGTGATTAAATGTGATTCATTCACTGTTGTCGCTTATTGATCGCTGTTCCCAACAAGAAGTCCAGACTTTCTTTCTTTCTTTAGGTATATAACATAAAAGCTGTGGTATATTCTTCTACAACGTGGAGACACCCGACCGTCTCATCTGATCACCCTCGCCTTTGCCTGCGTGTCGTCGCTACAAAATCTTTACTCAAAATGGTGGCTCTTATTGAGCAGGCAGCTGAATCCACAGGAGCACGATGCAGGTGACTGGAGACTTTTACCAGTTTGTAGTTCAATGCCTCTCAGCCCCAGATATCATCTGAAGATTATACATCGTGTTGTCACGCTACATTAAACAGGGGTCGTCCATGGTGATGTCGGGTGGTTAGTTTCACTTGAGTGGATCAACTGGCGAGCTAGTCAACAGCAATTCCCTCCATCCGATGTCAGACGTTTGTGCAAAGGGTTGAAATACAGGTTAAAATGAGGCCAGGCCCATATTTTTTATATTCATCACAACATTGTCACAGCGCAGGAGAGACATAGACGAAAAGACGTCATTGGGCAAAGCTCAGATTTGGGCAGAAAGCAGATTATTGCAGGACAAGATGACTGAGAGAAAATGAAAGAAGGAAGACGAGGGAGATGAGAGAGGAAGAGCAGCCCGGGATGCGATTAGCATTATGTCCCTGTGCGGTTCAACACAAACAAAAACCGACTGACCTGATTTCTTTGAAACTATGTCGGCCTAATTACAACAAAGATATGTGTTGATTGGTGATTACAGCGGAATGGAGCCAGCTCAGTTTCTGGACCTTGGTGTTTTTGAAAGCCTGCGTGTGGCCGTGGTTGCTCATGAGGACGGGGGGGGGGGGGGGGGGGGGGGAGAAGAAAACGGATCATAAATATGCAGACAACAGCTTAAAAGGAAGAATCACAAAAAGCAGACGTGCAACAGAGAAAATATTGAAAATAAGCATGAGCAGCGATTTGGAGTAAGTTAAAGAAATGCACATTTTCCTTCGTTGGGAAAGTCTGTATGTAAGTAAGAGTCTTAAAACACCACTGATTAGATCTCAATTATGGAAATAAGTCAAATGACGCATGCAAATGTCTCAGCGAACTTGGGAGGAGAAGAACTTCTGCATCAACGAGCTTCACTCGGGTCAAATCGCTCACGTCAAGCCTGCGCACGTTGATTCACTGGATCCACTTAACCAAGGTGATCCACTCTTATATATCCTCACAGCAACAGCTCCTTGTCTCCTTGACACAGAACATGACACTGCAGTGGTAGAACGAGCACTTTTTCTGTTTACGTCTAATAAATGATATGTTCTGAACTAGTTTGTCCTCCTGCTGTCTCCGTGAAATCTTCATGTGTGTATTTTGACAGTTTTCCATTTCTGCTCAGAGGAGGATTACAGGGTTTTTGCTGGAAAGGGTTTTTTAAGACCTTACACCACAACCTGACAGGGACTGCGTGTTTCCTTCTCCTCTCAGAAATCCTCATTTCAAGACATGTCTCACCGTCAAGCTTTTCCAGGTTTTCACAAGGCCTGTCAACTGTAGTGACATTCAATTACTCCTTCAGCGCCTGCCATCACCAAAGCGCCTCAGCTGGGGCCCGGGAGGTCACTCTGTTCCTTCCCCCGATTGGCCGCTCTGGCCTGGTCATGTTCCACAATCTGAGAGGATCACGGGTTCAGTGCAGCAGGACTTGCTCTCTCTGATGTTCCCCAGTTTTGCAGTTAAAGGAACAAAGCTCTGTGTGCATGTGTCTCAGTGTCCGTGCCCGGTATTCACAGTACCTCGACCAGAGGTGCTCACTGATGTGGAAGTGAACAACTCTCCTGCTCACAGCTCCACGTGTCTTCATCTGAAAGGATTCACTGGAGTCTGCTGCCAACACTGATGTTCATTAGTTGCGTTATTCGTTTTTGTTGTTTTGTGTGAGAAGAAAGATAAATTGTTAAGTTGTTGTTGTTGACTTGACACAGTATTATTTTTTGGGGTAATTTCATTTAATTCAGATGCATCAACTTGAAGTTCAGACTTTCCACACACCCTCTTCATCATGGATCCCCTTAAGTCAGATCCTGCCTTATGAACTTTTCCTTTGGGGATCTGTTTTTGAAAAATATATCTTGATCTTATGAGGAAGCAGTTATCTGGAAAAGCTGCTGCATCAACAAAGTCCATTCACTGTTACATAATTAGTACGTACTTCTCATCTGTGGATAAAACTCTACAAAACAACATAAACACAATTAAGACTTGGTTTTTTAATAAGGATTAAAGTTGGGATTATGTGTCTGCATGTTTGTGTATATTTGTAATGTCGACTGTACATAGAGATGGACGACACGTCTCCCACTCCTCCCATTATCCACAAATGAAGCCAAAATATCCCAGATATGAACGACAACCCTTTAAATGTTGAGGGTTCCTCCTCGACCCAAACTGCATCCTTCCACCAAGGTTTGTGGAAATCTGTTCCGTAGTTTTTGTGCAACTTGGCTTAAAAACAAACCAACAAAGACAGACACGCTGATGGAAACACAACCTCCTTGGTGGAGGTGTGTGCGTTGTGTCATTTAAAAGAGCATAATTGCTATTTGTGCTGGTATAAATAGAGTCAAATGGTGTAATTGCAGCGTTCGTTTGACACCATCAGGTTTTGATGAGTTGTCAGGAGTCATGATGTGACAGCTGTCGGCATGTTTTCTTCTAATCCATGTCACCGTAGTGTGAGACGCTCAACCGGCTAATGACTCAGGACAATCGCTCCCTGTCGAATCGAGCTGGAATGCAACTGGAGCAATGTCATCATTTCTAAAATCAAACCCTCACTCGACGTGGAAGTGTGACGTGTTTGGTCCAATCACGAAGTTGATACCTGAACTCGCCGATTGGCTTCGACTGGATGTGTGAGCTGAGCGATGTCACAAATTGTCTTCAGGTTCAGTTACAGCTGCTGTCGAATCACGGGCAGCGCCAATCATAACTTGTCATTTAGAAGTAAAAGCTTCTGTCACTCACCTCAGACGCATGTTGTCATTCATTATTCCCTTTCCTAATTCGTCCCTCTATTATTATTCCATACGTGTGAAATAAAGGTGCAGATGAGCCAGAAATCAAATCACCAGAGTGTGCATTTCAAATGTTGGCTGGACCTAAGATCAGAGGAAAAAACTGTGTCTTTTAAACAGAGCAAAGAGAATAAATCCCATCAGACAACCCCTCGGCTAAAGGGTGGAGACGGGGTCCTAATGTCAGTGACCTAATAAAAGTGTCAGGTGGTTTTATTTCCGTGGTTCCACAAATTTACGGACTGCCCCCATTGGAAGCAGAACAAATGTCTTGCCGCCATTGCACCAGCACCGCAATTCCATTTTTTAAACTGGGAAAGCACAACAGACCCCTTCAGTTCAGTCAAGCCAAATTGTACAGGTGCACCTCCGTTATTTGTCCAGCACTTATCCAAACAAAGTTACAAAGTACTTCACAAAATACTGAAGTGGTGATCTGGCGAGTAGTTTTTAGGGCAGTACTGCTAAATTACAGACAAACGACAGACGCCCATGAAAACCTTCTCGGCAGCTGATAATATTGGAGTAACTGCAGAACTAAACAGCCGATTCATGACATATCTGTGTTAAAATTCACATCAAGTAATCTCATAGTTATTGAACAAAGAACGAGGCTATCCCTTAAATTTAAAAATCTCCTAATGCAATGGGGGACAACGTGTTTATTCTTAAATGCAATTGTGTTTATCAGGTTGTGCTGATCCAGTAAATCTCTTCCTGGACTCCCCTTGAATTTGGTGCTAACCCTGGAGATCAATAGACAGATTCCTACCAGGTGAATCTCTTCTACTTTAGAGAATATGAGACCACCTCCACTCTGGGTCTGCACAGGGAGAGGAACACACGGACCAGCCTTCACATAATAAACTCTAATAAACCCGGACAGTCAAGCATAAGCAGGTTAAACGCATCCCTTGTAAATTTCTGCATTAAGTTTATAGAGACTCTCCAGTTTACAAATTAAGATGACAAGCAGTTGTGTGTATTGAACTCGCTCTGTAGTCAAAAGTTCACACTGCACATTTGGAGACGTTTCATTTCTTTGCCCGCTAATAAATTATGTTTGAAGTTTAATTTTTAGCTGAAGAATTATTGATTTGTTAGTTGCCTTTATTACTACGTTATACACATCTGGAAACCTAAGTCAGCAGCTGCTTTAGAGTTCACCCGTGAGACATTTTCAGTCAAAACGTGCACATTTTGGTAAGCTTTTGGAATTTAATAAGAAGTTAGTAACCCTCTGTGTTTCAGAGACTTCCATTAGTGTGACTGCTGCTCGATGAGAAGAAGATCTCCTTTGTGCAGCAGAGAAAAACGTGTTGGAGCTTAATTATGCTGAGTATGGCTGATCAAGTGTTTTGCTCATTATGTCCATATTAGAAACAGAGAACTAATCTTTGAGGAAACAGTAGAATCAAAAGCACACAGATATCGAATTAAAGGATATGTTTTACACAAGACATGCGGTGGTAAAACATAAACAGAAGCACTGCCCAGAGAGAGAGGTTCTCAAGTTGTAAACCTGCTGGGATCAGGAAAGAAGAAGCAACATTGAATATTTACCTGATGGAGAAATCTGTAAAATAACGTTGGAAGCTATTGCTCTGAACAATATAGTTTAATTTAATTATCCACCACTTGCGTTCAACCAAAGGATCCGTCACTTTGTAGGTAACAAGGCAGATGACCTAGTGACGTGATGGAACAGAGTTGGAAACAAAGATAAAGACAAGAAGATATTGCTCACTTACTATATTATATTGAACCGTGCAAGCTAGTGGAAACATTTATGTTTCTATAAATTATGTACATCTGTGCTGCATTATTTACACATTGTTTTTCTCGTGCCTTTCCCATATTTTCAGCAAGTTCACAGAGGTTAGAAGGTTGTTCTTCAAATCAGTAATCAGCTCGTTGTCTTGCCGTCCTCCAGCTCAGAAGACAATGGACACAGCGCAGATGTTCCAGATGATGTGTTCCGACTATAAGAAGCCTCCAACAAGAGAGTTTAGCAAACGGCAAGACAAAGTGAGAGAACACGAGGTAAATGCCAAGAATATTCTCCACTGAACCAAACTGTTTTGCTGATCTGCAGAAAGATCAGTGTTCAAGATAATGGGCAAAAGAAAAGTTCCTAGTGTTTCTCTTAATAGATGCTCTCACAGATTTTTTCCCCAGAGGTTTCTAGGGTCAGCCGGGCAAAGCAAGCGTATAATAGACACGAGGGAAATACAATAAAATGTATTCCAACGATGAAAAACTACCCAAACAAAGGACACAAAGTAGAAAAGTAAAGTAGGAAATGCACAGTTTGTCGTCATTAAATGAAATAATCCGTCTGATAAAGTTCCTCACCGACTGTGTCCGGTTTGTGTCCAGGTGAAATAAACTCGATGCAATCTGCCCATGTCTGAGCGTGTCTGCTCCAACAAACACCAACAGGCCCGTGTGCGGCGCACAAACCCAATTTAAACTTTGAAAGTTCAGTGTGCTTCAAAGGAAAAGCTTATTTTTTAGAAAAATCCCATTTGAAACGTCCTCCCTCCCTCCCTCACCTTCCCGAAGTCACAACTCAGGCCACTGCAGTTTCCAACTCAGACAATCCAACACACACACTTTGCAGAGAGACTGTCCCGGTGTGCGATTGTTGTGCACACTAGTTTTTCATTATTCACATAACAAAAACCCTTATGAATGCACGTGATGAGAGAAAGTTTGTGCCCTTTATTCTCATTTGTACGATTTTCGGCATTCTGCTGCTTTTTATGACAGTGGGCTTTGCTTTCATGTGTGTTTTTATTCAAGCTTGTTCATTGTTTCTCCTCCTCTAGTGCAGGGGTCTTCAACTAAAATTGCAAGAGGTCCAGACATCAACCCTCCTCCCCTTCTGGGGTCCGGATAATTAGAGACATACAAATATGGGCTCTGACTAAATCAGCTTAATTAACATTTTTATTGCACAAGGTTGCTTTTGTAACAATACAAAATCAAACACAAACTGGCAAAAATACAATGCCTATTCTGGACAAACATGAAACAAAGTGCAATAAACATGTTGTCTTGGAATTTGCATATAGGCCTACATTCCTCTTAACCATAAAGATGTAACTTCCTCAAAGACACACATATAGAGTGCTTTAAGTTGAACTGAGCTTAACAACCACTTAAAGATTGAAGCAAAAACTTCTTAAATAATTTTCATAGTTTCATTCACATGTAGCCTATTGTCTGTCGGCCTACTTCCCTAATTCAGGGGGAGAACATTGGCTTTAGCTCTCTCTGCTAGTATTTTGAACCTCGGGAGGAATGGGGTCAGTGCCATTCTCAAACAGGTGTGTAAATGTAAAAGAATGTCATTCTTGAACGGTATTTGGTCTTAAAAATGTTAAGTGTTGAGAATGCTGATTCGCAACTGCATGTGGAGCCAAACATCGTCAAGGTGTGTACTGCCACTTTCGTGAGACCAGGGAAAACTTTCTCAGGTACAGTCTGTACCTGTACAGTCTTCTGGCAGCATTTCTAACTCCACACTGCTCTTTCAGTAATACATTTGCTTGCAGATCAACAAGCTCCATCTGTAGAGAGGCCATATCTACCCACTTTAGCCTCCTGTGAAAACGTGGTCACATTTTTGACAGAAAAGGGTTCTGAATGAAAAGGAGGACCTGATGTTTCCAATCAGTTTTTTTAATGAACTCAACGTGAGAGGAAATATCTCTCACGAATTTGCTTCATTGCTGGACAATGTGTAAAGTTCTCTTGGAGATCCACTTTGAAAATCTCCAACTTCCGCTGGAAAGACTGGACAGCTGCTACCAAATCACACACAGAGTTGTTCTTGCCCTGCAGTTTTAAGTTGAGGTCATGTAGGTGTGAGGTTATGTCAACTAAGAAGGCCATAAAATCATTTTTTCTCTCATCTTCCAAAAACTGAGCAATCTGTCTGGCCTTATGATTCTTCTGTTGTTCCAGGAACATTTTTATTTCATTTCTAACGGCCCAAACGTGTGCTGGAACTCTGCCTTTGCTCAACCGTCTAACAGTGCAATGCAGCAGCAGGTCATTTGAATTTGCGATGTTTATGTGATGACGATGTCCTGAGAAAGTTGATAAGTTTCATCACAGTATTCATAACCTCTCCATACTCTTCTGAAAGAGCAGAACAGACTGATGGATAATGCAGTGATATCATGGAGGGAGCTCCATCGGTGGTGATGGACACAACATCTTTCATACTGATACCTCTCTGTGTTAACATTTCTTTTATAAGTAAGTATATGTCTTCCCCTCTGGTGTGTGTTGTAAGTGCTGTGATGCCTAAAATGTCCTCACAGAAATCGTTCCTCTGCGTGGTAAAATCTGACATATACCAAAAGTTGAGCATTGTCACTAATATCAGTTGATTCATTAACTGCTAAAGCTATGTGCACTCTTAATAGCAGCAGTGAGCTGTGACTGAACATCCTCTCCTAATATTTCTGCGCGTCTTGTGGCTGAGGGGGGGGGGGGGATTTGTTGAATTTTTTCTGTCAGTTCACGTCTTTCTTTTCCATCCAGAAGTGGTTATACAAACATCTGTAAATGTTTGTATAATGTGTAATTAAACACACACTTATCTTCACACCTGATATCATCATGCAGAACAGGTGTTTACCGCATTTGCATAAAACCAAACTGGCCTAAAAACGCAGGGTTGTATTGTTTCCAGGATTCACCGACGCTGCCACACAACATGAAAGCAGGTGTGAGGCAGCCGCTGACATGTCTGGAGAGACGTAAATAGAAACTCATGAAATATGGATGGTGTTGACTGCAGACGAGGAACATGCAACACCGGGTGCCATTAATTTGTTCTTACGAAATGATCAATCTTAATAATGATGGCTGACGATAAACTGCCCCCGCGTTGATGTCGGTGTCTGTCAATGCCAGTCACACAAAAAAAAGGCACGACAGAAACGCTTTAAGTGCTTTTACTTTGTGCACAGGAAGTGTTATTCAACAGATTCAAACACTGAAACTGTGGTGATGGATAATCTTCGCTGTATATTTCATTGTGAGCCACGTTCTAACCTGATAACATGAGCCCTCAGCACTCTGGCAGCCTGTGTGGCCCCGGTGTGATATCAGTATCAGCATCAGCAACACAAAAATCCATATTGGTCGGCAGAAGCAAGTTTCTCCTCAGGAATCAGGAGTTAATATCCCAAACTCTGACTCTGGTACGTGAACGAACCCAGCGAGGCCTAACACCTGGAAGCCCCTGAGCGTTCTCTTTGGCGTACAGGCGTTCCGTTCAGAACGTTAGCGAAGAGCCGAGGGCTGCGAGTCTGCAGGAGGGCTGGTATCAGCAACAGTGGAGTCGGGTAAACAGGCTTGTACGGGTGTGTAGTACCAAACAGTCTCTGCAGCGAGCAAAGGCAGCTACGGCAAGTCCAGAGGGGAAAACATGTCAGTCACCACCTGCACTGCTTAGAGCAAACTGAACTCTGCCACCCAGTCCCAGTGAGTTTCTAACAGCGTCTCAGACTTTGATTAATCCGTTCATGTCTGATAGGGGGGAAGAAGGTGAAACTTATTTTGTCAGTGTCGGACGTCAGAGAAGAAGAATATTGCTCTTTCCTGGAGGCCGAATATACCAAGTTCAACTCAGTTCATTTCAAACTTACAAAAACAACCCAACAAAAAAGATGTGTTGATTTTAGGTCAGCACTACAAGGACGAGACTGAGGGATGAATAACGTGACGTGACTTTGCTTTAATTATTTTTTGCTGTTTGCAATAACTAACCAACAAATATAAAAGATGAAGAAGAGGAGAAGAAGAGCTGATTAATAGTCAAGGATCCCAAACAAGAATAAATAAACTAGAATCAAACTCAGTCAAGCACAAAACAAAAAATATGTCAACGTGAAAGGCTACAGGGAAATGAAAATGTGAATTGTTCACACTCATGAATATCAGCCTAAAGAAATTCTCGATTTTTTGTTTAAATCCCTATCTTTCCTCCAGGCGGAAAAAACTACTCAGTGTAATACTTTGTGTATAATCCTGCTGACAAATAAACCAACTAGTATCTTAGTAGAGTAACGTTGTAGTAACTGAGTAGAGCGCATACCTCCAATTAAGCCCAATTCCTAAAAACCCAATTAACAAAATCCAGATTTCTCAAACGTCCCGTAAACATTCCTGATTTATTTAATCTCGATCCATTAAAAAGTTAATTGTAATGTTAAAGAAAGTGAAAAAACAAAAATCCTGGATCCGCCCTTTGATCCAGATCCACACAAAAACATAGGAAACTTGGTTGAGTCGTTTTTGCATAAGACGTAAGTAAGTAAATTAAAGTTTAATTTAATATATTTCCTTCATACGCACTGATGCACCCGCCGCGCTGCTCGAATCACAGCCCAGTTTGTGGCTCTGCTTGTTTCGTTAACATGTGCAATCAAAAGATAATTGCGATCCATGGTGCGAATAAATCAAATCCACCACCAATTCCCTTATTTCCCTCCTTGAGTATTATTGTCCATCCTTGGCACAGCACTAAATGCATGCAGTATATATTACCACAACATGGAAGCAGCAGTGTAATAAGAAGAACACGTGTGTTTGAGCTAAATTACACAGAGGGATTGTAACGCATTGAGGTTCATACATCTTAAATATATATTTATATATATATATTGTTGACACACTATATTAGGAATAAGCGCCATAATTCACACTTGCAAATGAAACAGAAAGAACAAAATCATTCTGCTGCTCATCTCATTAACACCTTCACGGACACACGCACTTCCCAGAATCCTCTCTGGGTTCGTCAGGCTTCTGGGGGCCGTCCTGGGAACGTACTGTCTTTCTAATGTGTGACTGTGGGTTTGTATACATTTCGTAACAGCCACATCTAAACATCTCGCAGTTGCACAAACTCCTTGTTAAATTGGATCGTCACGTTTCCGTCACACCGACGAAGCTGTACGTGCCCCGGTTCTGAATTTTCGATTCATCCCTCACTGTTTCTCTCGTGGTCACAGATCCACACGAGTCCATGAGAGACTCCTGGAAATCACCGGCACTGAATCCAATAACAATTCCAGCATCAGAAGATAATCGATACGAGCAGGAATGAGAGGACTGAAGGGACCTCAACACTCGGTGAAGTCTGAAAACAAACTGAACAGAATATGGATCTGACACAGATTCACCATGAACTCTCATCTCTTCGCTCGTTATTGACGTGTGCCTCAAAGCTTTGATATCTTAAATTGTCAATGCTGACGGTTCACTTCTTCACGGCCCCCTCATCTCGAAGTGTGGGTTTGTAAAAGGGAGATAATGTGTTTGTTTGAGCGTGTGGTGTTGTATGGACACACTCAGCAGGCGCTATAGGGTGAGAGAAACAACACGGCAGGTAGAAATCCAACCATTACAGCTTCGGGGTATTGGTTTTAGGGGTCTCGCAGGTAGTGAGCAGGGGGGGGGAAAGATGGCTGACCAAAAACAAATGAGGCTGGATGGAGGGAGCAGGCGATGATTTCGATGGTGGAGTGAGCTTCTGGAGGCGCCTGTGAAAATCAGTGGCCCCCTGGGAGACCAGCTGAGCTCAATTACCAGGAGAATACAGTTGCAAAGGGAAGCCGAGAGGATACAGCATCGATCTGTCACACGCTGACAGCGGGGGAGAGAGCGCAGGCGAAGGGGGGGGGGGGGTGACAGTCGAGGAACGGAGCGAGAAGAGATGGAATTGGAAAAGGGAGCGAGTCGCAGTAAATAGTGAAGTAGAAGAAGGTGAGAAAAAGAAATTCTGCTGTTTTAAAGGTGGATTATACGACATCTCTGCAAATCCTGGATTC
Source organism: Hippoglossus hippoglossus (assembly GCF_009819705.1). Taxonomy (NCBI): domain Eukaryota; kingdom Metazoa; phylum Chordata; class Actinopteri; order Pleuronectiformes; family Pleuronectidae; genus Hippoglossus; species Hippoglossus hippoglossus. The sequence continues at coordinate 4,247,529 of NC_047153.1, read as the reverse complement.
ATAGTCAAAGACAGGTTTGTATTTATCCCTGAAATACCATGAAAAATACAAATTCAGTCTTTATGGTCATTGCAAGAAAAATGTATACATATAATAGAAGAGGAAATAATTCAAACTAGGGCTACGTTGTAGCACAGCCATTTTGAAGCCTGTTGCGGTTAGTGGAGAGAGCGATCAATGACCAAGCACACGTCTCCGCGTTGCATGCATTTTGCGCACTGCGGCAAGGACAAAGTACTTCCTGTTTCATGGCGAATCAGTAGGTGGCGCTATGACACTGAGGAAATATTGACACATAGAGCTGTTCAGGCTTGGTCTCTGATCATGAGACAGAAGTTTGGCGGTGATAGGACAATGCACACTGGAGTTATGACAACATCGTCTCCTTTGGCGAAGGATGAACCTTCACCGCACCTCAATGTTTACACGGTGTGAGGAAATGTCACGATTCTGACCATGATCCAATGACTTGACTGAGCTCTTTTGAGCTATATATTGTAAAGCAGCCAGGAGCAGTTCATCAAAGTATAAAACATGTCACTTCCTGTAGCCAGCAGGTGGCGCTGTGATTTTAAGTCATGATTTCTGTGTAGATGTCATCAGGCCGGGACACTTGTCTTACATGTCTAGTTTGGACTCGATTGGATCAAATATGTCCGAGATACAGAAGCTCGTGTTTTGATGGCGTGTAATCAAACTTTGATGCCACGCCACGGTCACACCGTGTGATAAAATCAAATATACCAAGGTAGTTTATATCTCCATCTTGTTGAGATGACATTCCCAGAAGTTGAAGTTGATCTGATGAAAGCCCTACGACAAGTTCATCAGAGTAAAAATGTGGAAAATGGCCAATATGGCCACTCAAGTCAAAATGGCGGGCTTCCTGTTGCTTTTTTCCAATTGCACCTCCGACCTTTTTTGTTTGTCTGGTCATGATACACCTGGGCTACGATTTTTGTGAAGATCGGTGAAAGCTAACTGAGGGGCTTTTCCTTAGATGGCGCTGTTGAGCCATTTTGCCACGCCCATTTCAAATTACTCCAGAATACAACAACCTTTTGGGGTTTTGAATTCCCTGCAAACTTTGGTCATGATTTCAGCATGTCTAGGCCCTGAAAAAGCCCCAAAAGGGAAATACAAGTCCTTCGAAATACAATAGGGCCTCCCACCGTAGCTCCAATGAGCTGTTCAACGTGTTTTAAATGTCACTGTGGCGTATTCTGTCTTGTCTACAAACAACAACCCTCCTGTATTTCACGCCTTTCGGGTTCATTAGGGTTTAAGATGCAGGTAATGCTGACAGCGGAACTGTCTGGATAGAATATCAATATTAGATCAACACCACAGAAACGTCAGGCTTCTCTCCACTTTACCTCAAGCCCGCACGAAGCTCAGCATTAGCATAGGAATGTGCGAAATATACTATTGTGATGCAATAACACCAGAGGTGGAAAACGTACACACACTCTTTACTGTAGAAGTACAGATTCTTGTGTAAAAAAAAGACTCTGAGTGAACACACTCAGAGTTACCACGGTTGTTCTCAGAAGTTTCCCATCTCGGGCTTCATCAACTCAGATTTCAGTTGGTCTTGTCGGAGTTAGTTAAAGCTGCTTTGCTCAACAGGCCCCTGGGAGTGGCTGGCAAGCAAGACAGTGGTAGTAGAGAGATGCACATCAACTTAACTTAAGACTCACAGAAGAGAACACAAATTTACCTGAATGCTGTTCCCGCAATTTACTCATTTAGATCATTTTATTCCTCATTGCTACTCAGCCTGTGGTAAACAGTGTGATAATATCCTCCATGGCCCTAATGTCTGAGACAATGCTGATATTTGAGATCTTAACTCAGAGTCGTCTTAGTACTAGAGTGAAATGTGGTCGAGCCACTTCAGATTATTTATTCTCAAACATCCTGGACAAGTCACTGTCCATCACAGTCCCACATGTGTCAAAAGGCAAACAAAATGGTTGTAGTGCGGAGTTACAGTAATAATACTCAATCTCAAGACTTTATCTGACTCAATTTTTTTATTTTAAAATTGAAAAGACATTCAAAAGGTTTTTTAACATTTAATCATGTTAACCATTTTGTAAGTTTGGAAAACAAACAAAATGGCACATGAGCATTTTATTTTCTTCCAGATTTCCGCTATTTCAGCTCTTTCAAACATCAAATGATGCAAATTTATTAACGAAGGCTGTAGGTTTACATAGGTGTAATTTTAGACATATTTGATGCAGCAGTAAATCTGCACACTGAGTTCTCATCATCCAGTCATTTTAGAGAATGAGTCGATTTGAAGTCAACTATACTTTTTAGTTTGGTTATTTTGTTGTTATGACAACTTATTACGTGTGTTACTCATAATCACCTTATAAGCAGAATATAAAGGAACCTTTAAAATAAATATATAGGAAATATTATCAATCCAATGTGATTCCTGAACGTCCATTCTTGGGGTATTCCACGTCACATGCAAATGCAATATTCAGAACTATGTTTCCCATGATCCATTTCGAATTAGCAACCGTCAACAGAAGAAGGCGGGAACAAGGAGGGTTTTATAAGACACAAACACAGCCCTGGTTGTATAAGTACTGAAGTACTCAGGGAGAAAACTCCAGACTTTGACTTCTCCAGCGATAAAACTGAAAGTGAGCCGAGAACAGAACTACACCATCAACATGGCGCTGAAGAGAATTCAGGAGGTAAGTTTGACTAGCTGCTTTTCTGTTTTCAGCTAATGGTAGCCGACTAGCCCAGCAGTTATTTTCATGGTAAAGGTTTATTCATAAAGATTGAGACGCTGTCCTCACATCAAAACAAGCTCCATGGCTGCTGTCAGTGTTTTAAATGTCACTGTGGCGTATTCTGTCTTGTCTACAAACAACAACCCTCCTGTATTTCACGCCTTTCGGGTTCATTAGGGTTTAAGATGCAGGTAATGCTGACAGCGGAACTGTCTGGATAGAATATCAATATTAGATCAACACCACAGAAGCGTCAGGCTTCTCTCCACTTTACCTCAAGTCCGCACGAAGCTCAGCATTAGCATAGGAATGTGCGAAATATACTATTGTGATGCAATAACACCAGAGGTGGAAAACGTACACACACTCTTTACTGTAGAAGTACAGATTCTTGTGTAAAAAAAAAGACTGCAGCCTCTGAGTGAACATACTCAGAGTTACCACGGTTGTTCTCAGAAGTTTCCCATCTCGGGCTTCATCAACTCAGATTTCAGTTGGTCTTGTCAGAGTTAGTTAAAGCTGCTTTGCTCAACAGGCCCCTGGGAGTGGCTGGCAAGCAAGACAGTGGTAGTAGAGAGATGCACATCAACTTAACTTAAGACTCACAGAAGAGAACACAAATTTACCTGAATGCTGTTCCCGCAAATTTACTCATTTAGATCATTTTATTCCTCATTGCTACTCAGCCTGTGGTAAACAGTGTGATAATATCCTCCATGGCCCTAATGTCTGAGACAATGCTGATATTTGAGATCTTAACTCAGAGTCGTCTTAGCACTGCAGTGAAATGTGGTTGAGCCACTTCAGATCATTCATTCTCAAACATCCTGGACAAGTCACTGTCCATCACAGTCCTCGCATAACCAGACACACAACTTTCCACACTCACAGCTACAGAAAATGTGGAGTTTCCAGTTTCCCTGGTTCTTTGAACTGTTGGAGAAACACTGAGAAACAGATTTATTGTCGTCAGGCTCAAACCCTGCACTTTCTTACTGGGAGATGACAGTGCCAACCACTTTACCACCTGCTGTCCCTGAATTGATTTATTTTATTGTTTGAATGTATCATGTGGTACACATACAGTGGAGTCTTGAGTTTTCTGGCTTGTGTGATGGGATAGAAACAAAACAGTGTGTACATTATCAGCATTAGTCACTATGGCTATGCTAATAACAAAGACTTTACTAAGAGAAACCAACACCTACAGTCACAGGCATCATCAGGTAGAACAAGGGGGGAAAAACCATAGTCATTTGATTGAAAAGAAAAAGTGATTTTTTACTAATGAGGAGAACCTGTTCATTAGAATAGCTAACTGCAGTATTTCTGCTGTGTTGAACAGGACCTGCAGGACATCGGAAGAGACCCTCCAGCAAACTGCTCTGCTGGACCAATTGGGGATGACTGTGAGTACACACACACACACACACACACACACACACTCTATATTCCTGGTAAAACAACCCCCTCAGGCTCGCACCACCCCCTTTGTATTATTTGACATAGCATACCTGTGTTCTAGAAAAAAAGTGCAACATTCCTCCCTTGAAAGTGGAACCTTCCTACTCCACGTTCTATGGGCTCTTTGATGGTTAATATTGGATAATGGCACACAATTGCGACACTGAAACGCACTTTGCATAAAACCAACAAATAAGGCCATTGTAGCAGTGTGCTTTGTATGTATGCATGCATTGTGGGTGGCTGTGGCTCCACTAGACAGAAAATTGGTAGTTGAAAAGAACAACTTTATTTTGGTACATCATGAAGAAGTAGAGCCGCTTCGTCCATCTTTATAAACAGTCATTGTTTATAGTGGATTCATTATGAGTGATGAACATTGTGTCTGTGACATGTACAGCTTACATTCTTCTGTGTTTCTCTGTTTCTCCCTTAATTGCCAGTGTTTCATTGGCAGTCGACCATTATGGGTCCAGTGAGTATCATTTAAGTCTTTCAGTCCTCTCATATAGAATCTTGTGCGACATTTATTACCTATATGGACATAGATTGTTTACCATTCTTTTAAGTAGCCTACACTAAACTCCATTACCTCCAGTAATTATTTAAATTTACATAATTCAATGTCTTAATGTTTCTGAAGTTAAAGCACAGAATAAGTAAACAGTTATTGATTTTAACTTCATTGAATGGTCTTGTAGAACCACGTAATCGAAGTGTTTGTCTCATTCAGCTGATGAGCACACTTCTTGTTTTTTCCTGAAGTGGAAATCAAACATTGTTCAGAAAGTTGGTTCCAACACTGTTACAGAAGTTGCACCGTCAGGTTGATTTACTTTCACCTTGTGTCCAGTTCACACCAAAGCAGCTGTATGAGGTTAAATGGATAGTTCACCGAAAGATGGAAATTCACTCATTATCTCCCCACCACTATGCCTATGGAGGGCTGGGTGAAGTGTTTGAGTCCACAAAACACTTTAGGAGTCTCAGGGGTAAACAGTGTTTCTGCCAAAGAGACGTAATAAAACAACAGAAAAAACACACAACATGCCTTTATACTGCTTGTGTGGTGTCATCCAAGTGTCCGCAAGCCCAGACATATTCGACTCGAAACAAAGTCATTTACACTGTTGTTTAAGCCTAAATATCCTAAAGGATATTTTGGGCCAAAATATGGTTTATATGACGCCGAAGAGTCGAATATGAAACTTTAACTGGAATTGATCAGAGTAACCTGTGAAGCACAGCTATCCTGCCACGGAGTCGAAACATTCAGGTTCAAACTTGTAACAAGCCACATATTGATCAGTCAAGTTGAAGAATGAAGTCATTGTCCCTACACAAACATATCATGGTCTAAAATACACTTTACAGCAAAGTAACAAGTAATAACAATCCAACAGGTCAATTTGAACAAACCAGGAGAATCGGGTTTCTGTAAATGATACAATTTATAGCAGAAGAAATGTGTCACGTTAATTTATTTTCAAATATTTTAACAGTAGTTAACCAAACAGTTACCAATAACGGTTTCCAGTTATATATAAAGTGAAAAATGACAACGGTGATCCCACCACATTAACTGCTGGGATTTCATAAATGTTTTTTTACTAACGGTACACATGGTCTGAACAACAAAAATTATATAATAATAACAATATAAAAGTAAATAAAGTTATGTCTTTATCAGGTTCTGATGCAGATTTATTTGAATTAATTACTACTGATCTGTCAACATTGTGTTTGAACCTGATTTAGTGGGAAATGTTTTGCTGACAGAAATGTTCTCATGTCTTTACACCAGGCTGATTCTCCATTCCAAGGAGGAGTTTTCTTTCTCACAATCCACTTCCCCACCGACTACCCAGTCAAGCCACCACTTGTAAGAAGTGCTGTGGTTACTCCAAGCTTTGTCCGGTCATACTGTGAAATGTAACGATGTAAATTATCTAAGAGATTATAACCTACAAATTGTATGTTCCATGACTGTCCAACTCATTCTAGCTGTGTGATGAAATTATACTAGCTTGATAATGAATAGCTACAGCCTGTTGTGTACAGGCTCTATGATAGGAGGTAGCTGGGATCAACAGCAACTACTCGCTGTTCCAAAACACAGGAAGCCAAGAAAAAGTGTTTGGTGGCTTTCCTCTGGAATCCATTATTTAAACTTACTGTGTTTAAATCCTTATATCTTCTGTAAAGTTCTTCCTGTATTGATAAAAGCTAAAAACTGTCACTTTGATCCTTAATGTAGTATATATTATTTTATGTGAAACTAATTGTTGTGGCTCAGAACCTAATGAACATTAGTACACTAGTACCATCTGAATAAATATGTTTTTTTTTACAGGTATCATTTACAACAAAGATTTATCACCCAAATATTAACAGCAATGGCAGTATTTGTTTGGACATTCTCCGTTCAGAATGGTCTCCAGCACTAACAATTTCTGGAGGTAATTATAGTCTTCTCTCTTTATATTTTATTCTGGATGCCTTTTATATTTGAAGTTAAACATTTTAAATTGCCTTGTTGTTGAAATTAGCCATGTTCACACTACACGACTGCACCATTGGTGTCATGTGATTCCGGTTCTGGCAGTTACTGTGAGTTCATATTACACGACTGACGGGGGGGTGACAGGGGATCTTGCACTACACCATCTTTCAACAGGATAAACCCTGACTGGTATGTCTGGTCTCCAAACTACATTTGATCAGGAAGAGACACACTGAGTTTGACTGATCCTCTCAAAATGCGTCCATGGAAATCACAGTTGTATGGAAAAATCTAATAATGATAATTATTCTCAACTCTACATTTAACTTTGTAATAATTGTATTTATTTATTAGGGAAAATAGCTTAATATTTACTAAGTGCTTTGATAATATACACTTAAATGTTTTACTTTGTGTGGCTCATACTTAAACCAGGCCTACTACTAAATTTCAAACCAAACCACTACCTCTATATACCACCTTAACCCAATCCTGAGCTCCGATTGGCTGTAATTGTTGCCAATTTTTCTTGATATTTATCTGCTAGAAATCAAGACAGAGGAAGCGGATTTGTCAGCAAGCCTTTAAATCGCATCTTTGAAGAGTTCACAGATAGCGAACGCTGATTTGTCCCTGATCTGAGTGTTTTTTTTGTTGAGTTCCAAAATTTGTTGACAAGTGGAAACATTGGGCTGAAAATCGTGTAGTGTGAACAAGACATTTCCTTGCATAAATATTCTTCATCTTAATGTTATTTTGTGTCTCTTCATTTCAGTTTTATCGTCCATATGTGCATTGTTGCGGGAGCCAGACCCAGATGATCCCTTAGTTCCAGACATAGCTCGAATCTACAAGACCGACAAAAAAAAGTGAGTGTACACACAGGCTCGGGTGAGACTTCTTTTTTCTGCTTATATCATCAGTGCTGTCGTGAGGTGACCACGTTCTTTTCTCTCCTCAGATTCAACGACATGGCAAAAGAATGGACCCGCAAGTATGCCATGTAAAGAAAATAATAACATCCAAGAGAAGAGGAAGAACATGCTGAATTTTTTTGCATCTTGTTACAGATGAAGCTGAGTGAAAGAATGTACTGTTGCAGTTCCTCTAAAAATGGAAGCAATTACAAGTCATTTAATATGGTGTTCTTCATCTTGTATTATTATTATTATGGGTATTATTATTATTAAAATCATCGGGAACTATCTAACAGTTTAATTATTTTCAATTAGAGTCATCACAAAATAAATCTTACAAACTGTACTCTTTTTTTTTTTTCTTTCCCTGGGAGAAGCTGTGACATTAGCTTTTTGTTGGATTTACACAGGTACATAGATCAGATTTTGAACCCAGTCAAACGTGTTCCTAAGGGTTGAACATGCTCTTCTGTTCATATCCATCTGGGCTATAGAAAGGGTAAAAAAATCCTGTTTCTGTTCTTGTGTAAACAGTCTGTCACTTGTATCTGACGCCCCTGTGGCACCTTTTGTACTGATTAAAGGATGATACTGTTTGTTATGACTATGGTCTGTACATTTTTATCACAGTGCATTTTGGATCTTTATGTGATCTTGTTGTATTGACGTGGTCGGATTTATTGATGATATTTTTTGGTGTAACTTGTTTGTAATTACCACCTAGATGATGTAGCAAGCATTAATTTGGCACAAAAGTTTAGTCATAAATACCTATAGGAAAACGGATAGTAAATATTAAGTATCACTAAAAGAAACAAAGAACCTTGAAACTAGTTTTTTCTTTGTGGTGGGGCATTCATAAGAAGAATAAAAGCAAGCTTAAAATGTCTTCAAACTGGATTTGGACAAGATCAATCAATCAAATTTTATTTGGACAGGCCATATTCAAAAATCTCAATTTGTCTCACAGGGCTTAACAAGGTGCGATACCCAAAAAAACATAGAGACCTCAGAGAGAGCCACATGAGAGGGATCCCTCTTCCACTTGAGCTGTTACTTTCTTTATTATCATCGACCTCCAGAGCCGGAGAGCCCCTGTTCTCCACCATTTTAGACCTACGCATGCACGAGTTCCAAACCCACTAAGAGAGGTAAACTGAACATCTAGTATTCATTCTAACATCATCAAGGCAGAATATTAATTCCAGCACTCTAAGATAGACAAATAAATATACTGGTGGCATAGTGAACAGCTTTAAGTAGCACTCTATGTCTCCAGTCAGATTTCCATGGCTGTGCCCAAATGAAGGTCAACAAAAGCTCTTCAAGTTTATGTTTCCTTGAAAAAACTCACAAAATCTGTATAAAGTCTGTATAGATATAGATATAGATATCAGTGTCTGTATATTTTTATTTGCATGTGTGCAGGCATACAGCTGTTTTTGATGAATGTTTATTACGTAGGGTTATGGCTGAGTTAACTTAATAAATGTTTATATTGATGAAAAAAATCTAACATTTTATAGAAGAGAAGAAAATTTGATATATATATATATATATATATATATATATATATATATATATGTTGTTTTAATAATGTTGGCAGCTTTGATAGAGTTTGACATATGCATACCTGGAAAACCATGAGAACCAAACTGGTGGTGCATGCACAGGCCTAAACTGTGGTTCCATGACTCTTGCATGTGCACATCTGGAACGGTTCTGCAGGAGGATGTTTCTCACTTTCTTCTGCTGCTGTGTCATTTGTGAATTTCCTCTACGGAGGATAAATAAAGGTACATCTTGTCTTATCTTATCCTAAATACATCAACATATGCAAGAAATTCATTTTTTTATCGTTTTATTTGGTGCGATACTATCATTGTGAGGACATTATTATTTTTCATGATGTTTTGGAATCAAATTGTAAATCCCTCCATTAACCTTGACAGTCCTCACAGCAGGTGAAGAAGGTAAAGTCAGCACAGTTGCTGGGGGATGTTGGCGCCGCCTCCTTCTTCCACCTCCTTCTTCCGCCTCCTTCTCAACCCCACAAAGCGGCGGACTCTCTTCCAGAATGAAGCCTTCTTTGGTTTCTCTGTCTTCTCAGGCAGCCCCGTCTCCTTGGGTTTGGGATCAGGGAGAACATTGGAGAGAGACTCGTCCTCAGTGAGCTCAGTGCTGGAAACATCAGGTATATATCTTTGGAAGTCCTCATCATAAGTAGCGCTGAGCTTCTCCAGTTTTTCTAGGAGAACATTCTTCTTCTTCTCATCCTCCTGAAGCTCGGTGTTGAACTTCTCCTGATTGGTTACCTGACTTTGGTAGTATTCCGAAAAGGAAGCTATGAAGTTCTCCATCTCTTCTTGGAGATCGTTCTTCTTCTCCTTCTCCTCCTGAAGCTCGGTGTTGAACTTCTCTTGGTTGGTTGCATGACTTTGGCAGACTTCAGTGTTAACCCCCTGACTCTCACCACAGACCTCAGTATAGAACTGAGTTTTCAGCTCCTCCATCTCTTGCTGCAAAATGGTTTCCTGCTCAGAAGCGTTTTGCTGCATGAGTCTCATTTCTTCCGTCTGCCGACGGAGAGAGTCCTGCTCATCCCTCAGGTGTTTCACCAGGAGCTCATCCTGTAACACTCTCTCGTCTTGGAACCTTATTTGTATCTCAAGCTCATTCTGGTAGTGGTCAACCTTCTGCCTGGCAGCGAGAACATCAGCTTTATAGCTTTCGCTCATGTAATGGTACAAAGCTCTGAGCTTCTCCAGCTCTTCTTGGAGATCCTTCTTCTTCTTCTTCTCCTCCTGAAGCTCGGTGTTGAACTTCTCCTGATTGGTTTCTTGACTTTGGTAGTATTCTGAAAAGGAAGCTATGAAGTTGTCCATCTCTTCTTGGAGATCGTTCTTCTTCTCCTTCTCCTCCTGAAGCTCGGTGTTGAACTTCTCCTGATTGGTTTCTTGACTTTGGTATAATTCCTCAAAGGAAGCTATGAAGTTCTCCATCTCTTCTTGGAGAAGCTTGTTTTTATCCTTCTCCAGCTGAACCTCATTGTTAAACTTCTCCTGGTTGATGATGTGTGCCACCTTCAGCTCCTCGTAATCTTTCTGAAGGTCTTTTTTCTTCTTCCTCTTGATGGTGTTGTTTACCTGAGAGGCGATCTTTGTGGCGCTGAGGGCTTCTGCATTGCTGTACTTTTGTAACATCTCCAGCTCTTGCTTTGTTTCCTTTCCTCTGTTAATGAACATTTCTTTTAGCTTTTTCTGTCGAACCAGCTCTTGTTTGTGCTCCTCCAACTCTTGGCCCAGTTGGATCCTCCAGTGGTACTCTGTACTACGGTAGGCCCTCTCCTTCGCCAGCAGGTCTAGGAGGTAGCTTATTTGTTGAGACATACAAATAGAGTTCTGCTGAATCGAACCTGGGGTTTGACTAGTCTCCACGTTTGGGTGACAAAAACCTTCCATCACTGGTTTAATCTATTCAGTTTGAAATAGAAAGTTACAATTATTCTGAACAGATTTCTGCGTCAGTAGAAGTTTTCCCTCTCTCACAGTGGGGTGTCACTTTCTGAAATCAATGTCGCATTATCCTTTGTACAGATGGTATATCTCCTTCCTTTTATTGTTGCTATATATTAGAGACTTAATGATAAAAGGTATTTAAGGAACATTTACGATCAAAGAGCGTGAGCCTTTGATACAGAACATCGAACATGTCTTTAATCTTTAACATTAAACGTGTCATTTTAAACAGTCCTTTTCTTTTAAATGTATTTTTGGGGCTTTTTATAACCTTTATTTATTTATTTGTATAGGACAGAGGCTTAGTTGTGAAAGGGGGACAGAGAGAGAGTGGGGGAGGACATGCATAAATGGCCGCGGGTCGGCTTTCCTCTTTGGGGCAGCAGCTCTACCAGTTAGGCTATACGCCGCCCCAAACAGTCCTCTTCTTCCGGGAACATTCCATTTATTCCTTGATTTCTTTATTTTTGCATGTTTACTTTCAACATATTTCATAGTCATATTTCATCACAAAATGCAAAAATCTAGATTAATAATCGTGGATTCCACCAGTCCCCTAAATGTATTATTATTCTCATCAAGATCCATGAATTATTCTCTGTGAAATCAGTGAAAATGTAAAAGAAATCTTTTGTCTCACATTGTTTAAGACAGTGAAATAAAACTGTGAATCCACAATTACTGCCGGTTGGAAAAGTCTAAAATTCCCTAATCTGAATTTAAAGTCTTAAATACGTTAAAAATATCACATACAAAGTCTTAATTATGTTTAGCTATGTCTGAATTATTTTAATGTTCATAGATATATTTGCCAATATATTGGTATTGGATTTTTTACTCCCCACTATCAACATTGGCATCTGCACCACAAGTCCACATAGGACGGGCTCTCAGGTTTTAGTTTTTGCGGATAGGACGGAGCAGGTAAATGAGTCGGTTCGGGCCCAAACCTAAACCTAAATCCAACCCTAACCTTAAAACCAATTCTTAACCTTCAAACAGTCCTTTGAGTTTGTGAGGAACAGCCAAAATGTCCTCACAATGATGGTATCGGACCAAAATTTGTCCTCAAAACTATAGATAGACATGCACACGTTTATCATAATGATGAATCTGACCCGGGACAAACGAGATCACTTGAAGTTTCCACAGTGGAGGAGGCAGAGCGAGATTTGACGGAGCGACACGGCTTCGTCATATCTCTGTTTTTCAAATAATCTGTTTTCTCTCTGTTCTTTTGACAATAATTCATTGACAGAAAAACCCGTCAATGATATGAATTTCTTTAATTTATCATCTAGGGTAGCAGGGCTTCATCTGATTGGCCAAATATATTGACACGCAGAGTGTGAATGCGTGGCGCATCGAACACCATTTATCACAGTTTTTGCCGCCATTTGCGATATGTCTATCGCCCATGTTGATATCGCGATGATGATAGATTTTTTATCGTGCAGCCCAAACGAAAAAACATTATCCCTAACATTAACTATGACCATTTCATGGCTATAACATATAACCTTAACCTAACCACAATTCACATCTCACCACTAACCTTATCCAGGAGGTCAGAAATCATGTCTGGCCTCTTTTGGTCCCCATGAGGTCCACTGGTCCTGACAAGATTAGTGTTTATGCTGGAAAAGGTCTTGAATAGGAAACAAAAACCAATACACAAACAAGCACACGTACATACCATCTGCTGGGGGTTTTAAAGATAATATTTACTCCAGTGTTACTATATAGGACACATTTTTGAAAAATAATTAGAGACATGATAGAGTCACACAACTAGTTTTCTATTTTGAAATTATATAGAATGATTCTCGATCACTGTTATATTTGTAAACAACACACATACACATGTGATAGTCCCATGAACAAACAAATAAACACCTGAGACATTATTGGCTGTTATACTTTAAAAGTATGACATTTAGATTTTAGATTTTTCTCTTTATCTCTTCCAGTTTTATTGTCCCATATTACATTTAAGCTATTTTATTTCACGTTCGCTATCTGTGAACTCTTCAAAGATGCGATTTAAAGGCTTGCTGACAAATCCGCTTCCTCTGTCTTGATTTCTAGCAGATAAATATCAAGAAAAATTGGCAACAATTACAGCCAATCGGAGCTCAGGATGGGGTGAAGGTGGTATATAGAGGTAGTGGTTTGGTTTGAAATTTAGTAGTAGGCCTGGTTTAAGTATGAGCCACACAAAGTAAAACTTTTAAGTGTATATTATCAAAGCAATTAGTAAATATTAAGCTATTTTCCCTAATAAATAAATACAATTATTACAAAGTTAAATGTAGAGTTGAGAATAATTATCATTATTAGATTTTTCCATACAACTGTGATTTCCATGGACGCGTTTTGAGAGGATCAGTCAAACTCAGTGTGTCTCTTCCTGATCAAATGTAGTTTGGAGACCAGACATACCAGTCAGGGTTTATCCTGTTGAAAGATGGTGTAGTGCAAGATCCCCTGTCACCCCCCGTCAGTCGTGTAATATGAACTCACAGTAACTGCCAGAACCGGAATCACATGACACCAATGGTGCAGTCGTGTAGTGTGAACATGGCTAATTTCAACAACAAGGCAATTTAAAATGTTTAACTTCAAATATAAAAGGCATCCAGAATAAAATATAAAGAGAGAAGAGTATAATTACCTCCAGAAATTGTTAGTGCTGGAGACCATTCTGAACGGAGAATGTCCAAACAAATACTGCCATTGCTGTTAATATTTGGGTGATAAATCTTTGTTGTAAATGATACCTGTAAAAAAAAACATATTTATTCAGATAAATAATAATTTGTATTTCCTATTGTATTTCGAAGGACTTGTATTTCCCTTTTGGGGCTTTTTCAGGGCCTAGACATGCTGAAATCATGACCAAAGTTTGCAGGGAATTCAAAACCCCAAAAAGTTGTTGTATTCTGGAGTAATTTGAAATGGGCGTGGCAAAATGGCTCAACAGCGCCATCTAAGGAAAAGCCCCTCAGTTAGCTTTCACCGATCTTCACAAAAATCGTAGCCCAGGTGTATCATGACCAGACAAACAAAAAAGGTCGGAGGTGCAATTGGAAAAAAGCAACAGGAAGCCCGCCATTTTGACTTTAGTGGCCATATTGGCCATTTTCCACATTTTTACTCTGATGAACTTGTCGTAGGGCTTTCATCAGATCAACTTCAACTTCTGGGAATGTCATCTCAACAAGATGGAGATATAAACTACCTTGGTATATTTGATTTTATCACACGGTGTGACCGTGGCGTGGCATCAAAGTTTGATTACACGCCATCAAAACACGAGCTTCTGTATCTCAGACATATTTGGTCCAATCGAGTCCAAACTAGACATGTAAGACAAGTGTCCCGGCCTGATGACATCTACACAGAAATCATGACTTAAAATCACAGCGCCACCTGCTGGCTAAAGGAAGTGACATGTTTTATACTTTGATGAACTGCTCCTGGCTGCTTTACAATATATAGCTCAAAAAAGCTCAGTCAAGTCAAGTCATTGGATCATGGTCAGAATTGTGACATTTCCTCAAACCGTGTAAACATTGAGGTGCGGCGAAGGTTCATCTTTCGCCAAAGGAGACGATGTTGTCAATAATTTTCTTATTGTGTTACATATAACTCATATATGACTCATCAAATCAAGTGTCTCTAAATTTAATCTTTAAAAAGTTACCAGATCATATCAGTACAGATGTTTTTTATGTTTATTTGCAATCTCCTCATTATAATTCATTTTATCTCCTTGTCTTTCTGTTCGCTCAACTCAATCCCTTCTTCAAACCATCGGACTAAAACTAATTGAAAACTACATCTTTTTGACTTCATCATTTATCGACAGCTTATATTTCTGTAATTAACACTTAAAAGTTGTCATTTCATTTGTTTTCATCTCAGTTTTTCTTTTGAACGTGTTTCACATTTCATCATCATTGTTCTTGTTTATCGAAAAACAACACAGCATTTCAATTAATGCCATCAAAACTGTCCTGCAGCAGAGCAATAACACACTTCAAAGCAGAGAGCTTGTGTTATTCCTCTTCCTGTGTCTCATATAAATTATTTATTAAAGCCTAACACTGCTATTTATGAAATGTACAGCCTATTATCCTATTTATCATTATCCATCCGATTGAATCGTACCATCTCGTGTGCTCCTCCACTGTGCGGCTCTCCGCCCGCTCCTCCAGTAATTACGCAGCACCGATGATGTGTAAATGAAAATCTGATGAACTTGGAACTTTGCAGCTGTCAATGCAGATGCTTCACGTGCACTAATGAGCCTGTGGAAGCGATGATGAAGGACTGTAGCGTTCCTGGACTCTTTCAACACTGTGGAATTAATAAAGCATTTCTAATGATAGAAACAAACAAGAGAAGAACTTTGCCATATTGAGAATAAAGTCGAGTTGCCTTTTATGAGTAAACTGTGGTGTGTGTGTGTGAGAGACTAATCACGCAGATAAATATCTGAGGTATCAAGGCCTCTTATTGCAAGATGCTGCTCTTCTGAAAGCTGTCACCGGTAGAACAGATGGATGAAGTAGGCTTGAGTAAGAACAATACACTGTGGTGGCTCTGTACGACCTTTAAAAACCAGGTGGTGTGATGATGCATGATATCAGATCTGTAAAAATTAAAAGAATTGGCGGAGAGAAATGTAGCGTGGGAAGACAAAAATATAACGTTTCTTTTAAATGAATTGTGTTAAAGAGAATCCAGATCTGAGCAAATCTGTTCGAATGCGATGCTGGAAGGAGGTGGGAGGCACGAGGACACCACAGGCACCAGATCTGAAAACACACATGCCGGGGAGGAATCGGTAAAGAAGAGCAAGAAACACTCAAATGAACAAAAGCTACATGCACGGCATGTTAGATGTGACTTTGCAGCATCAGCCTGGATCACATCTTTGCTGTTTTACAAAGGAATCCTGTCTTTACTTATCAATACTTTCACTTCAGAGAAATAAAACAACACAGATTCGACATCCATGCGGTTACTCTGTGAATCTGGACCATAGACAGAGCTCCACTTCCTCCCACTGCAGAAAAGATGAAGCCAAAAAGATCCAGGATACGGGCGCAGGATCATCTTGACCGATGTTTCAGAACTATTTAAAGTGACAGATACTTCGACCCATGTCCCAAATGCTAACATGGACGTTGCAAAGTTTATGACCCATGCTGCAGCCAGCCACCAGGGGGCGATCAAGATGTTTTGTGGAGCTGACATGTGGTGCATCTTTATAGTCTATGGGTTGTACTGTGGGTGAGGTTGATTTGCTTTTAAAATGTTCTCAAAAGCTCGGATATCAGCCTCATGGTGCGACTGGAGCCTCCATCAGGGGACGACTAAAAGTCCATTATCTGGTTCCTGTGAATATCTGTAGCAAACTTTAAAGCAATATATATCATATTTTCCAAGATATTCCATTAAAACCTTACAGAGTTTTTGGTGATGCTTGAGGAAAAGTCATGGTATCACATCAAAGTGGTGAATAAAAGACGCTGATCCATAAAGTCGTATTAGCATGTGTTAAAAAAGCTATAATATTATCAATAATCACTTTATTCTCACCCATAGCAGAGGATTCATGAACCAAATCATCCGGCACTGGAAGCAAATCTCTTCTGTGTCTTTCTATGCAGATTTTATGAAAACATTATGAAGGTCTCTGTTCAGCCTGTAATGCATTAGCATGAATCACACTGTCATGTGTTTGCTGTGGACCCCAAGGCGAAAGGAGCGTCTGCTCGCCGAGGATGATCTACAGCTGCCTGATTCACTGCCGCTGCGTGTCCGCCCAGTCGCCTCCCAGAGCTGAGAGACGCCCGGGTCCTGGCGTCCGGCGTTCTCCTGAGCACGACTCATCTTTTTTAAAGAAAGCCTTGATATATCTCGTCTGAAAGGATTCCTCACTAATATAAACAGAGTCCGGGACACGAGAACATTTCAGATCGCAAACACATTCAGTTCAGATGCCTTTTTTACCGGCCGTGGAGATTGTACAATGTGTGGCAGCAAATTAATTTTGCTTTATAAAATGAATGGAGGCTTCGCAGCCGCAGGTGTTGGCTCGGGCTCATTTTCAGATGCAATTATTAGATTGGATCAGGAGGGCGACGTGAGTAATCATTTGTGGAAAATCTGTTTTCATGGGCGTTTGGTGGCACCCACTGTCTCAGCAGGCTGAAGCAGCAGAAATTCAAATGTTGACTAGTGTGTGTGAGGAGGAGACAGGCACAGTCGATCGGTGACTGATCCCCTGCAGCATGTTTTTCTGCCTCTAATGAGGTTGTCTTCGATGCAGGAAACTGTCAAAACTGTCTCAATTATTCTAGGATTTTTTTTTTAAAGCAAAATGGCAGGATCACGATATTTAAAAAAAAAAAACGTGAAGTTGATATTGCACAAATCACAAACTGCTTGGTCTTGTGATTTGGAAATGAAACACTGAGGAGTATTGATGTAAGGCTGTAACAAGAGGTCATTACCACCAGTTGTTGGGTCCAGAAAATCCAGATGTAGCTGCTGGTACTGCTGCTTATGCAGTATAACATTTCATACCTGCCATAGACTGTAAATAAAGATGGATTCTAAATCTTCACTTTCCCCTGTTGTACAAAATGAAGCTAAAATATTTGATTACCAGCCAGAGTCTGCACAGTGTCCGACCAATCACGAGTCAGTTTGAGCTGTCGATCAAAATGTTTACCTCACATTTCTAGTACCAATTTAAACCAAACAAATTAGTAGCATGAACTCTTGAACATACACCAGTGTGATTTTAAAATAAACCTACTTTGCCAGAAACCATCTTTGAAAAAAATATAATATTTGACGTGTACCTTTCTCTGGACTTTAAAGTTTGGTCCATGTCCCAACTGCTAACATGGAGGAGGTGCAGTTTATAACCTATACAACAGAGATGACACTGAAATATCAGGTGACCTTTCACCAGGTTTCTATCGCAGTGACGTTTCTAGTTTGATCCATATCCCATCTGATAACATGGAGGAGGTGGGATTTATTATTTAGTGAGGCAATCAAAACGATTTGACTTCTCTGTTGTGAAGCTGTCGTGTCGCTCGTCTTTGTTTACGGTCTCTGGTCCCACTGGAGACTGGAAACTGCAGTTTGCTTCCTGTCCACTAACAACAGTCAAGGTCGACTTGTCATTTCATTTTAAATGTAACACAATAGCTGTGCAGCGCTGTCTCTTCTCTCTCCCTTGTGTGTCTGTGTTCTCCTCCTGCTCTACTTGTATTCGTGTGTGTGTCTGTGTGTGTTATGGGCCACGGCCCCCGACTTACCTGCCCCCCTGAGTTATTTCCAGCGTTTCTTCTGATTTCCTTCGTGCCTTCTTCTAATCAGTTACCTCCCGTGCCAACTTACCTGGCAGCCATCGCCTCCCACGCCGGCTCAGCTGCGAACCGGCCCGCTCCGCTCCCAGAGCTTATGATGACTCCGTTTTTTCTGTAGTTCAACGGAGAGGTGTCTCGTGTTCGTCTTATGAGTCTTATTACAAAGTTCATTAGTTCCGTATCCCGTGTTCATCTCTGAACACTCAAAGCTAATTCGTTCAGTCTTTGCCTTTATGAGGAAAAGTACAACTGAAGCCGTCCGAAATTGCTTTTTTTGATTTGAGAGAGAGCAGGAGCACGATCCAAAAAGTTGCTCCCATGTGCAAAAAATGTATTAGAATCTCATTATGTGTGGTTTTTCTGAGCTTTGTGCTCTTCATCAGAACCTCTGGCAGGAGCAGACTGACAAAATTATCCTCACAAACCAGCGGACTGCTAATTTTGAAGGCTAACACTATTTCCTAACTTCACAAGTTATACGTTTGGCCACAATGTGCATTAGGGAGGAAAGTTGTTATCTGGATACTGAGATTCCAAGGTACACTATAGCGATGGTACAAGCTGCTTTCAGACATGAGCTGAAGTCCGGATCTCCTGAATGTCAGAACACAAAAATGCCCAAGTCAGTTGCTCCAGATATTATGCAGAACTTTCCCCGAACAGCCCGTCAGTGAAATGAAAAGGAGTGATCCCATGCAAGAATATAGCAGGAACATTTCTGGAAAGATCCACAGTGAACAAGTGGGTGTGTTTATGATGTGTGTAACATGCGAAGGACGCAAAAAACTGAAAATAATCGGAAGAAGACAAATATCTGAGACGCTGACGAAGGTGTCAACTCGGAAAGAAAACAAGATTCAAGAACTATTCTGGATAAGCTAATGTGGATACATATCAACAATAACACTGTGCGGTCCGTAGCAGAATTTATACGTCCAGTCCTTTTGTTTTCTGACCCAGAAACTACGTTCTTCATATTCAAGGTCTAAAATGTTATTGGTGGAGAAGCAGATGCCTGAGAGAGAAACATGGATTCTGAGGAGAGGCCTGTCAGTCAGTTCCTGTTTGTTGTATTATCACTGCTCAGGTTGACGGTTGGAGTCCGGCCCAAACGACCCTCAGGCCACGATGCTCCCAACGGACTGTCCACACGTTCCTCCGTCCTGAAACCAACTCCGATTGCCTGGCGTCTCAGGAAAGAGACTCTGGACATTTCACTGGCCCTGTGGTTTTCACTTAGCTTGAAATATTGCAGAGGTTGTCCGTTCACTGATTTGCCTTCAGGGCGACTTTGGATGTGATTTTGTTTTTTTTACTTTCTGTTATTGCCTTCATATCCTGCACCTTGTTAGTTTTGCTGTGTGCTTGTTTTTTCTGCCGCTGACTTCCCAGGCCGGGACAATGATCCTGATTGGAAATGAAAACAGGTCGGTCTCATCCAAAGACAGATTTTCTCTCCTTACAATTTGTTTCAATGTGACAAGTTTGACATCTTCTCACTCCACCGTCTGTCTGGAGAACTTCCAGCATCCAGCTCGTTTTAGTTTCTTTTTAACTGCCGACGCTTGTCAGGGTTTCCCCTCAAGGACATGTATGGTATTTTTTAAGTTACATGTATATTTCATAAGCACATGTCAACAAAATCTTAAATTGCTGCAGCAGCTGTGCACCGATTAAGTGGGGAAAGGAAGCTTTTAACTTCATTGCTCATTAGAGAGCTAATCTCTTATTGCCTATTAAAATTGTATTGTTGTAAAACGTTTTTGAGCACAGATAAGATACCTGTCGGAGATACATGCACATTAATACAAAGCCACACGCTGAACATCACATCTTATCATAATCGCACACCACTCAATATCTCACCTTGATGCACAAATTACCAGAAATATGGTCTTTAACCTTTAAATCGGAGATAATGGAAAATCTCCCCGAACCAGACGGCTTCAATGGCTCTGATCGTCTACGAGCCAAATAGAGCAGAAGCAAAACCGCACACCTGCTTATCCGGGCAATTATCCCATCAGCCAATCATGTGTCAGCCAGGTGGCGTGTAAAATCCTTCAGATGCAAGACTCAGAATGTGAGAAAAATGTGATTTTCACATTTTTGATACAGGCTGGGTTGAATATTTCTGAAACTGCCGGTGTTCTGGGATTATCATCAGTTTCTAGAGTTAACTTTTGTCCAGCGTCATCTTGGTTTTACACCAGAAGTCACCATATTTTGGAAGAGCAGGGGGTGGAGCCTGCACAAGCCGTTCGGCGGGATCCACGGCACAATGCATACCGTGCTTTATCGTCAATTTGACTCTAAATGGGACCATCATTTTCAAAATGAACATCATGCTGTATTGAGGAAGACTTGAAAATAGCTATTGAGACCCTGAACTCCTTAGAAAAATGTTTACTGACGTTATAAATAAAGTGAGAGTCATTTTCTCATAAAGTTGTGGAGAAAATGTACCACTTTTTTGCAAACCTCTGAGAGTAAACAGGTTTTAAATTGCACTGCATCCACATGATTGGTTGATCGGATAAGTGCGGCTGGACATTTATGGTTTGATTTGGCTTGTAGATGATCGGAGCCGTTGAAGCTGTCTCGGGCAAAAAACTAAAAACTAAAAACTAAAAACATCCACATGTTGTCGGGGAGAGAGGTCGAGGGAGAGCGTCCGCCTGGTTTGAGGTAATAGAAATGCTACGATAACTCACACAACCACTTTTTACGACTGTTTTGAACATCTCAGAATGCACAGAATGTCCAGGTCTTCAGGCGATCGGGCTACAACAGCAGAAAAACATGTTAGGATTCACCTCCGTCAGCCGTCCACAGGAATCTGAGGTGTGGAGCAACAGACCCATTATGTAACCTGTGGAGTTCAGAGTTGTTTGTGCATTGTGTTGGGAAGAGGAAAGGGCCCAGACCATCGATCTATGCAGGCAATCTCCTTTTATTCTGACGGAAAGAGCTAAATAACGAAATCCTCCGGTCAATTGTGTATGAGTTGAGCCCTTAAACAAAATAAACAACATAAATATGTTAGCATACAAACAATATCGATAAACAAACGATATAAACATCATAAAAGAGAGGTTAAAATACGTTAATTTGTATAAAAACACATAAGTACATCGTAAGGAGGAACTCAAATCAAATTGATCCTCGGTCGCCAAAAGCACAATTTGACTCTTTTTCACACGGTGCTGCTGCATAATTGACTTTGTTACACACAGAGAAGTTAAATGACATTTTCGGGAAAAAAAAAAGCTTTGAAACGTATGCTTGAGTTGAACAAAGTAAGTGTCAGTGTTCCCTGATAACAAAGTCAGTAAATGGAAGGAGGGAGGCTGCACAATATTTGGGTTTCACATTAAAACGCAGTGTGTCCTCGACAATTACACTCAATTAAATGAAATATCCTGAATGCAGCAGGAGCAGGAATGAGACAGGAGGCACTGGAGAGCTGTTTTTATCCCAAGTACGACGCTGTGAGTGCACGTGCGGTGAATTCAAGCTCGTGCTCCCCCCCCGCTTAGAGTGAGTGTGCCTATTTTTATGAGTGCGATGCATGTGCGTCACACTGCTGCCGGCCCGGCAGACATCAGGTGATGTTTTGGCTGCGTGGACGGCGAACAGGAAGTGTTATGTGTGCCAGAACACTGCATGTGGAACACGGGGAAGAAAGATTAAATTAGATTGTTCACTTCTAAATCTAATAAAATAATAATTTGGATCATTACACCTCATACACAGTTTTTGATTTTCTAGATAATATTTTAATTAGAATGCACCTATTAGAAGAATGAAGGGTTTTTGACTTGATGTATTATAACTATAATGTTTGCAATGTATCTGAATCTTTAAAACTTAAAGGAAATTAATAATATATAGAAGAAATATACAGTTTTTTAACAAAACACTGAAACGATGAACATCCTCTTCAGAAAGGCTGCAGTCTTCAGTTTTGCAGTAGAAGCTCGGTAAACACCGAGGATTACAAAGACAGCTCCCCGCCCCTGTTATGTGTGTTTAGTTAACCGATAGAAAGTTGGCAGGCAGAAGGAAACATACAGTATATGTAGGTCACTGAGCAGCTCCACTGAAATTGAGGGAATACGGCAAAAACAAGTGTCCCACTGGTTTATGAGGCTCCATAAACGGGAATGTCAACGTATATAGATTGTGTATCGACGTGACAGCTTAGTGAAGCTAAATCAAATAGGTCATAAACCCTTCTCCATGTTAACAGATGGGCTTTTTGTACAACGGGAGGAAGTGGAGATGCGTCATCATTTATGCAGATTTCATGCATCGCCTTGGATTTTGATATAAAATAGTCCTTATTCCCAGAAGTTTGAATAAACTGCTCATTCTTGGTCTCGATTTTTTTTTGAGTGACTAAGTTTTAGACGAGTAAATGTAAAGTGCCTTTTTTATCTCAAGACTAAAAGTATGACTACATTGTTTAAAACTAGATTAATAAAAATAAAAAAAGCAGCTGACAAAAATAACACCTGTAATAAACTATTTTCACCGACATCTTATTTTTACAGGGAGCCAATTTCAAGTTGTCCCATTTTCAGATATAAAGGAGGAGACTAGGACATTAACGAAAAACTGAGACATTTCAATTCACTATAATGTTTGATGCTCCGCTCTTTTGCTTTACAGTTAGTAAAAAGGTCAAGGATTATTAATGTGTGAAACGTGATCATTAACATTCAGCAGCGCCGTTTTATGATGAGTCCAAATGGAACATTTTCTCGTGCTCGAGCATAAAATGGAGAAAAGGAAAAATCGAACTAATTTGAAGTCGGTGCAGTGAAATCACGTTTTGTTTTCATCTCTCTAATCTTCATCATGCTGTGTCAAAAAGCAGCAAAGAAACACAGATGCACAAAATGTTTATTTTCACACACTGACAAAAACATAAGTTGTGTATCGGCCGTTGTTTTGTAAAGAGAAAACTAGGTTCAATGAAAGAACTGTGTTCATCTCTGCATGTTGATAAAACCCTGTAGCCCCTCTGCTCTTTCTGCACGTTCTTCATCCACCCCCCTTCCCCCCTCTTCCTCTCCTTCTGGGCCACTTTCTCATGGCGGTAATTAGAAAAACAAAATGTTTCTGGAGCCTCGAAGCTTCTGGACGGAGCCTGATAAGAGAATTGTTCTGGTCTGCTTACCGGTCAGCATTAACCTCCTCCCTCATAGACGCTACCTGAAGATGACAGGAGCAGAGTGGCTTCCATTAACAGCAGATCACAAATATAATCTGTTAGTGTAGTAAATCACACAAAGAGTCTGTCCTGAAACCTTAATGGCAACAAATCAGGTTCCATAAATATTTATGTTCAATAATGTGGAAGATACAGCATCAGTAAAAAATCGGAAAAAGTAAAATCTTCTACAAAATATTTTGAACAGCCAGAATTATATCATATATCAAAATGTTGGTTAAATATCTGTACAGATATTATGTGATATGTGAAAAATAGTATTTTAATAAAAGTTATGTGAAAATCCAAAACAATGAACACATTAGTTAATTAATTAGTAAAATGTCCCCAAAACATTATGGAAGTATAAACCGAGACAAGTCACAAAACAAACAACAAAAATAATGTAAAAAAATCAAATATATGAAAAACAATAACAAACAGATACAAAATAACAGTAACATAATGAACATATAATAAAATATAGATGAATCAATTCATAAAGAATAATTTTAACAAAACAGCTGTAACATACCAAACAAATATTTATAAAATATAATATAAATAATACAATAAAATTGTAAGTATAGATGAAATCGTGTATAACAAAATTCCACTAAAATAAAAACATAAATATTTTTAAAAGGCTCTTTCCAGATATTGTTGTATGTTTTCAATGTAAAATACCAAAAGACTCCATTGGGAAAGAACAGGTGAGTGTTTAATCAATAAAATCAGTGTTCACACATGTTGTTGGTGATAAAAACACTAATGACGCACAAACCACTTCACTGTTTCCCCATGTTTTTGTTTTTAAGTGATTTTCACTGTGGAATTCACGACTTTGTGTTTCCAGTAAACTGAAGCACAACTTTGTCTGTGACCTTGATCATTGACCCAGTTATTGTTTCTGGAGACAAAAGACGTGAGTTACAGAAAACCGCCAATGGTCACGCTCACACACACACACACACACACACACACACACACACACACACACACACTACTGACCTCCCTGTCTTCTTAGCCGTGTGGTCGATATTCACCGGTGCATGTCATTGTGTCTTGGGAAGGGAGACAAAGGTTAACGATGGGGTAAAGGGCAAAAACCTCCCTCCCCTGTGTGCAGTTTGTGCAAATACTAACTGAAGAATAAAAACAGGCTACACACCAGAGGGCTGGTGGACGGGGGGGGGGGGGGGGGTTGTGTGTGTGGGTTCCCCCAAAAATGTCTGAGACGATATGGACAGTTCAACGGTCGCCAGGTCAAATGACAGGTGACGTAGTTGCTAATCCGACGGATTCCAGTATCATACTGGATAGAAAATAGATTGAAAAAAGAAACACCAATGTATATTTTTCTGTCATGTATCCGAACATCAATATCTCCGGGGTGACAGTGGGAGCCGAATGGAGCCGGATGCCTTTAATCCTCTTTAACTGCTCTCTGCCGCCGTCGCTGAAGAGAAAAATTTGCCGCAGAAAATCGCTTTTCTACTCCACATCCCATCAACAAAGGCTTACATTTGGCTCACGGCTTTCGCGCGGTTCACTCATGGTGAGCGAGAATTAGCGAGATAGAGTCGGAGGGAGGAAGTAACACATCAGTGGCAGGTCAGGAAATACTCGCTGGAATGGCCATTTAATGTCATACTCGTTTTTTTAAATCCTAATTTCTTTGCTCTGGCTACAATAAACTTATTTTCTAATTATCTGGTGTCGGTTTTAACATCCCTGCACCAAAAATAATGAAAGAAACTCTAATGATCAACTGTTACCCAGATTTTAACACAGGTTTTTTTCAAGGAAAGTTCTTTTGACACTTTACATTTGACTTTAACCTCGTCCGTCATAAATCCACATACAAATAGAAGAGTTCAGTCTTCTAATAATGCAAATATATTTGTTTATGTGGTAGGATCCATTGTGTCGGCTGAGATTGGCTCCAGCGATAATGGATTTAATTCCTATTAAACAACTTCTCTAAAAAGTGAAATATCTTTGAAAAACTTGTGTAACTTACCTTTGATAAAATTGCTATTGGATCGGTAAGGAGCTAAGGGACATGGATGATAACGGTACACAAGAAACGCAACAAGCTAAAAAGGCAAAATGTAACTTTACTAACTTGAAAAGGCAGCAGATAATTCCCAAGCATTTGAAAACAGTTTTACGAAAATACAAATTTGGGCCTTTTAGAATTAATTAGTCTTTTGTGTTGTCAGTCGTCTGAAAAGTCTGTGCTCACTCTCGATGTGTGTTTTCGTCGATCCACCTCTGATTCAGCTCCGTTTTGTTACCGTGGTGATTCCTGTCCATGTTTCCTGCCTGAGCTTTGAGTTTTTGGGATATTTCCTGAATCTACTTGTACCTGCTCAGGTTTATTAAATATTCTTCACTGCTCCAACCTGCTCTGTCCGGTGTGTGTCTGCACCTCTGCTGCAGAAAATCATACAAACCGAACTGTGCTAATCCTTTTAAATGCAAACGTACAGCTCATCTTTATTCACTTTAGTTAATCCTGATTCCTGGTTCTCTGATCTGTACTTTTTACACCTGCTCAGGGGATTTTCCCAGAACAATACACGGATCTGCAGACAGTCGCTGCCATATACTGTTAAACAACATGAGGCAAATTTGTGTTTTTGGGCCACATGAATAAAATTTGACTGGACCAGCCTTCATAGTATTTTTCATTACACAGGGGCTTCTGCTGCTCCCTCTCATGTGGAGTGAGATTTGTCTGGACAGTGTGAGCATGTGAGACGGAGCCTGAAAGCGTGAGAGTTGGCAGCACTGGATTCCAAGCAAGCCACACAGCTGGTCTGAGAGCTGCCAGCCCAAAGCTGCAAGTTGAGCCAGTCACATCACTGTAATAATAACATTTTAAAATCGGAATAAGCTCCAACAGTTTCATGGCAGCGTTGCCGAGATGGGGAATCTGTGTTTCAGTCTTCTGCACCCAAACATACAGCAAACCTAGAAATCCAGGTTCCCACATTTAAAAAACTGGAAATCCTCGTATCCTAATCATTGGAATCATCTTTCAACCAATCGATTAATTTGCCAACGTACTGTTTGTGGTGTGTTTAATGTTCCTTCTACTTCATGTATGTTATAGTGCTTTCTTCTATGTTGTCATAAAGTAGGTTCTCCTGAGGACGGAACAATGCTACTACATTAGTCATACAGTCGAGTGCACTACACCACTTAATGTACATTCGAACATTTCATCTTATCTGCGTCACACTTGACAAACCAGAGGATGTTTAGTGTTCAAATTTGGTGGAATTTGCATTATACAGTACGTTCAGTAATAATAGAATTTAAATAAACAGGAAACTAGCACTGTGTATGACGAAGGCAACAACAACTGATTCTTATTCTGTGACCTGAGGGGACCAGGTCTTTGTGCTGCAGCAGTGGTGCAGCTCCAGGTTCTGTGGACTGGGTTCAGCAGCCGGTCTTTATTTAGCAGTGGCTCAATTACTCCAGGGTAACTTTCACAGTTTCAGAGAGAAAGCTGCCACCGGCATCACCACAGGCCAAACTCACAGCCCATTCCAGACAGACAGGTTTAGAGCGGACATTGCACTGGTGTGATGGAGTGAACCAGGTGAGATGGTTCCTGAGTGTTTGAATGGACGGGTACATTGGGCCTTTCAAGGCTTTTACAACAGGACCGGTGTCAAGTAGGATGGAGCCTACGTGACCAGTCTGTAGAATGAGGATTATCAGAACTGAACCGATGAGGGCGTGGAAAGGAACTGGATTTGCTTCTGGTATCATACGTGCATGGGACATAAATGACAGTTGCATAGTCTTTCACTATTCTTGTGGAGAGTGAGGGAACAAGAACCTGGATGTGACAGATGGTTGGTTACACTGAACCATATGGGGAGGCTTTGCTGGAAATTGGGAAAGGGCAGGCGTTTCAATAAACACTTGGCAGGTGATTGGAGGAACCATCTGTCTGTCACCAGTTACCGAAGCTAGTCGGGAGAAAGTGAAAAGATTCTTTGCGTCGGGTAAAGTTTTCAGGGCCGTTCTTTGCTCTTCTTTCAACTAAGAAATGCTCAAAAGTTTGGATGTAACTTTTTTAAAGCATCGTGGTCTCACCTGAGACACGCCCCCAGGCTGCCAGTAGTTCCTCCGTCGATGCTGATTGGTCCAAACCACTGTAGCCACGAACTTTCCAAGATGGAGTACAGCTAAGGGAACTATTCTAACACCTCAATTTGTGCACATGAGTACATACAGATGCCCTGAGGGGATTTACAGGAAACAACCACTAGCTTCTCCACTTTATATTTCTTCAGAATTTCAATAATTCCACATTGATTTTTTTACTGTTTTTCTGAGTAAACTTTTGAACTCCTGCAGACTCAGAAACGTACATTTCCAGATTTAAGATTTATCTCCTCGAACGCTTTAATTAGTTTCCATCTGTCTCTATGATATCTCCCAAAAAAACACTGTCAGGGAAACCAAGCAGCCACATATGGAAGAAGAAACAACTAATTAAACGCTGGTGTTAATCTGGGATTTCTCCCATATACAGTTTGACTGAGTGACTAATACACATGAAGATGTGATTTGAAATCCTGAGTGGGCGTTTCTGCAGAAGAAATCAATTAAAGTCCAATGTAAGAGGTGGAACTGTTGTCCTGCAGCACTGGAGGATGTGGTTCAGCACTGGCCAATGTTTCTGCTCTTTTGTTAGTTTGATTTGTTTCTCTGCAGCCTCCTCCACACACCTATGGCTGTTTATCCTGCTTTAGTTCGGCGGTGCTGCCGGGATCAAATTGTATAAATGATTCAGAATTTCCTATAAACCACGACTGTTAACTCCCCCGGCAACCCGAGGACAAAAGCCACATAAACACAATAACACACCGGCCCCCGACCGAGAAAAGGAACTGCATTCACAACTTAGGAGGTATCACAGGATCTCGCAGGCGTTTGAAGAAAAGTGGTGCAGTGCCTTGTCTAAACATGCCTGGTGTTGCTGGTTGCATGTTTCTTGAACCGTAAAGGTAGCCTGTAGTATTTGAGTGAGGCTGGAGTCGTGATCGATGCTACGCTGCTCGTCTTTGTCTTTCCAAAAAGTATTAATTCTTGTTGTGTATCCAAAATCCTTAAAGGTCCAGTGTGTAAAATTTAGTTGAAAGGGATCTATGTGCATAAATTGAATATAAAATAATCCTAGTGATGTTTTCACTAGTGTGTTTCATCTAAATTGTATGATTTGCTGTTTTCTTCACCCAAGAATAGACCCTTTATATTTAAATACTTTATATTCACATCAGGAGCTGGTCCTCTCTGCGGATGTTTTTTACAGTAGCCCAGACTGAACAAACTAAACACCTCTTGAGTGTTTATGAAAACTGAAAGCTTCCACAGGTTCTCTTTCATGTTTGGAAGGGGGGAGGGTGAGGTGAGAGGTGTTCAGCTGCAACATGACACGTCACCACTAGGTGTCACTAAATCCTACACACTTGACCTTTAAAGAGACAGGCGCTAAAACAAGAGTTTCAGACACAGGCTGAACAGAAGAGCTACATTTGAACATTACAGCATTTAAACCTTCTCATGCAATAACACAAATTAAAATGATGAACCTGAATATGAAGATTATACCAAGATTAAACCCTCTGGTAACAACTGAGTTGGATATAAAGTGAACATGTGCAGTAAACTTTATAAACTTTATGCTGTTGTTGTTTCCACCTCACTCTCATTAATGCCCCATGTGGGCAGATCCATAGCTTGACCAGCCTGCCGTGTCTAATCACTGTTGCTATGAGCGGAGGGTCACAGTTTGGGGCAGGATTTAGCAAACGGTCAATTCTATTCTTCTTCATTGAACTGGGGAGGCGCCAAAAAGGCAGATATCTCACAAGCTCGGCACGTAAAAACCCAAACGATCTGCTTGGTCATGTTGTTTTTTTGGCAGTACTTTAAGCACGGGTTTAACCAAAGTTACTGCATGTCTCTTCGTTAATCTCTTACCTTTAAGTCAAAGCCCTGTAATCAATAAGACTTTTCCTCTTCCGCCGCCAGCTGTTTTCTAATGAATGCATCTCCCTCAGTCATTACTCATAAAGACACGAACCGTGCTGTGCACACTTTCCCCGGAGAAACAAGCCCATTGATTTTTGTTCCTTCTGTCATATAATCAGACAAAGTTGACAGCGAGTGTAATGGCCGACATTATTAGGCCTTGATGAGAGGCTAAAGTCTACTGAGGGCTTATATCTATGAGCCTGCGATTTATACACTATTCTGTTTTATCTTGTTTAACGTTTAAAGTTTGGTTATTTCATATTTAGCGGCACAACATGTCTCGATAAAGAGTGAAGTTTATTAAGTGTATTGTTCAATGTCACCCGCTGTGACTGCTGGCGATTTTCTACATGAGGAACGGGGGCTGTGATGGAACGGGGGGGGGAAAGGACGGAGGGAACGACGTTGTAAACCCAGCAAGAGAATTCATCCACAGTGTCCTTGGACTACTTCAGACCCGTGTATGTGTGTGTGTGTGTGTGTGTGGCCTAAGACAAGCATAAGGAAGCATTAGGACCATATGTTGACAGCATTGTACAGAGAGAGAAATTAAAAATCAATGCGTCCTTATATCATCTGTGCTTTTCTTCTCTTTCATCACAGGCAGTGGCGCCCGTTGACCTCCGCAGACTCTTCATCAGCAGCTGCCAGAGGAAGGAAAGTCCAGAGAAACACTGCATCGACCTTGGGTTCTTACTTATTTATTTATTTTACGTTTTATTTTATTTTATTTATTTTTTATTAAATGATTGATGAAACTGGCCATTAAGTGAAAAAATCATTAATCATCAACCATTATCTCTATTGAATCCAAACCATAAAAAATAATAAACAGTCTCTCATCCTCTAGGTCTCGAACCTCGGAGATTCAAACTCTTTCTGAGGTCAAGATGTCGGATTCAAGGACGATTCACAGAAAAAAGGGATTACAACTCGGTTCTGTGGCACAGAACAGGATTTTATCTGCTTCTCTCTCGGGGACAATGGAAACTCTGACAACAATGATGATGCAGATGCTCGGGGGGGCTTGAACAACACAATGACACAATCAAAGATCTAATCTGTCCTGGTTCCACAAAATTCTCGTGAATGACATTTGTGAATTGACACATTCAGCCGACACAAAGCGACATGAGCGTTCATTCAGACTGCTGTTTCTGTTCGGTTCTGCCCCCATAAAGGACTCAGTAGGTGACTTTTAGAACTTTTTGACTATTTATTCGATGTCTATTTGTAATTATTTCCCGTTTGACTTTGACTTTACTGACTCTACCTTGTGTGTCTCTTTGTTTTTTCCTCCTTCTGTTTGTCTAGAGCGTGGTTTTCCCTTTTTTACCAAACTTTGATGAGTTCTAGCCAGAACCCGTCCAGAGTTACGTACAGTGTGAGCACATACATCCTGAGCTTCAGCAGGAAATCAACTCAGCTCTAGTTGGTTTGTCTGTTTGTCTCTCATGTCTTACCTCATGTTTGTTCACCTCAATACTTGAGTTTGGACTTTCTGCTTCTACCTGCCGCAGAACCACGTGACCATGTTTATTCTCATACAATCATCTTCATGGCAACTTCCTGCCTTTTGTCAAGTGCCTGCATTTTGGGTCCAGAAATCCTTTAACACGTTTTAACAGCTTCTGGCCAACTGGACAACCAGGTCGGTAGCTCTGAGATCTGACCATTGAACTGTGAGACTTAATGGACACGTTGGAGCGATGCGAGGCGGCTGATCGTCCCGGGTGAGGACCTCCACGCTTTCAGATGTTTCTCGTCAGGGCTTCAGAACACTTTCAGTCTCCCTCTGTAATGTGCCAATTAAGGAAAAACAGCCATTTTGCACAGTAATTGCCTTTTTGTTACATCTCCATGTTTTTTCCGTCTTCACCTGCTGACTTTGTTCTACTCTGAGATTCTGCATTAAGTGCATTTCTCTAAGAGCTTTATGCAGGTTTAACTTTGGTTCTCATCACATCATTATTGTCTCTACTTGTGAATAATATCAAATGTCAAAGTAATTTCTTATGAATGAAAATACCCTTTAAGTTCAGATTACAGCGTGTTTCTCATTTTCCAGACAAAAGCTGCAAAAGAACTGGGAGTTATATCATATTCAACAACCTCACAACCTAAGTATATGGACAAGCTGCATCTTTAATGGATGTTTAGAGATTTCCAGCTTTCAGATGTGGAGGATGTCATGGTCTCTTAGGGTCGAGTGCGTCTGAACAAGGTGCTTATGTTCTGTGAATGATGTCTCCCACACTGGAGAATAAGAGCCCTGGAAAATATGAAAAGCCTCTTGAAATCTGCAAATATACCTTCCGAAACATATGTGACCCCCAACCCCCCCCTTTGGAAAAATGAAATAAACAAAAACCTCTCACGCTCCTTCGAGGTGGAAATCTGTCTTCAAAAAGAGACGGGAATCGAATGCACTGGTTCAGAGAGAAACAACAGGTGGCAAGATATGAATTTACTGTTCAACATGACGTATACATTCATATGTAGTTGTTCATGTATGATATTGAAAAATGTCACTTAATATTTCTTAATAATGTTGTCTTTCATATACAGATGTTAATGAATCTTGAAATCTTGATACTGATATTTAAACCCAGTTAACATTTGTCTTCATCACTGTCACATCGAATGAAGACGTACTCAGTGTCGGCTTGTGTCTTTCTCTAACTTTTACAATAAAAAGTAAACAAATGAAATCCAGAGACTGAAACAGACATTTTTCCCTCAAAATAAAAGTCGCAGGCTTTGATAAGTAATAAGTAATCAAATAAACAAATAGTCAAATTTCTGATTATTGTGACTATAATTTTAAGTTATATAGCTAGCTGCCACTTTTATGACAATTGAAGGAAGGAATTGAATGAGAAGAAACAGCTTGCTTTCAAAATAAAAGTTCTTCATTTGCAGGCCACCAAGTGTAAATCAGTGTTGTTGTAAATTCATAATTTGTTAATTTTGTTAGTTTTACTTTCTGTACATTGACGACTGCAGCCAATGTGCCGCTCAACCCGAAACTTTTACTTTGACGGCGAGCAATATGAATTTCAATGAACAAGTTGGATGGAACAAGTTGACTCAGAGTTGAGCTGAGTTCTATTTTACATCTTCATTCTCACTTCATGAGCAATACCCCACTAAAGTGACATTTTTCTATGTACAACAGGAACAAATGCAGATGATTTATACGTCGTGCTCGGAGCCATAGTGAATATTTTCCTCATAACTAATAGTTGTGTCAGTCTGTCTCCACAGATCCACAGAGACGACTTCATCACTGCCCATCTTCTGTCTGAAATACACAGATCATAACAAAACCCCTCCGACAACTTCATGACACCACTACGCTCCACAACTCAAATAATGCTGGTTTGACTTTATTGTGTGTGTGTGTGTGTGTGTGTGTGTGTGTGTGTGTGTGTGTGTGTGTGTGTGTGTGTGTGTGTGTGTGTGTGTGTGTGTGTGTGTGTGTGTGTGTGTGATGCTCGAGTCATGATTTATAGAAAGCATCATTGTTTGTGTATATAGGTTGATATAAGACACATTGAAAGCTTGTGTGTATATAACAAATTACAGCACAATATTCATCATGTGAAGCTTTAAGGGGAATGAGCTTCCCTCTCTACTGACAGAGGCTAATGGACGGAGGAAGCAGCAGAGAGAGCTCTTGTAGGATTTGAGCAATAGATGAAAAAGGTTTGATGAATGGAGCGTCGGTGCTGCTGAGGCCGACGTGATCTCCTGTCGCCACCCGGTGGAGCAGGTGGGATTCAGATCGGTGGAGTTCAGTTGTTTGATTATTACATCACGTGGCAGCAAATGTTGTTGTTCTTCTTTTTGCCATTTTAAATTTCACATAGAATCATTACTCAGGATATTGACGGCAGATTTAATATGTAGAACTTGGCCTTGGATGCAGCACCTGTATGTAAATCTGTATATGACCTGTATTAAATTACAGACATGGTTTTGGTGCAAGTCGAAGAAGGACATAAGTAGTGCAAAGATTTGTCTTTAACTCCATTGCATCATATCCTTAAAATCTTCTAAGACGAAAACATCTTATTCCTCACTGTACCTCAGTAAACGAACCTTCTGAATTATATTTGTTTCATTACAGATCAAATGATGCTAACGTGACAATAACCTGATTGATTTATTGGTAACTTTGGCCAATATGAGTCTTTTACATGAAGATATGAAGCAATATGGAAACTTTATATATGTAATAGAGCTTTATAAATGCATCTCAGAGTAATAATACCGTATTATATTCATATTTATTATATTATCAAATACCTAAATTCTTAATTTGGTGATTCCTGTGATGTGTGTATCTTTATGTAATGCACAGTAACATGTGATGTATTTTAATAGTTTTCCAGTCCGCGTTATGAAGTAAATCAAACTGGAACGTTACTGTGCAGCTCACGAGCTCCAAAAAAGAGCCAACACTACCATCTAGTGGACATAAGATAATATTCACTGGTTCTTTTTTTTCAATCATGAATTGATCTGTAGTTATTAACACAAATTTAAATAAATCCATGAATATGACCTGGGTGACCCAGGTTTGTGAAATACATGAATTAATCTAAAAGAGGGATTTAATATTAATCTGAAATATGCAGAAATTACTGAAAATCCTTGATAAAGACAAACAAAATACAATGACTGTAATTAACTTAATGAAGTAGATCTGTTGTGCTTTTAATCGTGCACTGTTTACAATGTTCAAGTGTTTGTTGACGGATGAATCCAGCCGAGGACGTGAGAGGTCAGACCCCTGAGAGGAGAATCCTTCCGTCAGGTTCTAATCCTGTTAGCCTTGTTTCTCTCTGTTGGGTTAAACATAGTTATTAACTAATCCTGAAGCCAAACACGGACGTAATTTCATTTAACAAGTCTCACCACACTCACACGCTGCATAAATATCAAGATTACATTCTTGTTTCTTTTCTGTTCTCTGTTATACAATTTGATATTTTCTGCTAATTTTAAACTTTAGAATGGGATGGATTTTCGATTTAACACCAAAACACAGATAATATGATATATTAGTTTTAATGCACCTGCACATTGAGTTGATTTTTTTTTAAATCCCTTATTTTTAAGGTCTTTCTTGATCCCATATGCAGAGTTATCATTTTCAGGTTAATTGTGGAATTAGAGTGTTTTAAACTATTTCAGGCTGTAAGTGATGTGTCACTGAGTCGTGCTCCTCACAATTAAACTTAATCTGCAAAGTAGTGATAAAATACACATTTATTATAGTAGCATAGAATTGTACTACACTTGTAGTCTAGTTTTTCATTTTTCATTTTTTTCATTATGATAACTTGAAGACATGAATAGAAAAGCAACTTGTTTTCTCTTTCTTTAAATCCTCTTACAGACCGACTGAGTGAAACCTCCATGAGGAGCCTGTGAAAGGCCACAACACAGAAGTGAAGAGTGGTCCCAATCATGAGAGATTAACAGATGAAGATATTTTGATGTTGTACTGCTGTCATCTCTGTTTCTCCTTTGCTCAGTTTACACAGTATAAGTTGCTGTAATGTACTGGAAAAGAAAAGAAATCCCACAGTCTTGAGAGATCTGAGAAGATCTTCTGTAAAAACTTTGTGTTGTTAAAGTAATTAATCAGGATTTGTGACGTGTTGTGTCCTTGAATTTGAGGGAATTGACCTGGAACAACTTCAGATTCAAACTTTTTTTATTAAAGTAATTTCCACAGTCTGTCCCATTCATGTGAGGTGAATAAATACATACAAAATACATGAGAGTATAACTGAGAATTCCCTGAAAAGTCCATTTTCGGGATTGACTTATTATTCCCTCTGCTTTCTGGACTTGAGGAAAGTGGTGACACCTCAATTACTGGATGCTAAACATTTACTAAGTTTGGATAATTAAGTCAAATGAAACAGAAACCAATCAGCACGTTGTTGGACTCTCGGGGTTAATTTGGACACCTTGAGGGATCCACTCACTCTACTACCACTGAGGGATTTGTGCCTCTATCAGCAGAGCTTTTACAATCTGATTAAAAGAGATTGATACACCAATTCTAAATAAGCGTGACTTAGAGCCTCTTAGCCTCTCGGTCCTGACGAGAAAAACAAGAGTGGGACTGATTAGGGACAGCAGAGGACGTTTCTGTGTAAAACTGAACCCTGTCAGGCTGATGACCTGCTGCTGCCCTGCACGGTTTAAATGTGACGACTGAACGAAGCTGCAGTCAATCAAACAGGATGAAAACTTTGAACCAGGTTCACTGCTGCAGGCTTATAATCGTCAGGCCTGTTTGGAGCTAAATGCTAATGTTAGCATGCCGCTGTGGACCCAGAGAACAGCTGATGCTTATTTATTGTCCCGGTTTAGCACGTTAGGAATGAGTTAGTTCAGAACACAGTGCAGCTTGAGGCTAATGGGAATATCTGATAACAATAATATGAGAAAAAGTCAAAATTCTCTGACGGCATAAATTGCTGCAAACTTCAGAATTAGTAACGAGTTGGTTAAGAAAGTTGAATATCTCACAGTTTAAGAGTCAGACATTTGTATGTAGAGTTGATGGGGAGCAACAGCTACAAGAAAAGTAAAGTTTGGATATAATGAATTCCTAATTTACTGCTTTTTAATCACCTCTGATTTTATTTTACTACTGGACCTTTTGTTTGAATAGCACCTGCCACTCCTCTGTGTTTTGGCCGAGACCCACATTTAGCTGCAGACCTTATTAGCTCAGTGGAGGAAACCCCACTGACGTACTACCAAAGTAATCCTGCAGCCACGCTAATCACCTGACTCCTCCTAAAGTAAACTGGAGATTTGGGATTCCACGCCTGTTATAAAACAAAATCCTGAGACTGAGATTCTCTCCGAGTCCGGCCACGCCATCGCTGCAACTATGGACGGTTGAACAGCACGTCGGCCATGGGGCAGACGCAGCAAACAGAGAACAGTGAGGAGATTGACGTCAAAGCACTTCAGGATATGTATAAAAAGTTTGTCATGGAGTGCCCAAGCGGACGTCTGTTTCTGCACGAGTTCAAGCGCTTCTTCGGCGTGGACCCGACGGGAGAGGCGTCCGACTATGCTGAAAACATGTTTCGAGCCTTTGACAAAAACGGGGTGAGACAGTAAAAGCTTTTTTCCATCCCGGCTCCCCGTGCGACACCTTTACTTTGGACCGTGACCCGGCTGTTCTCATTTCAGTGATGTGTTCTTTCAGGACAACACCATAGATTTCCTCGAGTTCGTGGCAGCTCTCAATCTGGTTTTCCGAGGCGACCTGGAGCACAAACTGCGCTGGTCGTTCAAGGTGTACGACAAAGACGGCAATGGCCACGTGGACAGGGACGAGCTGCGGGCAATAATTGATGTAAGTTAGTCAAAGAGTCAAGTAACAATATTTTTTTAAAGATACTGGCTTTGAGAAAGGAGATTTTCTTACAGTGAACGACCGCTCACTGTCACCCTCTGTGCCAAAACCACATCACAGTACTTATTATGCTGAGAAAATGTGCTTTCATCCTTGAATATTTTATATAATTATTAAAATGTCATCCTTTAATAAGTGTATCATAATCTACTTATATGCCTATTGCCCTTTTCATTTATACTTTAGTTTTTGAAGTTTTTAAGTCAAAGAATATGAAGTCGGGAGAAAAAGAAGGAAAACTATTCTCTGTAGTAATAAAATATTCATGTAATGTAAAGTGAGTATATCTCTTCGTGAGTCATACAATGATTCGTATGTATACAAAGCTTTAAGGGCGACTTCTTCATGCTGAAGTGAAGCAGATGACCTGATTGAGTTGGTTTCCACTGTAGCTGCTCTCTCATCGATGTTGTAGCTGGATGCAGATCTGACAGCAGACGTGCTTTCTGGCGGAGCCGATTTCTCAAGTTCACGTTTGTTTCCCCACCGGATTTCAAATCGTTACTTTTCCATACTTCTCTTTCATTTAGATAAGACATGATGGTAAAAAACACATGTATAAAATAAATGTAAAATAGATAAATTTGTGTATTAAGAATGAGGAGTCGTTTTTTTATTTGAATTCAATCAGTATTATCAGTTAAATGAAGAAGATGAATTAAACATCACAGCACAAAGAGGATTGCTTCAAATAGTCAAATATATTCAGGATTTACAGGATTTAACAGATATAAAAGGGATGTTACTTTAATGCCACAATCATATTGCTGCTATAAACCAATCATCAGTCCCTGAGTGTGTCAGGACTCATCACACAACAAGAAACACAACATGTCCCTTTCTGTTTCAGAGCATCTACAGGATTAAGAAAGGCTCGAGGACGGACACGAGCAGTTCTCAGCTTTCAGTGGACGAGGCTGTGGATCGCCTGCTGCAGGCGGTCGACAGCGACGGAGACGGTGAGCATCTGTGTCCCACCTCACATTTACACTGAAAACAACAAAAGACGGATTGGTTGTATCAGCAGAGAACATCAATCGTGCTCCAAGTTCTTCTTCGTTTTCTTGGGACAGGTCAGATTAACATGGAGGAGTTCATCAGAGGTGCACAGCAGGACCCCTGGGTGCTCAACATGCTGAAGCTGGACATGAACCCTGCTGGATGGGTGCTGGAGCAGAGGAGGCGGAGCGCACACTTCTGAAATGTCACCGTGGATCTGCCTTAATAAGAATAAGCCTTAAATTCGATCTACGAAATGTATTAAACTCACAACTTACAAGTGAAATCAGGATTCACCTTCGATACTATGAGTGAGAGATGTTTTATCAGAGCTGGCCAACGTTTGTCTTAAATCTCAGCCTAAGAGAAATATACTATCTACACATAAGTCTTTCTTTTCAAAGTTAAAAGTATTTGTATTTTAATTTTCTTCCTGTATTTTTAAACAAATACACAGTCACAGCTTCTCCTCTTATCTTACAAAATGTCATTAATTGTCTAAAATGTAAATTGTCTGCTTTTCTAATTTTGTTGTGTTTTTAATTAATTTTTTTTGCTCTGAGAAAACTAAAACATTTTCACTGTGAATATTCAGTTTTTACCTGATTATGTTATTGATGCTAAAGGCGTGTTTTAAATATATGTCAATTGAGGTTCAATAAATAATAACATGAAAAGTTTTGGTTTCACATGTGTATGAACATCTGTCCTTTTTGTTCAGATCTGAAATCTTTGCTCAGATCTGGTTTTGTATCATGTTCAGGCATTGAAATATTTGTAGGCATCTTTTACTCAGCATGACACAGAACATGTTCATGATAATCTATAAATAGAAGTTTATACAAATTCACATCATATTTGTATTATAATTAAGAGTTACCTTTTCTCTGTGAGGTATCCACAGGACCCAAGGTTGAGTTCGGAGGCCAAATATAGTAGAAAGCAACTTCGTGGAGAGTTTTGATCCATTAGAAGGTTTGATTGTTTCTTTATCTTGTGGGCTGAGGTCTAGTGTAAAGGAGGGAGGACGTAAGGCAAAACTGAAACTCCACATGGAGGGTGGGGTCTGACAACTACCTGGTTGCACTGACCTGTGTCACCTGAGGGGGGCGTAACTTCAGCTGACAGCGGGTGGCAACCAGACAGACCGTCGTAACCCAAGGAAAGCTCAGATTCTGTGATTGTTAACGTCATCTCCCTGATGCATTTCCTATTGACCATAAACACTTCTGCTTAAAGCATAATGTGTCTCCAGAAACCTCCTCCCTTCACCTTAAAGACTCTGCAAGGGATTCCTGAAGGTAGAGAGGGAGGCTCCTCTGCTCTGACAGCCTTTGCTAACTTATTTTACTCCAGGGGAGTAGTAGTAGTAGTCGGGGGCACTGAGTTCAAGATGGAAGCAAACCCAGAGATTCCATTAAGTTGCACCGGAGAAATGAAAATTAAGGTTGTCAGAGCAGTGATCTGGCCACTTTACCAGCTGCAGTGAAAAGGAGCTGTAACTCCAGCAGTATAAAGTGTATCAGTGACCCTGGGTCACCAAAGGTTCAAGATGGGATCAGGATTATTATTTTAAACTCAGCTTGTTGTGGCCTCGGGCTGAAAATAAGCATCTTGGTTGGGGGCAGGGATCACATGAATCTGTTATGATGCTTAACTCTGTTCTCGACCCCAGAGCTGTTGAAGAGACCTTCGACAGCAGCCATGAAGCGGACGCCGAAGAACTCACTGCAAGGAGCTTTCAGGATATTACTCTACTAAAGAATCTGCATTTATGTTTTATACAAAATAAGAAACTCCTAGTTTTCACTGCAGTGGTAGAGTTTGGATACAGCATGGGTCAGAACCAGCAGATACAAACGCAGGAACCAGAGCTGGAGCTGAACAGCATCCAGGACCTCTACAACACATACATCACGGCGTGTCCGAGTGGATCACTGTACCTGCACGAGTTCAAGAGGATGTTTGGAGTAAAGAATGGGACGCCTGAATCCCAGTACATGGACAACATCTTCCGAGCATTTGACATGAATCATGTGAGTCACAAGTGAAATCTTCTTCAAATGACAGCTCAAGCAAACAAACCTCTTCCGCGTATCTAACCGAGCAGATGTTCCATGTTGGTGTTTCCCCCTGTTTCTCCAGGACAACACGATGGATTTCATAGAGTACGTGGCCGCTCTTCATCTTGTTCTGCGCGGACGACTTGAAGACAAGCTGCGCTGGTCGTTCAAGGTGTTCGACAGCGATGACAACGGTCGTCTGGACAGAAAAGAAATACACAAGATTGTAAAGGTAAGAGGTCCTGGTTTCCTAAAAGCAGTCAGTCACAGCCTCGTGAGCTCCAACAAGGAGGTCATCACCCCTGTCCGTTGGTTATTGGTCGGTTTGTGTGTTTGTTTATCAGCAAAACAAGAATTGCTTTTTAGGCAATAGCTTCGGTTTTTAGGTGTTTTTCAAAAGACCATCTTTACGTTTTTTTATTATATCTTATTAACTGTGTTTTAGATTATCAGGTCCAGCTGTAATATAATGTTTTACTGTTCATTAATGTTCGGTGGACTACATGAGAAGTTGAGTGGTCGGCAGCTGATCCTCTTGGGACCACGACATTAGAATTCGGGTACGAGATGAAGGACAAACGGTCTAATTCCTGGATTTTTTTCTTTCAGATAATCTACAAGATAAAGAAAGGCTCCGTGTCTGACGAAACGGGAAAAGAAAAACTCACTGCGGAGGAGGCGTGTGATCGCATCTTTCAAGAGGTCGATGTGGACCATGACGGTGAGTTGACCGCACACATAAAATCACCAACATCACCAAAACAGCGAATGCCTAAAAAACAAAGGTTCCCATGCTATCTCACTGAAAGCTCCTCTGTCTGTGCTGCAGGTCAGATTACACTGGAGGAGTTTGTGGAGGGGTCTCAGAGAAGTCCGTGGCTGCAGAGCTTCCTACGTCTCGACGTCAATCCTTGTGGATGGGTCCAGAAGTACTTGTCCGACCGGCAACTCATGAGTGCCAAGGATCCCTGAAGGAGTTCAGTATATTCAGCCTGCACAATGGAAAGGAACCTGATTGTGAAGTTTCTGGAAACAACTAAAGTACTGTGACAAGACTCCTCCTGCCTTCACTGACAAACCAGCATAATGACTATAAGCTAATTATTTTTAATTTATTCCCTCTTGGACCTGGACACACTGAACATTTTGACATGAAGGAAAAACAATCTTCTTTTTTCAGAAATGTGTTTTCTGTGACACAAGGAATATAATTTAATCTGCGGCCTCGCAGAAGGCGTCTGAAGGACTTCAGCAACATCTAGGGGTCGTATTAAAAATAACACTTGGCCAATGAAATGGAGAGATGGACTGAAGCATTTATTTCTTACAAGCAATAAGTTGTTCACTCGAAAGAAAGAAAGAAAAGATCAAGGAAACTGTTCTTATAATATCAGGATCATCACAGAATTGTTTTTTTCTACACACAATACAGTGAAAAGTAGCCTACTGCCCTCTGCTGGTTTGTCTCTGACATTACTCCCTAATAGTCCCAGGTCTTGATAAATGTCATATCAACAAACTGTCTCCAGTGTGTTTGTGAGTGTTGTTTAACAGATTGAAGACAAATCAAAGAGTTTTTTTTATTCTAAATACAAGACATTTTCTCTCTGGATTAAACCACTGAAAGATCAACAGGGAAACCTACACCTGCTACATTCAGACTCGTTTTTATAAATGTGATCAATACAGTGGGTCACGTTCCTCAGATTAGTCCAGTTTGATACCGACTGAAATCCACCTCTGTTTCCTGATCCTCTGTTTTCCATCCACTCCCTCACTTCTCTGTGGGAGCTGCTGCTGCTGCTGCTGCTGCTGCTGCTGCTGCATTCACAGGCTCATCGTAAACTCCAGCTGCAGGAACACAAGCAACGTGATGTCAGGGTGAACCATTGTCCTGTTCATCGGAAATATCTGCTTATCATGAACTAAAACAAATAGCGTTGTTCTATTTTTCTGTGATGATGCATTCTGTAAAATAATAATATCATGTTTTTTTTTAATTATCTCGCAAACGAACATACAACTAAGAGAATATGCCTGTTTTTGATCTACGTGTTAATATTAACTGTTTAAACAATTTTGTCTGATGTGTAAATTATGGCAGACCCACTCGAGATGAATATTTCAAAAGTTCTTCCACTCCATGCTTTTGCAATTTCCCTCCAGCTTTTCTCATTCTCTAACATACGTATTGCAGTACATGCTCCACTGACTCCTCTATTTGGCAGTAATCGCATGAGCCAACTCTGACTTGAAATATCACGTCATGTGTTTTAAAAATAATCTCTCAAAACTTACTTTTACTGACTGGCTTTGACTTGATAGTTTTTATTTTAGTTTGACCTTATGTTCCTTTTATCTTTTTCTTTTGCCATTAAATGCTGTTGAATTGTTGTTGTTGTTGTTGTTGTTGTTCTTCTTCTTCTTTGTTTGGTTTATTGGCGAGTGGCAACCAACATCAAGGTGCACCCCCACCATCCACTGGATCTGCGTCCTCTTCCCTGCTCGTCCTGTACTGTACAGTTTATATTTTAAGGATTCTTCTTCTTCCTTTTCCTCCATTCTAATGCCGGCTACTTTTCTGTTGTCTCTGATTTTAGATTTTTCTAATAGGCTTACAGGCGACTACTGGCTGTCTTTGATTTGAAATGCTCATGTGTTATTTAGCTTGTTGCCTTTGATATTTTGTTCAGAAACGTTTTAAGGGGGGATGGTTTCTGAGTGTTTATCATTTATTATCATTAATAAATGAACACACACAGTTCCCTCATCACCAGCCCAGTTGGTTTACCCACAGCTCAGCGGAGTTGTGACTTTTCCCACAGCCCTCAAAGGCAGCGGCAGCATCGCAGCAGCAGCACCGCAGCAGCAGCATCAGCAGCAGCGGACCTGGCAGGTGTCTGCACCGGGGAAGCTGCGAACTGCACAGCGGAGCCAATGGAGGCTTGATACGGCGGCAGCATGGCGGAGAGAGACAAGCGGAAAGCCAGCCCTCCGGCCGGCCGCGGCGTCCAGGTGAACTCCCCGGCCAGCTTCAGGTAAGAGCTCCGGGGGGAGGGAGGAG
Source organism: Hippoglossus hippoglossus (assembly GCF_009819705.1). Lineage (NCBI taxonomy): Eukaryota > Metazoa > Chordata > Actinopteri > Pleuronectiformes > Pleuronectidae > Hippoglossus > Hippoglossus hippoglossus. Next base: position 4,204,102 of record NC_047153.1, on the reverse strand, counting down.
GGCCCTGCGGGGCTCGGGCTGCTGATGGCCGGCTGTGTGCGCTGCGGGGAGCCGCTGCAGCTGCGGTTTGGCTCCGGGGGAGAGGTGCTTGTGTTTGGGCGTGTCTCTGCTCAACCAGGGGCCGAGGGGAACCGTGTGCACGTCCAGAGCATCCACTGGAAACATTGCATTTTAAAATGTGACGCGCACTTTTTGGGTGATCATGCACCGACCAGCAGAGCTTGCAGAGCGGCTGTGGGACTTCCAGTGTGGCCTTAATATGTTCCATGACATTTGACATCATGTGGTATTTCCCTCCTGTGACCATCATGAGCTTGTGTTGTTATAAATATACAGTTTTTTTATTGTTTTAATATCCACTTTGATTTATTCACTGTTTCTCATTCACTGTATTGCTGAGTTAACATGAGAATTAACATCCTAAAAAGTTAAAATCTTTGTAATATAGAATCTTAAATTATTAATATTCTATCATTCTATATTATTAATAATAAGGAGTGGGATGCTCATAAGATGCGAATATCGATACGCTGGAGCCAAATATCGATTTACTTTAGTTTGCACTTTTGCCAGTTTATGGTTATTTTACTTTAGGATGATGTCACATGTGGATAATGACTAGTGTGTTTGATAAAGAAGAAGTACTAAGATACGACTAAATTAACAAAGTACAGTGAATTAATACACAAATACATCTTCAGGGGTATTTGTATTCTTCTCCAGTTACCCAAACATTGTGATGCATCTGTATATATGATTGTTTTGTAATATATATTGATTATCGCAGAATCGCGGTATCGTGATATTATCGCAATCGCAGGCCATGTATCACATATCAGGTGCCCGGGTTTTTCCCAGCCTAATTAACAATATTCTTAGTTCAGTTTATTGCACAAAACATAAATACAAAATACATGAATTCAATTTAAAAAGTACACATGGGGTTATAAAGGTTATATATTGGTATTAAAGAGAAAATTCATAACATTTTAACTGTATAAGTAAAATAAATGAACACATTATGAGTTACAGAATCTAAAAGAACAGCAGATAAATGGGTGTTTTAGTTTTCGTATAGTCTTTGCTGTTTAAACCTGGCGTTGTCATAGCCACCATTTTACAGCTTTGTTTTGAATTTCATTTTCATTTGTTTTAATTGACGAATACGAACTGTCTACTTGTCTGATGAAGACATTGGTTTGCATGAATAATTAATGAAACAGTTCATATTCTGGCCACAGATACAATTATTTTGAAATACATGCATTATTCAGACTGCTGGTGGATTGTATCAGTTTTATTTTGGCCCAGATTAAATCCCCTCTTGGGTTCGAGAAGTTTGAAGATTCACTTCAGGCTCCGGGAAGATGAGATTGTGAATTTAGCCTAAATAATTCATCAGTAATGAATTGCATGAGAGCACGATTGATTGCAGAGGTTGAGTTGACGATGAAAATAGTGTTAGAGAGAGAGAGAGAGAGAGAGAGAGAGAGAGAGAGAGAGAGAGAGAGAGAGAGAGAGAGAGAGAGAGAGAGACCCTTATAATGGCGCCTGAGGAGAAGCTGTAATTCTTCAGTGGCGTTACAGAGTGTTGGGAGATCAATGATCAATATACAGTGAGACAGCGACACACACACACACACACACACACACACACACACACACACACACACACACACACACACACACACACACACACACACACACACCCCATCAGGCTCGGTCCGTCGTGTCTCACATCCCCAACCCTCCTCCCTCCTCCCTCAGATCATCAGAGCGGCTCCAGCAGTGTTTGATTCATGTGACACATAAAATATATAAATAAACCTTAAAAAAGAAAAGTGCCTCAGAGTTACACACGAACATACAAATCATCAGAGGCACAGAAACCGTTTCAGCAGCACAACGAATTAAAGATGCTCCAAATGTAAACTGATCATCAGCAACATTCAAAAAGACACAAAACATGAAACCGTACAACTGGAGCTATTTAATCAATCATTCATAATTAATGTCAAACGCTCACTTCATGTTGACGGATGTGTAATTTACATGTTAAAGAAATTAAACGTTGATTTAGAAATCGATTGAAAGTGCGAGCTGTTTGACAGGATGAATTTAGAACATAATTGATTTAGATCAGTGCTTAACACTCCGGCTTGTTTTCCTCATCACAGCTGAACTCATTGATGGTTGTAGTTGACCGTAGCGAGAGGAAGCCCGATAATCCACTCAGGTTTGGCGCCGGCCCAGAGCGGCCATATGTTGGCTTGATTTCCTCCGTCACCTCCTCCTGCCGGTGGTCAAATCCTCCGTCTCTCTGTGCAACCTGCTGCTGCTGGAGAACAGACGAGTGGGGAGATATTCGCCGAGTGGAGATGCACGAGCAGCGGATGTGACCCACTTATGAGGAATCTTTAAAATTTTCATCGCTCCTCAATGGGGACGTGTCAAGTTGGCGTTTACTAAGATATTCCTGTTTTTTTCTTTTAGCAGTTTGAACGTGAGATTTTACAGAACAGATATTTCTTTAAGACCTCCATTGTATTTTATAGAACAAAGAAATGCATGGATCTTTCTTGTGGACATTGTCAACCCCTGGCTAATATTTAGAAATAATTTTAATTCAAGTTCCATGAAATACATAAATACATATTGTTAATGCAGATTTGCACAGATTGAAAATGCAGCTCTCAAAAGCAGATATTTACAGATTTCTGTGAACGTCTCCCTAAGGATGTTGTATAACTAAATTTTACAAGATTTTTTACAATAAGCACTGACTTCAAAATCTTCAGCTTTGAGTGGACAGGGACGATTACACCTTGTCTCATTCAGTGGCTGTCGTCAAAGATGGACGACAAATCTCGACTTCCTCCCACTGTACAAACACCAGTCAGGCTCAGCCGCCAATCATGATGTTTCTAATTAAAACTAATTACCACAAACGTAAACACTTTAAACATCAGCGGTATAAGACCTATTTAAAATGACAGAAATCATTTTAGAGAAAAATGTATTTACCTTACACTTTTAATTTGGTCTATGTCTTATCGGTTTATATCCTATACTGAATCCAGCCACCAGGGGGCAATCCAAATGATTTGGCTTCACCTATAGGATCTATAATGTTGTCCATCTTCATTTAAAGTTTATACCAACACATAACCACTGATTTAGGAAGTGAACCCTTAATACATCAAGACACATTCCTGACGTGCTTTAAGAAGTAAATAATGAAGATAAAAGTAAAGTGTGTCCATGATCTCATTTCTTTCTCTAAGTCACTGACTTACCCTCTAATGTTTCTTTCATCCTCTTCTCTGCTGCGTCTGAACCGACTCTCTGACGAGATCCGCTCAGGCAGACGCATTCACAGGCTGTGGGATGTGAGAGGGATGTGAGAGAAAGGGGTGGGGGGGGGGGTGGGTGGGAGAGAGACAGAGGGAGGTTAAGGAGATTTTCTGAAGTGTCAGTTTCTCTGATCCGCTCACATCCGTCTGTTATTGACTGTGATGTTTTCTCGAGGATAAAGAAAAACTTGAATTCAGTTTTTTTTTTTTTAATCAGTTTTATCCTCAGAGGGAAAAGGAGAGAATCAGTCTGATTTGAATTTCACCCCCAGTAGAAGCTGACACTCTGGACAGTAATGGCTCTGGTCGTCCCCCCCCCCCCCCGCGCTGATAATTTACTGCTGTGGCTCGATTTTGCTGACAATGCACGTTCCATCTGATGGCACCTCCCCTCTGCTTATACAGTATGCTCTCTCTCTCTCTCTCTCTCTCTCTCTCTCTCTCTCTCTCTCTCTCTCTCTCTCTGTCTCTCCCTGTCTCTTTCGCTCTGTCTCTCTCTCCCTCTCCCTGTCTCTTTCTCTCTCTCTCTCTCTGTCTCTCCCTGTCTCTCCCTGTCTCTTTCGTGTCTCTGTCCTTCTCTCTGTCTCTGTCTCTCTCCCTCTCCCTCTCCCTCTCTCTCTCTCTCCCTGTCTCTTTCTCTTTCTCTCTCTCTCTCTCTCTCTCTCTCTCTCTCTCTCTCTCTGTGTCTCTCTCTCTGTGTCTCTGTGTCTCTCTGTGTCTCTGTGTCTCTCTCTCTCTCTCTCTCTCTCTCTCTCTCTCTCTCTCTCTCTCTCTCTCTCTGTGTGTCTCTGTCTCTCTCTCTCTCTCTCTCTCTCTCTCTGTGTCTCTGTGTCTCTCTCTCTCTCTCTCTCTCTCTCTCTCTCTCTCTCTCTCTCTCTCTCTCTCTCTTCTTACTGCTTTGCCAGTATTGAGGTTTGTCTGCCTTAACGAACAAAAAGATTTTATATTATTTAATCGTCCACTAGAGGGCGTCACCTTCTATTGACAACCACTTCTTCCTACAACATGGCGACGGAGGAGGAAAAAGCCAAAGTGGCTGTTTGTCCCAGTGCCCCGGTCTTAATGACATCATACAGACACCTGTAGTTTATTAATATTGATTAAATGAACGCAGAGTACGGACATAAGGCTCCTTCAGTTTAAATGTCTCACGTTAAGCATGAATGAGCCTGGATGTGTCAAAGCTGTGCATACGAGTAAACTTGTATTTGAAACAAACACATGTAGCTGCTTTATAGTCCAGCACTTTATTTTACTATGAACTTCATTCCAATTTTTTCCACAAGCTTGAAATTCCTTTTAGCCGTTTTATAAAGGTTTTGTTTTCCATTGCACAGCATTTTAATATTTAGTATGCAGACAGGGGTGTTTCAAGGGATTTTGTGGGCCCCAGGCAAATGGAATGTGGGGGGGCCCTGCGCAATTATCTTTGCTGTGGATGAACGTAATCAGCTGTTCTCAGTGGGGCCCTCCATCAGCCCGGGGCCCCAGTAAATTGCAGTCTACGCTGTGGCAATGCCCCCGTGTGCAGATTCTTTCTTCTGACAAAATTCAGCACAAGTTAACGTAACAAAGGATTTAATGCAAAAATGATTTAATGTTGCTGACGGTGCTGTTGACTTTATAAAATTGATTCAGACCAATCACACAAAGACACTGATGGTTTCAGCTCTTTGGTCACAAACCTCCTGGGGTCATGAGAAGAACTGGGTTTGTTGTTTTGACCCCCATCGACGTCACCCTCTTAATTTGCCTCCGCTGATGAGCTGTAAGGGGATTAAACATCACACACACACATAATAATGTAACGCAACCTGTACAGTCTACACTGGGATGTCACAGTGTTGAAGTGTGTGAAGCCTGTGTGTGAGCTCCATAGCTTCGGGCCAGTTACCAAGGTCTTGCTATGTCCATCTGGCTGCATGTGGGTATCTCAGTGTAGAGGAACCCGGATTCAGTGTCTCTGACTTTTTATAAAGAAAAACCTTGAGTTTGCTTTTTCCAAAGTGCAACTTTTATTATAACTTTTACACCCGTTGCCATTTAGAAGTTTAACAGGTTGGAGGAAGATAACAAGATGGCACATATACGATTTAGTTACATGTTTTAAAGCTGTTGTCGTTTGCATAGAGGCAATGAATTCTCCATTTACACATCCAGCAATGTAATCAACACAATACTGTTGTTTTTTAGCTTTAGCTTTAATTTCTTCACCTGCTAAAAAATTAAAAAGGACCTCTAGCTGTTAAATGTTATGGTATATATATATAAATATATATATAACTGAGTCTGTCTTTCTTTTGATGCAGATAAAATGCAGTGAGATAATCATTGTTTTCTAAAAGCTGTAAAATAAAAACTTAAAAGATGCAGAAATAGCTGTTGTGGGTGAAAACCATTTGTTCATAGACTGTTTATAAAGATGGACGACGCAGAAACCATCTTCGGAAAAATATGCTATGTTGTGTATTTAGATTTTTTGTTTGCTCCATGTTTTCTCTATGGAGGAGGCAGGGTTTTATGACTGACTACTGCAACCAGCCACCAGGTGGCGATAGATATGCTTTGGCTTCACTTATAAGGGGTTGTCACGTCCTCCATCTTTATATACTATGATCAAAGACTAGCACAACGATTATTCTGATTTATTTTTTATTGTATTTAAAAAAAAAATTTTTAACAAAGAAGCTGGAATTTTCCACTAAGAGGACGACTGAAGAGAAAGGAGAGATGGACAAATTTGGTTCAATGGTTCTCATGAATAATTGAGCACAGTGGTGTTTTTCAGAGAGAGAGAGAGAGAGAGAGAGAGAGAGAGAGAGAGAGAGAGAGAGAGAGAGAGAGAGAGAGAGAGAGAGGAGTGGCCCTCCCGTGCTGATGTTTCTCTTGTTGGATGTTCTGTTAACATCAGCAGTTCCCTGCAGTGGCGCATAGTAACATCTGATGTACGCAGCACAGAGTAAACATCAGAGAGAAAGACAGGAGTAGATTATATAACACTCCTCTCCGGCAGATTCAGCTCCTCTGCTTTAAAGAATTCCCCCCCCACTCCATCTCTCTCCCGCTCCTCTGGAAGAGCGGTAGTGGCGGCAGCGGCAGCAGCAGCAGCAGGGCTCTGAATCCATCGACCCGGACAAGCTGCACCCCTCCTCCCTCTCCTCCAGCTCTCTTCCTGCTCACTCCTCCCTCCATCACTTTCTAACCTCCTCCTCCTCCTCCTCCTCCTCCTCCTCCTCCTCCTCCTCCTCTTTTCTCGGCTGTGGATGCCCTCCTCACTTACAGTATGGACTCGGGAGGGGAAGGAGGAGAGGGCTGGATGGAGGACCAGTGGGAGAAATGGTAGGGCATGTCTCGCGTTTCTTCTTCCATCTCTTTTACCGGCATGCAGCAAACATGGCTCTGTGTGTGTGTGTGTGTGTGTGTGTGTGTGTGACCTTGTCAGTGTGTAACTGCTGACATGTTCTTCCTGCTATGTGTCGTCTCCTCGCACCTCAAAGCTCAGGGACAGCCATGCCCTTGAAGGCGAGTGTGCACGTTTGTGTCTTCAGAGGAGGGGTAGCGTGCACAGCAGGTGCTGCTGGTTTACGTTGACCAAAAATACGACCAGAGAAGCCAGAGGGGCGACTTTATGTTGTTGCATGACAGAAAGCGGTGGTGGAGCAGATGCACTGCATGGATGCATTTGTGTCTTCAGAGTTTGTTGTTGATGGAGGTTTTATTTTTTTGTCCCGGCTGTATGTGGTGAATCGGATGGGACGGTCCTGATCTGGGTGCTTGTCCTGGTCCTGTCCTTGCAGGAGGGCAAAGCTGATGAATGACGGTCAGCGTGCAGCCTTGTAACCTCTCAGTGGGAGAATAAATGTGTGAATCATTGGGGCTGAACAGGTGTGCACACATCTGTGCATGTGTGCGGAAAGTAAGACTGAACCATAACAGCACCACACAGATGCTGAGGACAGGGTAACGCCACCGTCCTGCTTCTGCTGGTGCATTAGCCAATATTGCAATAAATCAATGCTATAAGTGTTTGGATGGAAATCAGACTCATGGCAATTTAGGTCCATAATAATCTGCCTGTTTGCATTTTCTCCACATCTTCTATTACAAGAGGTGTTTTTTTTATCAACCTTCACCACAACATCAACCTTTTTCACCCTAAACTGCAAAAGAAGTACATTCTTGCATAATGTGTCTTCAGGGCCTAATGAGAATAGGGAAGAACTAATCTTTTCAGTGACAATCTGATGACGAGCCGTCGTGTAAGGATATTCGACCTGGACAAAAACCTGCGGTCAATATGTGCAACCAGGCAGCACTTTAATACAGTGCTGTCGGCGTCAGGGTCAGACCTGGATTCAGATAAAGACTAATGAGGCCCATCATGGCCCGAGCGTGCAGGGTCATGACGTCCTTCATTAACGAAGAACAAACAGTCCAGCAGGACGCAGAGAAACGCAGGAGTTTAGCCCAAATTCTTAGCGTCCGTCCTGCAGCGTCGTTGCCCTCTTTACGACAGAGTGTCGTCATGTTTCATCTCAGCTGGGACACTTTGGAATCAGGACTTCATCCACCTGCTTCGGTTTTATTTCTGAATTTGTGCAGAAGTGACGAAGGAGCTGAGTTTTAAAACCCAAGACACGTGCCTCTTTAAGCCTTTAAATACGGAGCGTAAGTAAGTGTTGCACCTTTGGAACACACGGGGCTGTGTGAATGCACCTGAGCATGACTTTACATCTCTGGGGGATCACAGAGAGTGTAATTAAAATCATATTTATGGTTATTAATACTGGAATAGTGGGAGAAAGATCATACAGTCGGAGAATGGGATCAAAATGACTAAATGGCACATGCAATATTAAAATCTCCCTCAGAGAGACGGACTCAAGGCTTAAGATCCATTAGGAGTCAAATTGACTAATGAGACTCTGACATCCTGTGGAAAAGAATTCATATTTCATGAGAGGTTTTGGGTCTTTTGGGGATTGATTTAGATTCTCTGGAGCTGATACCAGTGTTTATTACAACACTACATCTTCAGTGGCATCAGGAGCGGTAAAATGGTTTGTCAGTTGCGTTATTCACTGCACGTAAGTGTATTTTTATCACTTGTAAAAATAGGAAACTGTACATTGTTAGTTTTCACATTTGAGCCACAACAACAGCTGACAACAGCAATGTCCTCTTCCTCATAAGTGGCTGGTTTGCATCCAGCTGGTTCTTGGAGGTTTTCCACTTTTTCTGTTTATGTGTGTGTGTTGGTTTTGATTCGATTTTGAAAAGGTCACCACTGACTTGGAAAAAAATGAAAAGACGAGTTTGATATTTAACCCAAATGGATTTTCCTGAAACCTTAAAGGCCTGAAGAAATGAAAAATACATTTACCCAGTTGTAATCCTGTGTCCTTTTGGTAATGGTTCATTTATCTCTTTATCTACATGCAAAAAGAAAAATAACATTTTAGTATTTTACATAAAGAGCTCAGTCATTTATCTTCCCTGTAAAATGGGTTCAACTGTTTCAAGGTTACTCATTTTTGCATCTTGGAACTTTACCTCCGTCCAGTGAATATACAATCGACCAGTTCTTGGTCAGTTTGCCTGAGCTGTCGAATTCATCTGTTGAATCTGCAGGTGTAGGCGATGGGGGGGAGTCGGCCGCGTGGGTTGTAGCGCACATGTAGCGTCGATCAATATCTGAGACAGGTCCTTCTACACCTCTGTGTTTGTACCTGGTAGATAAATAAATGTGTAAATATAGTAATAGTTGATGTGCAGGATCAGTTCTGACATGGGATGTGTGAGCAGTGTAAACAGAAGCCACAGAATACAAACGCCCAAACATCTGCTCCTGCTGACGTCGCATCTGCTGCACCGAGAACATCACATCTCCTGAAGGGGAACTAAAGCTAGGCCGTTTTAAAGTTTCCTCTTGAAGCCTATTTCCAACAGATTCGATCATTCTCGACATTTTCCCCCAACAGGTTGTATCGTTTCATATCTTTCAGCAGTTTCCTTCAGGTGGTCGGATGCTTTTCGGGGTCCCCTGAGGTAATCGTGTGTGACAGTGAGGATGTCGGCGTCAGCTCGTCGTTACTACAGTCGCAGATTTTGCTGCGTCTCACTTTCAGCGATGATGACACTGTAGCTGCCTCACAAGCATCTCTGAACCCGGACAGCGCCGCCAGTCTGCTGCGTCAGCACACACTGATCACTGAGGGGGTTGTGAGAGGGATGCTTGTACTATGTAGTTCAGGAATACAATCCCAGAGAGGATGTGTATGTAGGCCTCTGGATTTTAAACTAGATTTTATTTAAAGATTTAAATTATTGATACGACCACATAATGTTTGTCAGATTTTTTATTTCTTAGAATAATAAAATATGTGCATATTTTCTGATTAAAGTGTTTAATCTCTGGGGTCAGGTGTGTCATTCTCACATTTCCTGTCCATATCTTGTTCTTGTTATTGTGTTCTTCCAGAGTTACAGGCCTAATTTGTGAGGATTATTAGTTTGTCCTCAAACTTTGGACAATACTTTAAAAGGAAATGTTTTTTCTGGGACTCTGAACGTTGTCAGGTGCTGTGGACGCTGCTGTCGAGCTCAGCTGATCCAGTCGTTCTGATCTGTATTCTCCTCCAGCGAGCTCTGCTGCTCTGCTGCTCTGCTGCTCTGCTGCTCTGCTGCTCTGTTGCTCTGTTGCTCTGTTGCTCTGCTGCTCTGCTGCTCTGTTGCTCTGTTGCTCTGCTGCTCTGTAACGATTATCATCACCATAAATTAGAATGCTGATTTTTCTTTTATGGGCTTCTTGATGAAACATTTGGTCCATTAGAATGTCAGAATGTCAATAGTCCATCCGTTCATTATCTATATCACTTATTCTTTGAGGGTCATGGGGGTGGGGGGGGAGCTTGAACCAATAACAGCTGACACGAGAGAACCATTCACCCTCACATTCAGAATGTCATTAGTGAAAAATCAAACCCTCTCATCATCCACGGTGACATTTTCTAATTTCTTGTTTAACTTGAGCAGTTGCCGAACATCTTCAGTTCACTGTCAGGAAAATAAGGAAGAAACAGCAAATATACAGATTTAAAAATGTGGGAAGTTGTGGATATTTTCTTTCTTATACGTAATGCCTTGAATGCATAATGTATATTGCAATTTGTTGCTATACAAATGAACTTGAGTTTAAATAGATTTTTATAGAAATTAATTAATTACTAATCTAATTGTGGCTGCTTGAAACGTGAATGAGTGAAGGAGCGGTATTCCAATATCAATATTTCAAATTCCCTGAGAATAAAAGGTTGAATCATATTTCCAGTGTTTCCTTCTTAGCTGGAAGCTTTTTAAACACAACTCCGAGTGGTGGGGGTGCACGTGTATCGCTTGAGTTTGCTGTTATGCCTTAATGAAGCTGTCAGGGATAAAAAACAAACTGCTCTGCTCCTACAGATCTCGAAGATAAAGGAGTCCTCTTATCTTTTAGAGAACAAAATATCCCCCCCCCCCCCCCACCCCCGAGCTCTGTAACAGGAGGTTTTCACGTCGTGACTGTGATGCGACCGTGCCGCCGTTTTTTTGATCGTCGAGCGTGCTCAACGTGGCACGCCACCCTGTGATGCGTGAGCCTCGATGTGTGACGATGTAATTTGCTCGGTAATACACACTCTGTTGGTTTTCTCCCGTGTCCGCATCCCTCTTTACCCTCAACTCACTGCAGCAGGGAGGTCACCCTGTCCAGTCCTGGTGGTTTATCTCCCAGCACTTAATTCCCCTCCTCCCTCCTACCATTCCCTTTTTTGTCCTGATGACTCTCTCCATCCTCTCACTGTCCACACCGCCTCTTTCCTCAGGGTTTGATCTACAGTCACGACATCACCTCTTTGTTCGTCCTCTCTACGCTCCCTCCCTCCCTCTCTCCGTCCTCGTGAAGCCGCAAGTACGGGTCAAAATCCTGCAATTCACGGTCAAAAATAACGTGACATATTTAAGGCCGATTGGCTCTGATCCTCCTCCTCCTCCCCCCCCGTCCTCCTTTCTGCTCCTTCCTGTAAGTGAGGCTGATAATGGGGGGGGGGGGGACACACCGAGGAGGATATTGATTTTGTTCCCATATAAGCAGCTGTCTGTGCTGTAACAATTACATTAGTAGTGAACTGATAAGTGCACAGTTCTTGGGTTTTTAAATCAGAGCAGGTTCCCCTGAACGACGACTTGGTCGGGACAAGTTGGGATGGCACCTGAAACCACAGGTTGTGAGTGGAGCATGTTTACTGGGAAAAATTTGCAGAGCTGGAGATATATAAATATATATAACAGAAAGGATTTTCTTAAATATAATTATATCTTTTTAGCTGGAAAAAAATTGACCTTGTGAATAACTCAGCTATGTATAGTTACTAGTCCAGTGCTATTAGCTTGGCCTGTGGTGTTTGTGGTTGCAGCTCTCTGTCTGCAGCGGATAAGGGGGGGGGGGCTGCACTACTGTTTGCTTGTTTACTCAAAGTTCAGAAGTGTAGCTCGACCCTGTTTGCAGAACCTTGAAATGGAAATTCAGTTTTTTCTCGCCCTTGTTGTGAATGAATATTTGATCAATGCCCGACTCATGTTGTTGAGTCCCGGCTGCTGCTGCTGCTGCTGCTGCTGCTGCTGCGACAGAGCACTGTTCACCTTGTTTATTCAAAATTTGTTTTGTTGCTTAGACTAAAGCAGAAAACACCCCCCCCCCCCCATGCTGTAGTTATCCTCTTGCAGCTCGTTGTTGTGGTTCTCCAGCTGCACGTGGAGCCCATGGTCGAGTCTTATGACTCTCACCCACCTGCTGATTCTTAGAGACTCTTAGTCGATGGAGATGTAAATCAGAGTGAGAGGGAAGATTAGTCTTTACATTTATCTGGTGGACTCGAGCACAAATCGTTTTACCATAGATCTGCGTAGGTCAATTAAATTACAGCATTTAAAGAATGAAGAACAACACAATACACGACTCCCTCTCTGTTCGTTCCCTTTACCCAGACACTGTGGCTTCAGCCTTTTTTATACTGACAACACAAAACTTTTCGGCTGAGATTACACAAACAGATCCATCTTTCAAAAACCACCAGGTTCTGTTTCATCCACCCGCTCTACTGCTCCGTCTTTGAGGTTGAAGTTTTAAGGGACAAGCTGCATCAGGCTTTGTTACAATGGCAAAACTTGCAGGATCAATTGATTGTTTTTGTGTTTATTAGATTCATGGATCCGATCACCAGCCTCATCCAAACTCTACAAAACAAGCTTTTATTTCAGCAGGAAATTAAATCCGATTTTTCAACCTCAACTGTTGCACAATTTAGGTTTCACAGTAGAAAATCCACCTTGGATTAGGAGGAGGTTTTTTCATTGTTTCCCATTAATTACTTTAATCGGTACAATCACTCAAACCTAAACTCACACTGATGCTGCAGCTTCTCAGTTAAAGGGCCGTTGAATGAAGGTGGATGGTTGTATTCCACTGGCTTGTTTTCTTAATGTCTCATTATCAGATGTACAGTATATCCTCATCAGGGATTCTTCATTCTCTCCCCTCAGTTTGCAGGGTTCATTCTCTCTCTTCATCTTCCCTCTCTTTCATTTCTTTCTCTTCCTCTCCATCCATCATCCATCCATCCACCTCCTTCAGGGCCTCATTATAGAGCTAAACAGATGCTTCTTCTCGGGCTATTTAACTCCTGCCGCTGACACGTGATGGCTGAAGAAGACGGCGGCAGCTGTGTGTACAGGAGACAGCTGCAGTGTCTATGTGGTCAGAAATGACATCAGCATCGTGCAGCAACAAGGGGGCTCGTAGCTCTCCAGGTTCACCGGGTGTCTTCGACAGCTCGCTGCTCCTTGTGATCGCTGTCATCTTCTCTTTCCTCCCGCTAATAACATTTACCTGCCCTGTCTCTGTGTGCCGTGCCCAGGAGGCTGCTGGGTAAAGGGATAACAGACGGACATAATTACAGATGGGCAAAACTGAAGCATTGTTTACTGGCAGCTAATTGAATCATCCTGCTACAGCAGCAGCACATTTCCCCTGCCTGAATCTGGAGTGATGGACGGGGTCGCTGCAGGAGCGTTTAAGACCTTCTGCTCTTCCTTGCAAAATAAAATGGTTTTTAACTATGTGCACTGCTGCACTAGGTCGATGTGCTTGTACAAAACCGATGCAGAGGTTGAAGCTTTGCAAGGAGCAAAACATTTGGCAATGATTCATTGATATTTTATAGTTTAACCATAGACTTATATAACTTATAAACTATAAACAAAAAGCTTTAAAATACAACCAAATCAATTAATTTAATTTATTTTTTGCGATGTTTAGAATAGAATTACTTTTGTCTGTTTCCTCACAGGATTTAGATGATTAGTTTAAAACTGTGGCTCTTTGGAAAAGCAACTCCTGAAACTTCTAGTCAGGATTAGTTCAGTCTGCTCTGATATGCTTCCAGCCACAGAACCCTCGGACTGAGCTGTCGCCTGCGATCCATGTTTCCCTTCCACTCCGTTATCACTATGATTCAGTGTCCTCGTCACTGTGGGTGTGCAGCTTTGTCCACATGGCTGCTGAAGCTTAACCAGCAGCCACATGGACAGTCTGCACCCCACCACCACCCCAGTGTCTGGTGTTTTCACTGACCAGGGGTGTGACAATGGCGCCTGTTTGTGATGAGAATGTGCTGCCCGGGGCTGTTTGTGTGATGCTCTGTGTGAAGTTGAAGGGAATCTTGAAATGCTTTTCTTTTTTGAGAAGTAGCTGATGAAGATATGCACAGAAATGGAATATGAGTTTTGGTGATTGCTGTTCCAGAGTAACAGATCTTAGGCATCGAGCAAAATTGATAATAAAATAAAGATTTTCTCAAAAGTGTACCAACCCCATCATCTAATAGATGCAAAACAAAAAATTACAGTTTGTTTGTGAATATCCTATTGATTAAAAAGCTTAATTCAGCCATTATGATAATAATAATAGTAATATTTTATTTTAACAAAGCACAAAGACACTTTGCATAGGATAAAAACTGAGGAAGCTAAAAAGGCAAATTACTAGAAATCAAAAATACATCAGTAATCATTCATTAAAAGCCATTTTTTTATTTTCCACTTTATCCAAAAACATATTGAATACACTTTTTTTTGTTGAAGTTTTATGCTGACATTTGTGACCAGAGCTTGTGACCCATATTCATGTGTCCTAGGATTTTGGCTCAGAGTTTTCACCCAGTTAAATTCGGTCAACAAGAGATTTTGAGATGTTCCGAGGCTGCGGATGAGTGATGAAGGATTAACTTAGATTTTTTTTGTGTGTGTGCTTCTCCCTCTTCTTTCCCTTCTCACCCTAATCCCCGCCCTTCGACCAGGTTGACCCACGACATCAGCCTGGATGAGTTTGAGGATGACGACCTGTCGGAGATCACAGAGATCACAGACGAGTGCGGGCTGAGCCTCAACTGCAACGGCCCAGACATGAAGGTGAGCTGCCCCCACACAGAGCTGCGAGTTTATATTCTTAAAAGGAAGTTATTAATTTTTTTACTGAGAGCCTTTATCTTAGAGGTCATCTCTCCTAAGGTCCCAAAAGTGAAGCCAAATTGTCTTGATCGTCCCCTGGTGGGTCCCTTTAGTACAGGCCATGATCCCCTCCTCCTCCATGTCACTGGATGGGAAATGGAGCAAATTAAAAAGTCAACACACGTCAAATACATTTTTCTGAAAGATGGTTTCCGTCTCATCACAAGGAGGCGTGATGTGTGAGGAAGTGGAGAGGCATTTTCCAATCTTTGTACAAAGTCTATGTCTATGGATGGAAAATTAAATATACAAAATATGATATTGGACACAAAGTATATTTGACACATGGAAGTGGATGAAAGTCCCTTTAGATATTTAAAAATAACCTTATAGAATACTGTATTACAGAGGCCTTGGCGTTAAAAACAAAAAGAATACACATAACATCCATTCTTCATTCACATGCTCATTGAGCCAGATTTGGTCGGACATGCTGCCGTCATTCAGTGACACCGTGTGTCCACGTCCGAGCTCGGCGAGGGGTCGGACTCTCTTCTCTGTGGCGTTTTGTCCTGAGCAGCTGCTGCATCCAGCTTCCTGCCGGCTGAGGACGGAGGCCAGAGGCAGAGGGGGGGCCTGACAGACGCTCTATTAAAAACCTAGAGTCTGATTGCATACGATTGCCCTGCTGCATCCTGGAGTGTGTGTGGATGATTTTCTCTGAGCTGTTTACATTTTCTTTCTTCAAGACCTCAGAAACTTTGCCCGAAATGGAGCGTTTTGTTGTGTTTTTGTTAAGTTTTGAGCAGCACGGGCTCAATCTACACTCTGGTTTTCTCAAGTGTTATTGCCACGGAAACAAGCAGGTCATTATCTGCAACTGGAGCGAATGTGAAAATGCAGCCGTGAGAGAGAGAGAGCGAGAGATGTGGAGAGGCACAGGGGGAGAGAATGAGCCAGAGGTAAATTTGTCATTCTGTCAGATCTCTCCGGCTCCGTCTCCACTAAAACCTTCATCACCTCCTCCTCCATTCATCTTTTCTACCGTAACCAAGGCAACAGGAGGGTCTCGGGGCTTTTTTCTGTCACGTATACGAGCAAGACGAGAGATTTCCTTCCACCATGACTCGTATTTGTTTGTTTCAGTGACTCTGATATGAAAGATGGGAAATTTGCTGCAATGCTACGTAGTTCCTGGGATATTTTTAGATTTAAAAGCCAGTTTTTTTTTCCCCTCTGCGTGCTTTTTCTTGGCTTTTCACCCAGGGAGCTAATTATGGCCCAGATTATTGAATGGGAAAGCTTTCTGCTGGAGGTGTGTGTGCTCACATGTACTATCTGCACCAATGACTCATCCTCTCCCTGAGAGCACAATCCAAAATGGCTCATACTGGCTCAAATTTGCAACTGCAACAATAACAAACCGTATGTGTTACAGTCTCGTTTACTCAGGATGAGCCACACAGTCCTGTTTGTTTGGCTTCTGCACATGTGGAGAGGCTACGGAACATTTCAGTTTAGGATTGTTTGCCATGTAGGGAAAGAGCAGGCTCTGCTGGTTGGTCTCAATAATGTTTCAGGCTCTTGTCACATTTGACAGTTTGCCAAACTACATTTTGAAGGCAGCGATCGGCATTCAAAGTATTTTACATGAACTAATTGTGAAACTGAGAATAGCTTTGTGGGAAAAACACAAAAAAGTCCTATGAGTGATTGCAAATCATTAAAATATGACCATGCAGAAAGAGATATAATTCCATAAACACTTGGACCAGGATTCCAGAAAGAGAAAATGCATCATCAGTGAAAGATGAGCATCACGTCCCCATAGATTGTGTAATTTGGCTTCTGCGGTGTGTTAATTATAATGTAGGCAACATGACAACATGTGTAACGATATTCTCTGAAGCCGCTGAGCAGAAACAAATCCCACAATGCTCACAACGACCTTGAGGACTGTTTGTTTTATTAGTGATTAATCTGCACCAGACGGACGAGCCTGTCGTCAAAGACAAAGCCAGAAAACCCACAACAAATGACATCACTGCGTTTCTATCCTTTTTAAATCGCTGCTAATTTCATTCACACAAAACTGAAAGATCGGTACACAGATTTTTCAGCAGTTTCAGACTCGGAGACAGTATCAGAAAAATAAAACTTACAGAAACAGGAGATTTCCTGATAGCAGCATCGGTAAATCTCTACTTTCTACAAGATTGTTGAACTCAGGTCGTTCAGACGTGGAGGACAGAGGTGAGGAGCAGTGACTGAATCAGACCTTCATCTCTCCCTAACCCTAACCCCCATCATTCTATTTCAAAGTGCACATTGTTCGATGGAGGCCCGGCCTGTTAAAAGATGCATGCGGAGGCTGGTGCAGCTGCAGCACGTTTGGGGAGGAAAGGGGTGATGGACCCTGGACACTTCACGTAGAAGCCCCTCACTGACCCACAGAGCGGTGACCTCATCAGTGAGCTCATCATCATCCCGGGGGGGAGCTTCAGAATGGATCTAGTCTCATCAATAATGGAGGGTCACACAGAGGGAGCATCACACACCGCAGACGGGCGTGGTGTCTCCCTCTGCAGGGGGGAGGGATGGGGGGTGTGGCTGTGCTCACCCTCTTGATAGACATGAGAGCAGGACGTCTTCCATATGGCGCCTGTCGTCCAGAAAAGTCCAGACAGAGGAACTGTCAACTCAGGAGTTGGCAGAAGTAAATCCCATATTTTTTACCAAAGTTGTTCAGACTGAAAAAGAGCAACAAGTAGTAATGAGGTAGAAAAATAAGCAGATATTTGTTTGAGACAACAGCTTCTTTTCAGGCTTTTCTCAGCCTCATTCAACTGAATGTTTTGTGGTGGAAACACGAACATGAATGTGATAAAGATATTGATTTTCATTCCAAATTGAATTTCATGGCTGTTCTCATGAAGAATTAATGTCTCATTCTGGCCTTGAGCTGCTTCACATAAAGAGATTTACTGATCCGCAGAGACATGAAATGACAATGTGCATTATCACAACCTGTGTGTGTGTGTGTGTGTGTGTGTGTGTGTGTGTGTGTGTGTGTGTGTGTGTGTGTGTGTGTGTGTGTGTGTGTGTGTGTGTGTGTGTGTGTGTGTGTGTGTGTGTGTGTGTGTGTGTGTGTGTCAGAGTGGAGTGCTTCTGTGCACGTGTGCAGGGCTGAATGGATTAGATTAGCAGCCATTTGTTTTGTGTGGGTGGTTGGACAAGTCATGTGTCAGGGTGGGGTCGGATAGAACAGGCAATTACATAGAAGTGACTCTGGAACACACAAATCAAACACTACAACACAATGCACACAGACATATCACACAAAGAGAATATTCAGGGTGTTTGTTATTCTGTCTTTATCTCAATGCGTTAGACAAAGAGACATCATTTAATTAATATCAATCAAATAATCAGACTTTATTTGGACAACACCTTTGATGCAATGTGACACAAAGGGTTTTTATGGAATAATAACTAAACCTCCTCAGCACTCAACACACCTTGATCTGCGCACAGAGGAAAAATCATATCAGGAACTGCAACAAATATGCAAAGTCTCATGAATTTCAATGCACGATTAAATCCAGCGTCTATCATCTAAGTTTCTTTCAATCAAACCCATCACTTAATCTCGCTTATTTTAAAAGGCCTGAGGAAATGAATGTAAACTTAACAGTTATGCCATCGTGTTTAAATTCAAATACAGAAATCCTTTAGATATCAAATTTGAATTTTTTTATTATTTACATCGGTGATAAACTTCAGGGCTTTCGATTACACTGTGTAGAAACGTTCCGATCGATAAAGATGATTTATTCAAAGCACTTTGGTGACAGTGCTACTACAAGCAGGTTTCAATTACCCAGAGAGAGAGAGAGAGAGAGAGAGAGAGAGAGAGAGAGAGAGAGAGAGAGAGAGAGAGAGAGAGAGAGAGAGAGAGAGAGAGAGAGAGAGAGAGAGAGAGAGAGAGAGAAGGGGTCCACAAATAAATCTCGAAAGAGGAGAGGGAGGGCTATTTCCATGGCAACAGTGTTTCTCTCACCTACTGCATGTGTCGGAGCTGAAAATACATGCACTGTTGAAGCACACACACACACACACACACACACACACACTGCCCCCATGGATACTGCTCACGTCATCTCATCCACATGGTAACAGCAGAGAGGAACCTGCTCGCTGCTGCTCACAGGATGTTTACTGGGATTCAGCTGTTTGCACATAGTCATGCATCATTCACAGAGACACCAGCTCCGTGTTTCCTGGGACTAATCAGTTTAATCAGCAGGAGCCACTGTTGACATTTTTCTGTCCTGGTCTGTGTGGATTCATTCACAGTTAAAATGACATTTATTTCTTATTAACTTTTCAGGCCACTATTATAGAGGGTTTATCAAAGCTTTATTAAATGCTACCTGAAACCAGGTTGAGCTGGAAAACCAAAACACAACGAGCTGAAATGGGTAAATGAGCCTGGGGAGCTGACATTATATATGTGATAACGTTTTATATAATAACAGAACGTTGGCACTGAATATTGTGTTTTAATGTTCCACTATAATCTGTCAAGGAATCTGATGTCACATATGTAGCCATTAATTTACACCAGCTGTTAAGACCTTTCTCTTAATGTGTTTATTTGTTAACCGTGTTAATTATATTCTTATTTTCCGACACCATGTTTTGAGTGATTTCCGACTTTCAGACCTTTTTCATTTTCTTGTGTTGTTGTGGTCTACGTGTTGCCTGTGTGATTCCCCTTCTCCGGCTGCTCTGATTGGTCCAGAGGCAAGCGTCACCGCAGCATCTCCTCAGCCTCCTCATCCTCACTGAGCCCCCTGTCTCCTAGCAACAAGGGCCAGGCTCTCTTAAAGGGGCCAGTTAAAAAATAGCTGTATTAGCAGGTATTGATCGTCAGCAGGTGTAAAGTTAGATGGAAGAAGAGGCTGAAGAGAGAAAAGGGAATGAAAATGAAAGTGGTTGTATTTTTATTACAGACACAGAAACAGATATGATGTGGCTGAGCTGAAAATATATGAGGAGGAGGAAAGAAGTGTGAGCGGAGCGTCTTCTGACAACACATCAGAGAACAGAGGGAGGTCTGGGTGATGATGGATGGATGGATGGGTGGTTGGATCATTGAAGGATGGATGGATGGATGGATTGATAGTTGGTTGAATACGAGATGTTGATGCACTACTTGTAAGTCGCTTTGGATAAAAGCGTCGGCTAAGATGGACAGATCATTGAGAGATAGATGGATTCACCGATATATAACTGATTGATGGTTTGATTAATGAGAGCGATAAATGGATGGATGGATCATTGAGAGATGGGGGGAGGTATAAACAGGTGGACAGATGGATGCATGGATTTATGAATGGACGGACAGATGGATGGATGGATGGATTTGTAAACGAATGGATAGATGGATGGAGGCATAAACAGGTGGACAGATGGATTTGATCAAACGCTATTGGAGTTTGTTTTAACAACTGTGAAAACAGCAGGAGCCATAAACACCGGTCACATCAAATCTGGATCCTGACAATTATCGACTTTTGTTTATTTCTGTAATTTCCAGAGAAGGTTTCTCTGCTGCTTTTGTTTTGCATTTTCATTCAAACAATGTCCTGATTCCATCATTTACACCTTGCAGCTGCAGTGGCATTTTCTCTGGTGCCGGTCATATGATAGATTAATTCAATCAATTCAACATACGTCCTGTGATATTTCCGGACGTACCAGACATCAAAGTCAGCCTGAAACCATTGTTGAATAAAAAGCTACATTTGGAGAAACATTTGAAAAGCGACAAGACTTTTTTTTATTGGTATTAAATCCAAAAATGTGGACTTTCAAGGGCGATGATCACTGAATAGGAAAGCAGCTACACACACTCTTTCCATTTTAGTCCCAGTACAAAGGGACTGATACGACACAACCCTTCTCACACACACACACACACACACACACACACACACACACACACACACACACACACAATCCTCTTTTCTTTCTTTAGACAGAGATAGAGAGAGACTTTGAAATATCTGCGATTGGCGTCTCGCTGCATACAAATGTGCTTGAAGGCAACACTTAGCCGGTGGGGTCGGATTAACCTCTATTCCATTCACCCTCCTGTGAGTTCGCTTGCACCATCTGCAGCAGCACACACACACACACACACACACACACACACACACACACACACACACACACACACACACACACACACACACACACACACATGCTAATACCCACTCTGCTACTTTCACAAAGAAAACACATGTAATTATCTTCATAACGCAGTCGTTCGCTAATGCACAGCCAACGTGGAAGCGTGTGCAGGTTGAAATAAACACAATATAAGGTTTATACTTTCAGGTTTTATTCCTAGAGGTGATTTACTTATTTGAATGATTGGAAAATGTGGGTCAATTTAAAAAAGAAGTCTTGTTGAGCTCTCGGCGATTTTATCCCCTGAAATAATCCAGACTGTGGTGAATGTGGTTATCATGGCGGCTGAGTGTTTACACACCGGTGAGACTGTCTCTGGATCTGCTCTTAAAGGAGCCAGCATTACACCAACATTAGCAGGTATATATATACGCAGGGTTTTTTAACGCAGGTACATCTGCAAAAAAAAAAGCTGATTGAATCTTTTCCCATCGCCGGTAAAGGGGTTTGCCTTTTCTTTCCAGAAGAAATGATCGTGTTCACACAAGTGTCACGTTTCCATCTCTGCCGACTGGAGTCGGAGCTGATGAAACATACAGAGTCATTTAAACTGAGCAGATAATATATCCATTATAATCGCAGTTATAATGTTAGTGGGGTTTGTTGACCGGTGGGAAAAAAGCTTAACCGATCATTGCGGATTCGGGGCTGATTTATTACAGGCCGCGAGTTTTGCTTCCCGGTATCTTTACTAATTCATTTCCCAATTATCTGACTCATTTGTAAGAACAGGGTGATAAATGATCAGGTATTGTCTCAGTAAGATAAAAGACTAGATATAATAACATATAGAGATTATGTGAAAATAAATGTGTGTAATTCATTCAGTCTGTTGGGGTTTCTGTTGCATGTTCACAGTTTTGCATTTTGCTTCATCAGGAGATGACTTTTTTGGGCAAATTTGCTCAAATTATTCAAATCTTTGCAAACTCTTAACAGGAAGTTAAAGCCTCTTAACGTGTCTGTTGAAAAAATCTCAAGACTTCTTGAGCTTAAGAAGTCAAAGTGACTCCAGTCGAGTATTAAATGTTACATCCTGCATGTGTGTGTTCACAGCGGGGCAGCAGATCACGTGTTGTGTACATGGAATGTTTTTTGGGAAGTTTGTTTATGTGCAGCAAAGAGGGAGCTAAAGACAGTAATAAGCTTAACTGTGACTCAGTGTCAGAGAGTGTGTGTGTGTGTGTGTGTGTGTGTGTGTGTGTGTGTGTGTGTGTGTGTGTGTGTGTGTGTGTGTGTGTGTGTGTGTGTGTGTGTGTGTGTGTGTGTGTGTGTGTGGCTGTGGTGATGGTGAGTAAAGCAGACTGTTGCTCTGGCCCACTGGCCTCTGACTTACCGTCTCTCCTGTCACTTGGGTTCACGTCAGTGTCGATGTGAAACACATTCACAGACAGATCTCAACACAGCTTCTCTGACGTGTGAAAGTTATTGGCAAAAAAAAGAGAAAGATCCCGTGGAGAGAAGAGTCTGAAATTTGACATTTAATCCAAATGTTGCAGATCTAACAAAAGAAAACGCTTTAATTTATTTTATTTATTTAGATTAAGATCATTTCACAGTTTTGTAACAATAGTATATATCCAGTATAGTAAATACCCAGGAAGTATTATTGTGTAATGTTACTTTATTAAATACAAGATAGAACAAATACAGATTTTCCTCCTTTATTTTCTATTTATTATTCTTCAGTATGGGGATTTGCAATGTTATTTTTTCGAACTGTTGGAAAAACCCTCGTTGACTCTTATCCTTGATAAATCTACTTGTGTCCTGTGGCAGCTGCAGGGATTCTCTCAGTGGCTTCCCATCTGTCAACAAGGCTCGGTGTACACATAACTATCTTTGACTGGAAATAACCAGAAACACGTTAATAAACACGTATATGATTGTCACAGCTCCACAGAACGTTGCGAGAAATAACAACTTTTACATATTTCCTCTAGCAACCTGAAAAAACAGCAAACCTCTGCTGCAGATCCCGTGTTTGGTGTTTATGTGTCGTTGATCGGCTCACTCGCTTGTCTAGATAATAAACCCTGATCAAAAGAGGCTCGAATGGGAGAAATGTGTGACCCTGAACCGATCAGGGGACGTCAGCGCTCTCATTTACTGTCGGTAGGTAAATGTTGTCATGTGGAGAGGCTCCTCTCCGACTCGGCTTTAAGCTGCTCAGTGTCGGCAGCGACAGTGTTACAGCCTGTAGACAGAGCTGCTTCTAATTGGCCGGCTCAGTCTCCTCATCCCTTCCACATCACATCCACTCTCTCTCTCCCTCTCTCTCTCTCTCTCTCCCTCTCTCTCTCTCACTGCCTCGACTGACGGAGAGTTTCCTCCAATCCCTGCAGGGCCATGTGAGGCGAGGAACCAATCACACGTCGGTGAGGGCAGAGCTTGGCGCCGTCGGCCAGCTCCAGGCAGAGATGCTGCATTTGGACCTCATAGACGGTGCTGACGGTTACCGCGGCGATCAGGAGACATTGAAGGCGTCTGCCATCGAACCCCCGCCGGCCACCAAGGACCCTGCAGCACCTGTTACCATGGATACCTACCGGCCCAAGAGACCTACGACCCTTAACCTCTTCCCAATTGTGCCACGCACACAGGTAAAGCCTCAATTAATCTTATACACAGACACACACACATACAG
Source organism: Hippoglossus hippoglossus (assembly GCF_009819705.1). Classification (NCBI taxonomy): domain Eukaryota; kingdom Metazoa; phylum Chordata; class Actinopteri; order Pleuronectiformes; family Pleuronectidae; genus Hippoglossus; species Hippoglossus hippoglossus. The sequence continues at coordinate 4,180,300 of NC_047153.1, read as the reverse complement.
ACACACACACACACACACACAGACACACACACAGTTTGTGGCAGAGGAAAATTGATCGACATCCAGTGGGAGTGGAGGGAATGTTTCAGTGAAGGAGATTTAACTCACAAATATGAGATTTACAAACGGGAGTCGTGAATGGACAGACCTGCGTGACATCACCACCGGCTTCATCACCAGTCCTCCTCTGACAGGATTTGTTTACTGGACTGAACAATAGCCTCAGTTGTCACGACAAATCGGTGCCCGTCTCTGCGTGTGTTCCAGTGCTGCCCGAGCTTGTGACTCTCTCTCTGTGTGTGTGTGTGTCTGTGTGTGTCTGTGTGTGTCTGTCTGTGTGTGTGGAGGACATTTTGTCTTCATTTTGTCTTGAAAGCTTCTTTCAAGCTTAATACAATAAGGTCTTGGTAAACTTTATGCTGAGCGACAGAATGCCCAGTGTCAGTGAGGGTCCTCATAAGTATAGACATACTCATACCTGCACTGTCACGCACCGCCTCACCCAAACACACATGCTCATGCTTGTGGGTGTTGATGACGCAAAACACAGTGTGTGTGTGATTCTGAGTATTTTTTGTAATGAACGAGGCACATTTAACATTTCTGATCAGCAGGATGACACCGTTTGAGCTATTATTAATCCAATAAATACGTTTGATAATGTGAGAACACTATGTCTAAGGTTTGTTTAGGTTAAGGCACAAAATGACGTAGGTTAGGTTTCGGGAAATGTTGTTGTTCGGGTTAAAATGACACGATGAAGTTTTAGAATAGGGAAAGATTGTGGTCATGCCTCAAAAACCATTGTTGTCCACAGTCAAGTGGAATCAAACAGTGTCAGATTTGATTCACCTATAACAGATTTAGTTGATTTATAAGAAAGTCACCTGACTTCCTCATTAAGGGCGTTGACACCTGAACCTTAAACCCCCTGGTGGCTGGCTGCAGTATAGGTCATAAACCCAGACGTCTACATCACATAGAAGTTCACATCTGGATTTTTCTGGTATGTTTGGTTTTGATTAGTTATTTGAAGGTATAAAAACGGGGTGGAACATCACGATTGGCAGCTGAGACTGACTCGCGATTTGTCGAGCCTGTGTATCGATGGAACCTCGACACCACGGCACCATGTCATCCATCTTTATATACAGTCTATGGTTCAAACTTAATATATTTCACTCCATGACAATCCTCTAAAGAATCATTATGGCTTCCATCAGATGTTATCATTGTCTCCACCATTGATGGGATTTCCTACAACAAAAGTCCAGCACAGCAACAGACATGAGCCGCCAGTTAATTAAGTGAAGAATTATTAACACCCAACATTAGCATTCCTCTGCTGTTACGTCTCCACAGGCAAGATCGATCGTCCCTCTCAGCATCGTCTCTGTCTCAACTCCTGAGGACAGTCTCTGTCTCTTCAGCCACAGGATATCTTGTTGTCTGTCTGGTGTTTGGTTCTGGATCCAGAAGGTTTATCGTGACATGTTCGGTCAAAACCGCTGCTACATGGATGAAAGTGAGAAACGTCTTTATAGCTGCAGAGTAATTCAAGGTTTTTAAATTATAAACTCAAGCCAACAACAAGTGAAATTAATTATAATCTTCATATCCTGCTAATTTATACTATTACATATCTGAGAAAATGTTTTATTTCAAACGAGCCAGGTTCCACAGGAATGAAAGTGCCTGCATGGTGATACTAGTTATGCAATGTATATAGTAATATATAGGATAGTGACTCAATACACACACACACACACACACACACACACACACACACACACACACACACACACACACACACACACACACACACACCCTCCCCCACAATGCACCCTGTCATCATGATCAACCCATGCAGCAGTATACGTGTCTCTGCTTATGAGGTGGAAACGAGCCCACTGTACTCGCTGCGGTGCCTTTGTTCTGTGTGTGTGTGTGCGTGCTTGCGTGTGTGTGTGTGCGTGTGTGTGTGTGTGCTTGCGTGTGTGTGTGTGCGTGTGTGTGTGTGTGTGTGCGTGTGTGTGTTTAAGCTGTCAGAACTGGAAAGCATAAAGGAAATAATTGCTTTGAAACATTTGTTCTTGGAGAGTCTTCCAGTCTCCTCGAACCTTTTTCGCTCTCCTCACACACACACACACACACACACACACACACACACGCACACGCACACAAATCAGATTCTAAATATCTCATTGTTAAATGAGTGAAATCTTCCTGAAACGGGACTTTGCATGAACCTTGTCGACGTGAAGCAACACAATCTCATTTACATAACATCCACCAGCAGCAGATCTGGGATCATTTTGGATTTGCAGAAGTTTTAATGTTCGTGGTATTAATTTGACCGTTTGTTGCGACTGCGATCTTTTAATAGTTAGCTTCAAAGTTTCAGCGACCGACTAAAAGGCTTTGGTTTAAAATGACGACAATCGTATCCGTTCTGTTTTCAGAGTTTGACAGATAAAAATAAAGTTTTATGTACATATGATGATATACAAGTAAGTTAATTGATTTAGTTTCACTCTTACCCTTCTGATCCTGAAATGCACAAATTACCAGAGTGATTTGTGCTTGACCTGTTTTCCCTGCACACCAACACTTGAGACACTGCTGCAGCTTTACCAGCTCTAACAAAGCTGACGGTGAAAACTGCAGGTTAAGTCCGGAGGTGCAGGGGATGAGGTGAGCTGCACGAGTGCTGATGACACCCTGACAGTTTAACTCAGACTGAGAACTATAGAGAGCAAGAAGAGACAACACACTGGCTGACTGTTTCCAGGTCAGTGGATCAGTGGAGATGCAAAAACGTGCAGTTAGCTCTCGCATCGTTTGGTTCGACAACACAACTCTGAATATGAATCAAGGTTAGAGTAGTGACGCTTTATTTTTAGATGCAACAATTTGCCAAGAGCCAGCGTCTGTGCCAAAAAATAAAACTGTCATCAGACACTAAACCAGTTCTTTTAAAGTAAATATTCTTTTCACCTGTTTTTAAAGAGAGAATAACTGATCTGTGCTGAGGCGGGTTTTATTTCTCAGATTGTCTCAGCTGAAGTAGAATGATTCCACAGACATGTATCTCAGGGAGGATTCCTAATCTGAGTCTAATCTCTCATCTGGCTGCAGCACGCTCCTTATGTTCAAGTGTGTGTGCGTGTGTGTGTGTGTGTGTGTGTGTGGGGGGGGGGGGGGGGACACAATAAACCCTTAAGTCATACAAAAAGAATGGAAGGGAGTTTAAATATTTGCTTCCATCTTTCACTGACTGCAGGATAAAAACATCCCATATTAACCAAATGCATTAAGATAAGAAAATTAAGAAATATGGGAAAGTTATGACACAAATCGACTTTCTGGTTCAAACGTAAACAAGTTGCCAAATTGTAAGATTCAGTCTTTCTTGTTCTTGCCTCATGCTCCCAGATCTCAGTTATTACTTTGTTTGCATTGTGTTTTTTGTAATCTGATAAACCTTTGGAGATAATCCACATGAAGGAAGGCATCTCAAACCCCTGGATTAAATTTACCAAACAAACTTCAGAGGGTTTCTGTTACTTTTAAAGGAGGCGATATGTTTTTTTTTATTCTGCTGCCAAACATGGTTTCTGGTCTGTAGTGGGTGGTGGTGAAGTTATAATACGTCTCTGAGCAACTAAGTCTGAGCAGACTGGAGGCGACGGTGACTCAGGAGAAGCAAAGAAGTTTTAAACATTCACGGCAAATTCATGAGAGTTATATTTTCGGTGTTGGTCAAATTTGAGCAAAAGTTAATTATACTCTGGACAGAGTCAAAACTCTTATATTTGACTCTCAGTTGGCAAATAGTTCATATTGTTATGGCTCCACGCCGGCGACCGCCTGTGGCCGGAGGCGTTATGTTTTCGGGTTGTCTGTCCGTCCTATTTACCGTGAACATGATGATATCTCAAGAGGGCCAACGGTCAAAGGTCAAGGTCACGTTGGACTCACAAAGTATGTTAATGTTTTTTCTATAAAGGGATCATCTTAAGATCGGCTTGAGGGAATTTCATCAAATTTGGTACAAACATTCACTTTGACTCAAAGATGAACCAATTCCATTTTGGTAATTTAAAGGTCAAAAGGTCAAGGTCACATGTCCTTGCATTGGGCTTTATATAAAAATGGGTATGTAGAAATATTTACACAGAAACTGCACTGGCTGGGGGAGTCATTTTTTTTCCATTCTTGTGTGTTTGTGTGTGTGTGTGTCTGTGTGTGTGTGTGTGTGTGTGTCTGTGTGTGTGTGTGTGTGTGAGGCCTACAGCCAAATTTGGATGTATAGTTGAAATAGTCATGTGTTATCAGTCAATCCCAGTAGATCTTAGTCACACACACACACACACACACACACACTGTATCTGAGTCACTACCCTCTCTTTTGTCAGACCAACTTTTTGCTCTCCTTACTGATGCTGCTGTCTCCCACCTGCTAATGCAGGCGTTACCATGGCAACAGCCCTGTCTTCGCCTGGACTGTAATATGAGTCATGCAGTGGGCGGACAGAGGGGGGAGGACACAATCTTATTCTGGACATCGCGTCGTCGTCACAGGAGTTTCCGGTTCTCCTTCCATCTGTTAAAAATTCTCTCTCAGCCGTGTCTGTCTCTGCTTCTGTGGCAGAGTCACTTATTTAGAACTGCATCACACTCTGATTGAAGTTTTCACCTGGTTTGCTTTAACATTCTAGTTAAAGTTAAAGTTTTGATCACATGATGCATGATCGAGGGGGAGCGAGGCTGGAGAGAAATGTTACTGGTTGAACTTTCCAAGTCTCCTCCTCCTCTGACTGGGTGTGGTCAGGAGTGGGCGTGGTCTCCCCTGTTAACCACACTGATGTCGCTCGTACTAATGAAGAAGTGAAGGGCAGCAAATCCAAGGTTTTGATTTAGATTTTTTGTATTTTTTGTATTTCTAGAAAATCCGAATGAAGGTAAGACAGTTTTGTGAACTTACATTTTTCAAATGAGACACGAAATGAAGGAAAAAGAAGTTCTTGTGATTATGGTGAAATGACCCTTTAAAGTAGAGTTTGTATCGTGGTTTCCAGAGAAGGATCTTTCCCGACAACTTCCCAAAACAGCAAAGAGACTGTGTGTGTGTGTGTGTGTGTGTGTGTGTGTGTGTGTGTGTGTGTGTGTGTGTGTGTGTGTGTGTGTGTGTGTGTGTGTGTGTGTGTGTGTGTGTGTGTGTGTGTGTGTGTGTGTGTGCGTTTCCCAGTCGCTTGGGTAAAAGGTCTAGTTCCCCTTTAAATGCACACCACGGAGCACAGACAAAAGAATCCCTGCTCATTCAAATGAATGAAAGCTTTGTGTGTCTGTGTGTGTGTGTGTGTGTGTGTGTGTAAACTGACAGAAAGAGACAGGGAGAGAGAGACAGGGACAAAACGTTGTGTACATTGAGCGTCAGGATCCAGAACTCACTGACCAAACCTCCCTCTCCTCTCTGTCTCTCTCTTCCTCTCTTTACTCCGTCTGTTTTTCTTTCCCACGACTCCCTTCTTCTTCTTCTCCTCCTCCTCCTCTCTTCCTCTGCATCTCCACAGGACACGTTAAACAACAACTCCTTCGGGAAGAAGTACAGTTGGCAGGAGAAGGTTTCAGGCTCGTCGTCGCCTCTGAAAACAGGTGAGTTTTCCCTTCTCTAGTTTTAGTTGAGTTGTCAGTTATTTTTTGTATTGATACCTGAGATGTGCACAGATGACATTATTCATCCCTGTGCTACTAACACAGCAGCTGAACGTGTGATTTGCAGTGATTCTGGCAGGACGTGTGTGTCTCTGATCCCCAGGGGACAGTGTTAAAGCTTGGATTAGCTATGCTGGGCTAAGTGTAGCTAGCTGAGGCAATGGTATATTCTGTGGGTGTGTGTGCATGTGTGTGTGTGTGTGTGTGTGTGTGTGTGTGTGTGTTATCCAGCTTGGGGCTTAGCCAGCCGGGAGCTGTCGTGGCTCATTGTAACAGCTCTTTTCAGAGCGGCATGTGGGGGGAGACCAACCAAACTCACTGCTAACGACTCAACGCTGCAGGAAAAAGTGATAAATTTCTTATATTCTCAAATATTTGAAAAAACACTGGGAATAAAACCCGAAAAAAATTAAGTCAACTTCCCTTTTTGTGCTTTTCTACTCATGGTGATAAAAGGCAGAATGGGAATATTCACGCTAAGCTGGCACAGTTACACCGATCCACTCTGCAGCCAAATGTGGATCCAAAATGTACTTAATCAATTAATTAACTTAATTAAGTTCATTAAAATGTATTTAATTATAAGACTGAATTTATATATGTCAATGAAAACGTAACCTCCTGGGTAATAGAGGAAGTAATTAAGTAATCCAACTATGCAAGTCGCTCCAGCTAAGAACATAAATATATATATATAAGACCGAGACAATAACAATAAATAGAAAAACAAATTCAAGGCATGAGTTCAAGCTTTCCACCAGACTGTGGTGAAACCGATTAAACAATGAACACAACTGTTGCTATTCACATGCAGATTAGCAACTGACATCATACGGACTCACAGACAAAGGACAGCAGAGGTTTGCTTTTACGGAATCTTCCACAACTCAGAATAGTTGAAACCAAAAGTGCGGTGTCTTTCTAATATCGTTATTGTGGAATGTTCAAGTATTTTCAAAATGCCACACTTTAATTTTCAATGAGCCATTCTGCTCCATAAATTCTATAAATAATAAAACATCCAGAACTCACATGTCGTTTTGTTTTCCTGTATTTTCTGACGTCATCATCCCCAATTGAAATTATCATGCCTGGATTTCCTGGCAGTGGATTATGACATAACGCCTCAATCACCTTCTCTTGGCTGCGCTCTGAATTTGATGAGTAATGGGGATTTAGCTGCGTAATCCTCACATCTGTTACCTAATCATTTCTACTCCTCTCTCTTCCTGTCTGTGCTTTACTTTATCCCTGTGCATTTGCTGCCATGCCGGCCTTCGCGTCTGCTCGTGCATTTGCTTGTCGCTCATGTCTGCGTCTCTGCATCATGTGTGTTTACTCCGTGTGCGTGTCTGGCCTCTGTGTGTGCCTGTGTGTTTGTGCGGCCGTGTGCATGTTGTTGTTGTCCGCGTCCGACCTCTCTCTAGGTGAGCTCACCCCTCCGCACGAGCACAGCTGTCTGAGCGACGAGGACAAGGTGCAGGGCGGCGGAGCACAGACCAAAGACCGGGGGACCTCCACCGACGGCCCCTGCAGACACGGCTCCGGACACTCGCACGGCTCGACCACGGCAGCGGTGACGCGCTCCAAACTTCAGGAGAAGCCACCGGCTCCCCCGCCACCGCAGAACTACACACCAGCTCCCCTGTATCCTGCAGGGAAGGTAGATGGAAGTGGGAACCACCGGGAGAGGATCCGCTACCACACGGACGTTCATGTGGAGCCTACAGAGGAGATCTATCTGACTCCTGTGCTGCGTTCTGCCGACTCTCCAGAACCCCCGACCATTCAGGACCGGCCTTATCTCTCCCAGCAGACTGAGCAGGGCCGTATGTCCATCAGCTCCGACACTGAGGGCCCGCCTCCGTACCAGCCCCTCCCAGATCGGACAAACCCCTCCATCTACGAGGAGGACGAGGTCTACATCCCCCCACCCTCGTATGCTTCCTGTATAGAGTCCCTCATCACGCCGCCCAGCATGGCTCTCTCAGCTCGCTCCTCCCTCGCTCTGGACCTCAGCTTGAAGGGGGCAGGAACGGGGGCCGGGGATGTCCTGAGAGCAGGGTCCTCGGTGGAATATGTGGACGCCACAGATGAAAGCTACTGTGGAGAGGACGAGGATGTGGACAGGATAATTATGGACGGAAGAATGAGGAAGTGCGTAGGAAAAGGCGATGGCGGCGGCGGTGGCAGATCTGCCCCGCCAAGGACTTCCATGAGCTCGGAGGCCAGCGGCCTTTCATATGACTCAGTCAAATACACGCTGGTGGTGGATGAGCACGCTCAGCTGGAGCTGGTCAGTCTCCGTCAGTGTTACCAAGGTTACAGTGACGACAGTGACACGGCCACCATCTACGACAACTGCGTCTCCTCGCCCTACGAGTCGGCCATCGGCGAGGAGTATGAGGAGGATGAGGACGACGAGGACGGGGCTCAGATAGGAGGAGTCAGGAGAGAGGCCACAGCTTGTCTGTCTGAAGACTCCACACCTGAGGCCGACCTGCACTTCTCCAAGAAGTTCCTCAATGTCTTCATGAACGGACGCTCCAGCTCCTCCAGTAAGTTATTTCCATTAGTACATGATGGTTAGTTCTTTGTGTTAAGGCTGTTTAACTAAGGGGTGTAGTTTCAATGAAATATTCCTAAATTGAGATTGTCACATATTATTAGAGGTGCGGGTGAAAAATGTGTTTTATCATGTGTCGACTTCTGCTGGAATTAGATAATAATGTGACACAATGAATTATTCCAAGCAAACTGAAAGATAACAAAAGCTTTTAGTGAGATTGATCAAATGCAAAGCAGCAGAATGCACGACACTGCATCAAACGTAATATTTAACATGCAATCTTGCATGTATTTACTCTAATATGTCATAAACAACAGCAATAATGGAAAAATACTGGTTGATACCATCCACCTAAATACTAAACAACACTTTTTATTTTTTGATGGGGAGTTTTCAGGTAAAGGAACAAATATTTTGCTTGTGATAATTTGATTATTTGTTTTTTATCCATAATTATGAAACAATAAAAGAGGCAGAGCGAGGGAAAGAGAGAGAGAGACATAGTTTGTTAGCTTGAACAAGAGAATAAGGTTTTTTCCGAAGAGATGCTGTGACCCATCATTTCAGAAGATTCTCAGTTCGATTCTCATTCTCAGTGATACTTTCATTATCAGAATACAAATCTGAAGTTCCCATGAACTGATGTGTGAAACAGACACATCAGCAGTGCAGCCTGCTGCTCTGTGCACGTCCCTGTGAACACAGTCACTCAGCACTGAATCCTGTCTGGATGAATTGGCAGCGTGGTGGAAAAGGATTAAAGTGACTGATGATGACTCCAGAGATTCTCAGGAACTGGAATAGTTCCCGTACAGCTCAGATCATCATCCACATGACTGGTTGTTCTCTGGACACTGTGACAAAAGGTCTCATTTAGGTTTTTATTCATAAAATGGTAGAAATTTAAGGTTAAAATCATGATTAAAAGTCTACACAGCAATAATGTACTGTTACTGAGAGATGATATTATGTTCTAAAGATGAATATTAGCTCATTTCACAATGTGATTTACTTGAAAGTTGCACTAATTGAGGCCGTATCTCCCGGCTCAGCTTGTAAGTCTCTGCCTTGTTAATATCTTTATCAGCAGAGTGACAGCAGCATGTTCTGAGCACAAACCCAGCTGGACATTAAAATTACCGGCGGTGGGGGGGGGGCAGGGACACTGGGCCAAAAACATTCTGCAGTTTCATGGATTTACCTCCATGTGATGTCCAGATTTATCACATTAACAAACAGGTTCTGAGCCGTTTTCTGGGCATTAAAACAAAGTTGGTCGATGTGTGTTTAGAGGAACTGAGGCAGGGACGTGGTTTTATATATTATGTGGTTTTTCTATATTGTTTCTCAGCTAAATCTGCTGATGGTTTATTCACCACCTATTTTCCCCACATCAAAGACAAATGGGCAAACTTTTCAAAGGCACAATTCCTGATTTGCCTCCAATTAGATTTCAAGGTGTCTCGACTATAATCGCCGACGACTACGGCAAATCAAAGATGAAGATGGGTTGAATATCGTGGTGAAATTGCAGAGATCAAAAGATTTTGTAGTCCGAACATGGCATTACCCATAATGCAACTGAACCACAGTTTGAGCTAGTATATGGCTAAATGCAGTCATGAGGAGAGGACCGGTGTCTAGTGAGTGTTCGTTTCTTTCTGACTCCCACAACTTGTCATCTTCCAACTTTACCACCTGTAATAAAAGGTGTCGCCAAATTAACCAGAACAAAAATGTAAAGTATTTTAACTTCAGAGGCTTGAAATTGAAATACAATCCAAGACGCCCAGTTTAAGTCAGTTTTTATACTGAGACACAAGATTCTACAATCACAAGCACAACATCTGCAAACTTTGTTTTGTTGCTGGAGGAAGGATGAGTCAGTCACATCATCTGGAGACTTTGAATGAACTCTGTCGCTCGATGTGCTTTGAGCAACAGCTTCAATCTGTCAGTTTCCAGTTCTGCAGCTTTCCCAGAATATATATATATATATATTTTCTTTCTCTCCTAGTGGAAAAGAAAGAGGACGACGGTCCTGTGATGGAGGATTTACCTTCATTATCCCTTTTGTCCCCAGTCTGAATCATGGGCTGACCCACATGACGGTGTTTATAAAGAGAGGACTCATAGAAGAGACACAGAGTGATTTGTCTGTAATGTATATGTGGTCATTTCCTCTAATGGTCCTCTATTGTTGTCCACTTGGACGCCGTCCATGTTTTTACAGACTCATTAGAAACACCACAGCAGTTCATCTAAATAACTGATGTGTCCGGGGGGAAAGTAAATAGAAATACACGAAGCTCAGCTGTCACACGCCTAATTAAAGTGTGATTCATAGGTCGTAAAGAATCCATGCGAGCGTTAGAGTAAACACCATGTGCCTCGGTTGTGTTTTCTGTTTGTTAAGGGAGAACCTTTATCACAGTTTGACGCTGTCGTTAGTCTTTAGAAACTGTTTGTTCTCTCTTTATATCATTTCCCCTTGTGTTTTTCTTTTGCTTGGTGTTGAAGGTGCAGAGTCCTTTGGTTTATACTCGTGTGTCATAAACGGCGAGGAGAAGGACCAGAGCCACAGAGCCGTGTACAGGTGAGGAAGAACTGCACCAGCATCATCATCCTCGTCCTCACGTGCACCCTAAATCAAATAACATGACTCCAGGCCATGCTTGCACAGTGTGCGGTAGAACAAGTTAGGCAAGTATTCTTTGGCATACAATACTTATTCAAACAAACAAGACAAAGACACAGCTCATGGCTATTTAGAGACGACGTATTGATAAAATACCACAGATGTTTTAAATAAGAAGTTTAGATAATGTCTCCAGACTCATAAAGGACGACTTTAATACTCAACCGACTTTAAACATGTCCTTCGGCTGCAAACTAAAAGCTCTGAGTCCCTTCGCTCGGCTCGTTCTGTTCTTGCGTGTGCATGTCGCAGCTTTGAGTTGATCTCAAAATGATTTCACACATAAGCACAGAGATATTGGCTTTGATTTAGAGACAGTTAATGGAGAAATGTCGTTGACTTTCACCAGATATTTGAGCAAAGTGAGCAAAACCTTCCCCATAACTGACAAGAACGATATCAAAAAGTGGCATTTCTCATTAGGTTGCTCCTCTCCATCTGTTATTTTGTGTTTTTTAAATTGGTTTTGGAGCAGGAAACACAAACTTGCGATGCGTTTCCACAGAAACAGTCCGACTCCAGCTGTCAGCACAGACTTACAGATGTTGTCGATAACCTCGGGCTGACACATGCACAGTGGAGGAGGGAGGAACCTCCGCTGAGCAGTCATGTGAACGGCAGCATCTCTGTGCATGAACAGATCATGTGATGATGCTGGATATTATCAATGCATGGCTGAAAGCAGGGGGGGGGGGGGGGGGGGGTGTTACAGTTGGCCTTTAATAACATGGGTTTCTATCTTTGCATCATAGACTGGACATGTCTCTACTTCCTCCCATTGTACAAAAATGAAACCACAATATCCTGGATCTTGCACATTTGATCAGGGTGTCAGATTCGTGATGTTTATTAAAACACAAATTGTTCACATGGAGGCGGCAGTAGTGTTTATGACCTTTAGGCTCGCCACCAGGGGGCGGTCAAGAGGAATTGTCTTCACTTGCGTGAGCCGTCATGTCCATCTTCATACAGTTTATGGCGTCTGTCTCTTACTGCAGCAGCGAGCTACTTAGCTTGGTTATGTGATAGTTTCAGGTCATATTAAGTATCAAGAGTTGGATTTCTGAGAAGAGAATTATTATTATCATAGTGTCTGAAGTGTCACTTTAAAACTTGGTTGCTATAGAAATCATGTCAGAGATCATTTGTCAGAGACATTTTCGAGCTGATTATTACTTTGAAAATGAACCAGACGTCCCGGCGGACAGAACCTGAGAGACGTTATTGTGTCTCTATACATCAGCTGCATAACTGAATTTGTCCTCCACAGATTTGTCCCTCGCCATGACGACGAGTTGGAGCTGGAGGTGGACGACCCGTTGCTGGTGGAGGTCCAGGCGGAGGATTACTGGTACGAGGGCTACAACATGCGAACTGGCGCCCGTGGGATCTTCCCGGCTTACTATGCTATAGAAGTGACCAAGGACGCAGAGAGCTACAAAGGCACCGAAGGTAACGACACCGGAAGAGTTTGGATCGGTGCTTGAGACGATGTTTGTTCCTCGCGGTTAAGTTTCACAATGTAGAAATGTGTCGCTGGTATTAACTTCTGCAGGAGAACATGAGGAAATTCTTAAAGGGGACATAGCATGCCCATTTTACCACAAGTTGATATGGTTCCTTGGGGTCTTAATGAAATGTCTGTAACATACTTTGGTCAAAATACCACAAGGATCATATAAAACAGCACCCTTTTTACCCTGTATAAAACAGCCCTCCACAGAGCGACCTGTTTTGAGTGCCTGTTCCTTTAAATGCTAATGAGCCAGCTCCCCCCTCCCCCCTCTCCCCCCATGATTTTAAACGATATAAATTACATATTTTATATGATATAAATTATCAAATATGCATCCCATACTTTGTATTCCCCTTGTTGTCCTGGAGTTTTAATTTTCCCAATCACATAATTAAATGTCCCCCTCTGCCCATCCACTACAAGCACACAAGCAGACAGACAGAGAGAGAAAGAGAGGTGGGGGGGGGGCTATGAAGACCATCATTTACCCCCGAACCCCGACATTCAACGGGTACAACAACAAGCGGAGAAAGCAGAATCGCGGGCTGACCTTATATATACAGTCTGTGGGGCTGACCAGCGGAGAAATGCTCGTCCCGTGTGAACAGCCAGGCGGCTGCGTGCTGGAGAACGGCGCTGCGCTGCCTCGCAGCGGCGCTTCCGCGTCCGGTGTACCCCGGCGTAACTACTGTACCCCGGCGTAACTACTGTAACCCGGCGGAACTACTGTAACCCGGCGTAACTACTGTAACCCGGCATACAGTAGAGCTGAACACTGCGGAAGTCTTCCACACAGCTGGCAGTGTGGAAGACCGCTGCGAGGCAGCGCAGCGCCGTTCTCCAGCACGCAGCCGCCTGGCTGTTCACACGGGACGAGCATTTCTCCACTGGTCAGCCCCATAGACTGTATATATAAGGTCAGCCCGCGATTCTGCTTTCTCCGCTTGTTGTTGTACCCATTGAATGTCAGGGTTCGGGGGTTACAGTAGCGCTGAACACTGCGGAAGTCTTCCACACTGTTGGCTGTGTGGCGCTGACACAAATTCCAGCTCACGCACGGGAGAGCGAGCGGTCGCTCCCGAGCAGCTGCCGCAGCCTCCCGGTCCCAACGATCCAGACAAATGCCACATGTGAGTGAATCGCGGGCTGACCAGCGGAGAAATGCTCGTCCCGTGTGAACAGCCCGGCTGCGTGCTTGGGAACGGCGCTGCGCTGCCTCGCAGCCTCCGGTGTAAACCCGGAAGTAACGAGTGTGGGGGGACGGGGTGGGCCGAGACCATGTAGGGAGACTTCCAGTTCCTTGTTACGACACAATACCCAGGAAGCGCAATCGAGTCGCTCAAGCATGACGTTTCTGACTTAGAGGAACTATAACAAAACGCGCGAGTGTTTTTTCCCCAGAGTTTTTGGGTTGGTAGACATGCCAGATACCCACATTAACCTGTAGAAGCACTAACAAAGTGGAATTTGCATGCTATGTCCCCTTTAATGATTCTTAAGATGCTGTTATCAAACCCTAATGATAAATATATGTAATTGAGGCTTGATAATTTACAGTTGAACTATAAACAACAATACAACAAATATATGGAACTTGAGTTGTTCCGTCAAGTTCTTTTGAATATTCGCTCTGGATTTTGTATCTTGAATAAATTATTGCAAATAATTTTGTCACATTGTTTTTTCATGGGCTCTGACTTATTCTTATCATTTGAATTTCCTTCCTGTGCAGTGAAGAGCAGTGAGTGGATGGACAGGTACCGGCTGAAGTTCCTGGGCTCGGTCCAAGTCCCCTACCACAAAGGAAATGATGTTCTGTGCGCCGCTATGCAGAAGGTACCAGACTAATAAATGTGTTTTTTGCATATTTTAGCTTTTAAATCATTTGACAACTATAGCAGAGTCGCCTCATGCAGCCGTTGTACCTTAAAATGAGAACTTTAAAAATCATCGTGATGGGAGGATGGTGCCTTTTTCTCTGTGTCCTGAATGTGTGTTCTTGCTCTATGTTCCTTTTAGAGTGGACAGGATCTCAAACTGAATGAAGTCAGTAGATTAAACTGTTGGAATGAGGCTGGACGGGTTGAAAATCAATGCAGAATTGATGTAGATCTGTTAAAGAGTCGTTAAAAACCAGAGTTTATCTGCAAAATTCAGCCAGAAATGCTTTTAAAATATCGAGAATTCATTACCACTTTGGCCTGCAGAGGTCGCTGTTGCCCAGGAGAAAAGTTACAGTGTTGCTTTCAATGGGGATAAATGCCACCTCAGCGTTTGTCCCTGAAAACTCAGGTAAAAGACACGTGACATAATGTGAAAGATATCAAATGAGGCAGAGGATCTCCTGAATGTAATGTTTCCCTTTTGACTCTTCTTAACAATTTCTATCTGAGTGTGTGACGTGTCCAGAAAACGTGCATTTAAATAAAAAGATAGAATCACATGCATAATCAACATATTCCAAACATTATTTTCATTATATCATATTATTCTATTGTATATAAATTGATGTCTATGTTTGAGGGTAATCTTCTAAATGTGTTTTCCAGATTGCCACCAACAGAAGGATGACGGTCAAGTACAACCCACCGTCCTCCTGCATCCTGGAGATCAGCGTGAAAGGCGTCAAGCTCGCAGTTCAAGAGGATTATTATGCTTGTGACAGAGTAAGATGCTTTTTGTGTCGTTTCTTTAGTGTTTAAGTCAAAGTTCATCTTCGCACCAGAAACCCATTGAACGATTGAGGCATGTCGCCCCCATGTGGCTGCTAATGGACAGTGCAGAAAATGATGTTGACTTTACATGCTACTTCACACTGAACATAGGATAAATTCTGACATTTTATGTTTGCACATCCTTTATTAATTAAAAAGTTAAAAATATTAATACAACTTTTTCCTAGTGAGCGGCTTTTCCTGATGTATTGCTAATAACCACACTATCCAAAATGATATTATAGGTTTACTGTAGTAGTTTCCACTAGTTTTGTCTACCACAAATTTGCAATTTCCCAGAATGAATCCTGTAAATGATCCATTGATTTTCAAAATCATTGTTCACGTTAATTATCTCAACATTTATTTTGTTTTCCATGTTGTTTTCACAGAGTAATGAGTGCAGTCACTTCTTCCAGTTAAAGAACGTCTCCTTCTGCGGCTATCACCCCAAAAACAGCAAGTAAGTAAAGCGCTCGAGGCAAAGTGTTCGGTCAGGGGTTTAAACAAGTCAAAACCCAAACCCAGAAAATATAGACTGGACTGAAAATGTTATGTTCTCAGCCTTGGTTCTTCCTCAGAGACCAAACATTAATTCCACCACAAGGTGTCGCTTAAAAACAACCAATCTACCTGACGTCACACACAGGCCTCAGCTGATCAAACTGCACGTTATCATCACCAGGACGTAATGGTGTTGGAAAGAATGAGATGACGATGCTGAATGTGTTGATTTTACTTCTGTGTAGTTCCTTCATGGTTTTCCTCGACCCCTCCGCAGGTATTTTGGTTTCATCACGAAACATCCGGCAGACCAGAGATTTGCCTGCCATGTGTTTGTGTCTGAAAACTCCACTAAACCCCTGGCAGAGTCAGTAGGGTGAGTCGCTTTTTAAATATCCAGTCTAGGAGGTTTATGCCCTACAGGCGGACAAGAACATTACCTGGAAGATTCTCCGGTAAAGATTATTAAATCTTGCTGCAGGTAAATAATCATTATAAATCTAAGTTTTTAAAATCATTTGTCAGTGCTGCAGCATTTCTTTATGAAGTCCTCGCAACTATTTAACACCAAATGAGAGACCTGCCTAACAGCCGTCTGCATTATCTTATCCAGATCTAGATCCATCTGCACGCTACCAGATTCAGAACATACTTTACATTCAGAGGACAAACAACACAGGCGTCGGACTGTGTTCTTTGTTATTTGTGTAGTTAACAGCAGTGTGTGGCAAAGGACCAACACATCAAACTCACACACAAACCACTGGGCCCTGAGGCTGCGTTACTTCCTCTTTCTCTAACAGAATGCACAGCCATCGTTTCGCTCACATGTAAATCAGGTTCCCTTTCATGATCTGCAGCCGGAGTTCATTTCATAAGCATTTAAAAATAAATACCAAAGAGAATAAAGAATGAAATAAATCAATGTTATAAGCGTCACTATTGATGATTAATAAGAAACAATACAACACAATCAAATTAGTGGCAACAAGACGAGGATAAGTTTTATATTTTTTAATTAAGATTATTATTATTATTATTATTATTATTTAATCTGATTATTATTATGATTATTGTGTTTTTCATCATTTAAGAAAAAAATTTTAATGATGAGATTATTGTTGTTATAACAGTGGTCATTTTATTAATATAATTTAATATTGAACGTTTTTCCTTATGCTCTCCACCAAATTATTATTGTATATCCTTATATATCTTATTATATGATTATTATGACATATATATATTTTGTTAACTGGCCTCTATTGACTGTCCTTGTCCTTCTTTCAGTTAAATAACTAAACAAATAAGGAAGAAGACACCAGGATGTGAATGTTTGAATCTTTGAATGACCGTTTCCTGTTTTCTGTTTTGCAGGAAAGCCTTCCAGTTGTATTATAAAGAATTTGTGGAGTTATCGTGCCCGACAGAGGACATCTACTTGGAATAGCACTGCCCTGCCTTCAGCCACAGCTCTGTACATTACACTGTATCATACCTTAACGTTGCATGAGGGACAGAAATATTCTAATTTAAGATAAATAAAAAATTAACACATCTGACCAACGAGCAGGAGAATGAAGGATGGCGTATTGGAGCAGTGACGGAACCCTGAGAAAAACAAAATATGCAAAATGTGGTCGGGGATGAGACGAGCGGTCACAGGCTGCACACGGGAAGCACAACCACTCGGCAGCACCAGATAGCCTGGAGCATTGTCCAATTGTACAACAGCAGCTGAGCTTCAGGGGGGGGGGGGGGGGGGGAGTGACGGCTGCTTTGACTGCCAATATTTATAGTCTAAAAATGAGGGACGTGTACATTTACTGAGCGACATCCTCTCACTGACCATGTGCTCTGGGCTGTAGGAACACTTTATCCTTTTAAGGACACCTGATATAAGGAGGTGATCCACGTTGTTCTAAATCCACCTGATCCACGATGTTTTAAAAAATAAGAAAACTGCTGTAGGTGATGTTCTTTGCATTTTTGGACTTTGTTTGGACCTAAGGCCGAACCAAAATGAGACGATTTCTGTTACTTGTGTCCCCGGCTTCTCCCGTTCCCACTGTCACCTGAGCTGCAGTTGGACACTCTGGTTTCTTACACGTGGACCCTCAGCTTCCCCTTTGCTAAAAGTATTGTGTTGGTTCGACGACCACAAGGAATCCTGAATATCCGGTTAGTTCAGCTCTTCAAGGATCCACCTGTCGGAGCATTTGTCGGCAGTAATTTGAAGGAGGTGGCGCCTGAATTGAGACACAGTTATAGTCACTCAAATATTTCCACCTTGTCTCTAAAGAATTTTTGGAAACTTTCTTATCTTTTATTGAAGTATTAACTGATAACGACCCAATCATTAAGAAGAGTTGGCAAGTGGGCAAGTTGCTCAGGTGACACAGAAAGTTAATCTGCTGCCGATCACGTGTCGAAATCCTTAAAAGTAAAAAGCAGATAAGCTTCTACACTGAATTGTAAAGTTCTCCTGAAATGCACTGAGCATCACCTGTGCTTTTAAAACGGTGGATTTTACTTTCAACCTTCTTAGCGGCTTCTATTGATACTGTCGTGCTCTAAGGTGAAGTGCTAAGATAAAAGGGACCCCCCCCACGATTTGCTCAGTAAACTTGAATTTCTCGTCCGATGCCAGACGCACTGCTTCTCTACCGTGTGTTTTAATACGGTATGAAACCAGTGATGAAGATGTTTAACAACAAAAAAGAGCCCAACCGATATTAGGGGTTAAAAAATTGCAGACACCGATATATCAAGCCATATATATATATATGGATTAAAAAAAGGTTGTTTTCATCAAACCATGACAAAGAAATTAAATTGAGGCTTAATGTTAGTTAAAATGTTATCTTATCTTTTCAGCATTATTAATTCTGTAAAATATAAGTTTTCTTTTCAGCAAACGTAAACACAGATTCGGATATATCGGTGAAATGCTCATATCGGCCAATTTCTTCCAGCCAACCAATAAATCTGACTCTAATACTGAAAACAGAAAAAACATCTGGGTTCGGCTTCGGTATGGAAGACGTGCACGGATACACGGAACAACCTCTGTGTGCTGTGCTGGAAACTATCCCCCCCCCCCCCCCTGAACATCAGAAGTTTGAAACGCTCTCCGTGCGAAAGCCAAACTCTGGTGTCCTCAGATCTTCACGAGTAGTGCCTCTTTCTCATCGCATCATTTCCACCTCGCTCAGCGACCATTATCACGACATTCTAAGGGATTTCCATTGAGTGTTTGTTTGAAGTTTAAGAGTTTGAATGCAGACTGAAGTGCAGGAGCATGTTTTGATGTGCGTTGCACTTTGTTTTCTCCACTGACTGAACTGTACCTGTGCTGGTTTTTTTAATTTTTTTTCTTCTTCTTGCCATATCTGTTTTAGACCAAGCAGGATACACTGAAACTGAGCTAATACAAAGCCTTATGTCTGAGAGTCATACTTTGAAAGGAGAAGATCCAGGCTAAGCTGAGATAGATCTGAACAATATGTAGAGATATAACATCCATGATACTTTTAGGAATGTGGAAAACACGTGTAGGAAATGATGCATGTTGGAATATATTATATAAGACTCTTGCACATCGTCAAACCAACCTTGATAATTAAACTGAGCTGCAGGTATGAGATTTTTAAGTTTTGAAAATAAAAACAAGTCCCATAAAATGCAAAAAAATCCTGTAAGAATAAACAAAAACTAAACTAGCCATTATAAATATATATATTATATATATATATTATAGCCAATATAACTGAAAGCCATAAAGACGTCTTGACTTGCAGTTCGCGTGATAGAGACTTGACTTGAGTAGAATGGAAACAGTTTAAAGTTTCATTGATTTGACGATTGACAGGAAAAACGACTTGATAGAACTAGGACCAACTAAACATGCTGTTTCATCAAGAGCCGTGAATTATTCACTAAAAAGCTAAATAAAAATATATATATATATATATATATATCACTATATTTAAGTTAAAAAGTTCCTTGATCTGTTTTAATGAGTTATTTCTTGGCCCAAGATCCATCCTCCCACCAAATTTTGTGGAAATCTATTCTGTTGTTTTTTTCTGCAAAATCCCCCAAAAAAGTTTGTTAGTGAAACAACTTTCTGGACATTGTGATTTCGAGGTCAAACCCGTTTGCTAAAAAGACGCCGGTTTTACCTGTAGACTGTAAATGTAGATAGAACCCACCTCCTCCCTCTATCCAGAACATAAACCCATCCCGGCACAGGTCCAGATGCTCTGCAGAGAAAAACAAACTGAAAACGTGCTTCCTGCGTCTTTCTCCTTTCCCCCCCCCCCCCATTATTTCTTATCACTGGCATCGCATCAACATATCAACACTGACTTTTATATGGAGTTCCCTTCTCAAGAGCCAATCGGGTGGACGGTAGGAACAATGTACTGTAGTCGGGGGGGGGGGGGGGGCTATACAAAGGGTGTACAGACATGCCATATATAAATAAATACTTTAATATCTGTAATTATAAATATGACATTGTATTGATTCAACATGTAGTATGTGAAATTTCTCTTTATTTTGGATTTTTCTTTTTTTTTTAGGTGTGAATTCTTTATTTAAAAATGTTAATGCTGATCTCACGGTGTCCAGTCATTATTTTGTCTTTGTCAAAGTGTGAACACACACACACACACACACGCACACACACACACACACACACACACATACACACACACACACATCCAGGAATCTTTTATCTCTTTAGACACAGACTTTCTAAAAAGAAATTTGATCAACAGCTCAAAATGGCAGCGTTGGATATTTAGGCTTAATTTCTGGCCAGTGGGAGGAAGTGGAGACGCACCGTCCATCTTTATTTGCAGTAATAACCCGATGAGGGGCGGCCTGGCCGTCAGTGAGGCTAACGTGGTGTTTGAGGAGGCCGCGGTCGAGGAGCAGCACCAGCTCTGCGGTGCCTTCACCGTCTCTGCAGGAATACGACACAAGATGATGCCACAAATAGTTCCTACCCTTTACAATGTTTGCCATGGAAACCGGTTTGGGCACTTTAAGGTCGGCAGCATCATCCCCGCATTGGTTTAACTGTACCTGAGTGCTATGCTTGAAGAAGCTTTAGTGAAGCATTGACACCGATCCCTGTTAGAATACAGACAAAAGGAGGATGTGTAGGCAGCACACGCCCTAGAATGTGAAGTAAGGACAAACCTACCTGATCAGCACAGGTGCAGACGGACTTCCACTGAACACAAGCACGAGAAGAGCAAACACGTTTTTCCTGATTGTGTTTGGCAATTTATTATTCTGTCATTCAAGCGGTTGCTCCTGTCGTCGCCATATTTGTAAACACGTTTACTGTTAATGTGTGTGCGCACCACTTCAGCTCAATGAGGATCAGTCAGCAAAACATGTGTTTTTAGACCGCAACAGAACAATGACATTATGCTCAATATTCCATGTCTCTTATTTAAACTTATTGGCTGTCAGACCTGCACAAGAGTCCGGACATTCTCCTGTAATTTGTCTGTATGTGAGAAGGCAAACGTTGAATGTTGTAGAAATGTTCCTGTTGTTACACTGGTATTATAATTACAGTCAAACGTGGAACTGTATCACTTGCCTTAAGCATAATTCATGTAATCTAGATCCAGTGAATTTACATGTGGTTTCAAGTTGATAGTGTTTCAACGCCCGTCCCTTGTGTCACAGCCTGGAGAAAAGAGGCAGAGCCGTTCCGTGGTGATGATACTAATTCACTCCTCTCAGTGAAAGGAACCACACCTTAATGCAGGTAGCAGACACACAGGGAGCAGTAGTGGTCGGGGATACAGTGATAAAGTCCTGGACTCTTACGCAGCGGTTTTTGCCATTTGGAACGTGACACCGGAGGAAAATCCAAACTCAGCTTGCTGACCAGCGTTGCAGGTTCATGTTCACTAAATTCACGACGGTGAAAACAACCTGCACACAGGTGGGTAAACATGTCTCGGAGTTTTCTGATGGAACTCGACAAACCAGGTTCTTGAATCTTGAATATCTGTTCCTTTGACGTTTAATGGAAACAACAAGGCGGCTTCATTTGACAGTAAAGTCGATGAATTACCTTTTGCTAAGTTAACATTGTTCTTTTGTTGTTTCTTTTCTGTCATTATATGGAAATAATCTTGTTATCGTGATGATGACTGGTGCTTCCCAGGGCTCCGCTGTTCCTCCTCTGACCCACTTTGACAAATACTGTATCTGTGAAATTTTGATCCGAACCTTATTGCTCCCAGCGCTTTTTGTTTTAAATAAAAGTGAAACCCTGACTTGGCAGAAACACAGTTTTATACAAACATTTCTTTGTCTTCAACATTTTATCGTGACTTATACGGGATGTGTTAAATTCCATTTCTTCTTCTAAATCCTCTTCAGCTCTTCTTTTAGATCCCCAGTCAGTGGCTACGAGTCAGATTTATCATTACGTTTGAAACTTCTTCACATTAGTTATGTATTTTTAAGTTTTTTGCAAATATAATAAAAGATCCTCAAACTTGTACACGCCGCTGTTACTTTTGTTTTTATGAAACATTTTATTTGTTCTAAAAATCTTAATTATATGCACAACATAGTGCGGTAAAAGATTTGAAAAGCGCTCGATAAATACAATGTATTATCATTATTATTATTATTCCTACAGGAATCCACTGCTCTGAGTAAGATGCCGTTTGTTGGTTGACTTGAAACTGTAGAAGAATAGAATGTGACCCATGTTACTGGTTAAACTTGCTGTGCCTGACTTGAGTTAATCCCCTCAAAGGTGCAGATTTATCCACCATCACCAGAAGCCATAAGTGTTGTCGAGCTTGTTTGCTGGAACGTTTCCCAGCGATGAGGTAACTCTTTGATCAGATGTTCTTTTTTAAGTGACTCATTAAAAAGCTCAGTCAATCCAAACCATCCACATTCCTTCAGCGAAGACGTTGAAGGTCGTATCGTTGCACATCAAAGCACGATGAGATTGTTCAATGTTTGTTTAAAAGCATCAAATCTCTTTCGCTCAATGAGATAAAGACATAATGACACGGACGGCACATACGATAAGAGTTTAAAAGTACAAAGCATTTCAATTAAATTAGAACTAAATCAAAGAACTGCTCACACAACTAAACACCATTTTTACCACATTGGTTATTCTCTATACTTACAGTTATGTCATGTCTCTTCGTGTCCAGCAAAGCAAGTAAAAGAACGCAAGAACAATCCTGATATTCATTGTTATTCTAGAAATATGAAAAGAAAACAAAGCCGTCAATAACCGAAATGATTTCTTTGTTTTTAAAAGTTTATTTCTCAGTGTTTACTCGTTTGTTTGGTTTCTCTATAATGTTGAAAGGTCTTGATCTTACTTCCTGCCTCGAGAGAATGTAAGTTGTGATTTGATGCAATTGAAGTTAAATTGAATTGAACTGAAATTTAATTGGTTCCTGCCAGACGCAGGCCCCTCCCCTCCACCAAGTTCGGTGGTAAATGGTTTGTTCGTTTTTTGCGTAATCCTGCAAAACGAGTGAAAACACAACCCTGTTGGTGGAGGTAATTACTGCCCTTAGCTTTAATATATTTTAAAGTAGAATATCACTCAGTAGACAGCATTCATCCGCCAAGGCCCAGCACTCCCCCTTTACTTCAATCACTAAATTTCACACACTCATATATATCAGTTCCCTAAATGGGCCAGATTTTAAATTTCGTTGTAATCAGTCCAGTAGTTTTTGCGTAATCCTGCTCGCTAACAGAGAAACAAACAGACGCACGAGGGTGAAAACACAACCTCTTGGTTCTTCACACGGCGTAGCATTTTATTTTTCCTTGTCGTTATTCTGTTTATTGCTGTGCTCTTGCTTTTACCGTGCACACTTTACCTTATTCACCTTTTAATATGTCTTCATTGGGCTTCATGTTCATGCTAAATGTCTGTTTAACACACATTTCACTTGTAAGGCTGTAAAGATATGAAGTGAAATATTTGGTAACTATATATTACACAAATTCAACTTGTTCATTTCCTGCTTTTCTATCGTTGCAGTCGGCTCCATATAACTGTGAAGAATGGGGGGATCGGCCTCTGTCTTGTGCTGTTGGTGCTCAGCGTCACCGCTTTATACTCGAGGTGAAGATACTTCACGCTCTTCCTGAACAGCTGCAGAACTTTCTGTGTGAGATGATGCGATTTCATTGCCAGAATCACCTCAACTTACTTCACTGTCATGATGACGGTGGCTTTTTTTTAAAGATCCTTTGGATTTGTTACCCATGAAGAAAACCCGTTGGTGCCCAGAGAGACAGACAAGAGGAGGAACATAGATGACAAGCTTAACTTTGGGTAAGAGATCTGACCCTTGGGTGGAGTTAAAATCCTTTTCTTTTCTTCTATATGAAACAATACAACAAAACAGATCGCGGATAGAAGCACAGTCCGTTTCTTTGCTTTCTCCGAGCGTCTACAGGAAGTAAACATTCTGCATTTTTTATATTTTATTGTGTATAATAAATCTTGCAAATTGAGTTTCGAGACTGAGGCTTCAAATTAATCTGTTCATCTTCATCGTCAACTTTGTTTTCATCTTGTCTAATTCCAGGGCCAGACCGCAGGTTGAAACAATCACATCGTGGAAAGCTCCGATCATGTGGGAGGGGATGTTTGACTTGACTGCTTATGATGAGCTGCATATTCAACTCCGGTCGTCCGTGGCTCTCACTGTGTTTGCTGTGGGCAGGTTTGTTTACCCCATAAATATTGTGACTGCTGAGATGCGGACATTTTCATTTGTCATACTTTTTCCAAATGTGGGTGACGATTTAGAAACGCTACCTGACTCCAACTGAACAAAGTGCAAATGATCAGTTGGACTATGGCACAGTCAGTTTCTGTTTTGTTGTCTCTTTCTCAGGTACCTGGATGCCTACTGCAAGAATTTCCTGACCTCAGCAGAACAACACTTTATGTTGGGGTTACCAGTGACGTACTACGTGTTTACAGATTCACCAGAGAAGGTACCGGAAATCGAGCTCGGTCCTCAGCGAAGCCTCAAGGTTATCCATGTGAAAATGCACTCCAGATGGCAGGACATCTCTATGATGCGCATGAGTATGATATCAGAACTCATAGAATTGGAGATTGCTTCCAGCTTCAGATACGTCTTCTGCTTCGATGTGGATCAAGTGTTTAAAGGGAGGTTCGGCTCAGAGGCTCTGGGGGATTCTGTGGCTTTGCTCCACTCGCATTATTACAAACTTCCAAAGGGCAGATTCACCTATGACAGAAACATCAAATCCAAAGCCTTCATGGAAACTGGAGATTACTACTACCATGCTGCCATCTTTGGAGGATTGTGTGAAAACGTCAAGAATCTGACAGACGCCTGCTACCTGAGCATCATGGAGGACAAATTAAATGACGTGGAGGCTTTTTGGCACGATGAGAGTCACCTCAACAAGTACTTCTGGCTGACCAAACCAAGCAAGCTGCTCTCCCCCGAGTATTGCTGGGACCGGAGTATTGATGACATGAGCGACATAAACACCGTCCGCCTGGAATGGGCACCAAAACATTACGATACACTTCGCAATAATATCTGAATAACTTTGAAAAGATGAAGCCACTTGAGTTCCACAGCTTTACATTTAATAGATAGAGGTGATTTTTTAACTAAAGTTACCACCCTTCTGTTTTATGCCTTTGCAAAGCAGTTTACATCCATTTCTGTGCAGACTCTAAAGTCTGAAGAACCAAAGATCAGAGGCCAGGAGAGAAGAGAAATGATCCAGTTACGTGCAGTTTAGCCTTTAACCACTTGTGGGAGCTGTTGTTGAGTCTATAGTCCGTATGCATGTGTAAAGCATTGTAATATTACAGGTGTAACGGCCTGTGTGTGTGTGTGTGTGTGTGTGTGTGTGAGACTGTGTGTTTGTCCCACGTCAGGTGATTGGATCTCACCTGCATCCACTCACCTCATCACGATCCAAAGTTTAAAACCCTGCAGGAAATTCTCTTTGCCTGTTGCTGGTCACGTCTCAGCTGTTGTGGTCACGTGGTCGCGTTAGACTCAAGATCTGAAGTGTGTTATCAGCCTCTGTGGAATCAGTGCATTGTGTTGTCTTTATTTTGTTCATTTTCTTTCTTCAGTTTCCCTTCTTTCTTTTTCCTTGTTAATTTTTCCTGATTCTTGGGTTGTGATTTATTCTGTGTGATCTGACTTATTCTGTATCGGTGTCATAAATACCAGGCGGCTGTGAACCAGAGGGTTGTGCACTAACCAGTAGGTTGTTGGTTTGATCCCTGGCGCCTCTGGTCTGCATTCTGAAGTGTCCTTGGGCAAGATACTATGTTTTAAATGGTGTCAGATGGTAAATGCTGCGTATGTAAGCGCTATATGAACGTGTGTTAATGGGTGAATGTGACTTGTCTTGTAAAAGTGGGTTGATCAGACTCTCTAGATAAATAAAGTCCAATTAAAATTACCTGATTACAAAATGTGACATGTGATGCTTTGTATAATAAGCTGCACCAGATACCACATGGGATCATGCCATCTGCACAAACTCTCCACAAGGTGGTGCTCAATACACAAAGAATACAGTTATAGAAGCAAGGAGCACAAACCAGTCTCCAGTCACAGGGAAATAAAATCACAGTTAAATCCCAAACAAACAGCAGCAGAAAGATCTGACAACACATGAGGAGGATGTTATTCTTCTACTGAGAGCATCAGAGTGTTGTGCCTCAAAAAACAGGCACATTTCACTGCAGACATTTTGCCGTGTCACCGTAAGAAAAGAAGGAAAATGTCGGTAATGAAGTTAAAAGTGATCAGTTTCAGGGTCCTGGTGTTTTTCACACAATCATTTCTTCAAACATGGTATTCAAACATCAACCGTTTGATTCTGCAGACTCTATATCGGCAGGTTCCAGCTCCAGTCTCAGGGGTTCACTTCCCAAAGTCCACGTCACCTGTATCCGTACGTCAGAGCCGCTGTGCGCATTTTAACGAGGCCGCAGTCTGTTTACAACTGGTGCAATACCTGGCCATCGACTCTACTCTACTTAGCATGTGTGTAAATATGTCAGAAGTGATGAAATCATTAGTCCACCCGTCCATTATCTGTGCCGCTCGTCCTCTGAGGGTCGTGGAGGCGCTGGAGCCAATCACAGCTGACATTGGGGCGAGAGAGGTCGCCAGTGTGTCGCAGGGCCGTCGTGCAAACAACCAATCACACCCACAGATATTATAGAGTCGCCACTGTGGGAGGACAAAACATAAAATAACAGCATGCATAAGCTAAAACCAGAAAATACACACATTCTGGAGCATCAGTGTAAACACCAGCGAGCACAGACTGAGTTACACTATTTGATGCCGACATCTCAACCTTCTACTTTCTCGCCCTTATTTTCATATCATTAACAAACTGTGTGACTTGCTTCATTTCATTTAAACGATTTTTGCTGTTTCCCAAAAAAAAATGTTTTTGAATCACGTCCATTCACAGTTTTTCTTTTTCTTCTTAATCAAGACACGTAAACCTCACCTGACCCACGTTGACCACGGTTTCACTCACAACACAATGATTGACCTCTGGGGGGCGCTGTTTCACTTCTTAAAATGTAATGAATATAAAGATATAGGTGACAATCGCCACCTGGTGGCTGGGTACAGTGTGGGTCTTAAATCCTGCTTCCTCCATGTTAGCAGATGGGACATGGACCAAACTAAAAATTCAAAGTACACCACAATAAAATTTCTCTCAAAGATGGTTTCTGTCATTTTGTTTGTTCAAGTGTTCAATTTTTAGGATATGTTTGGTTTTATATTTGATAATTGATGATATAGAAATGGGCTGAAATGTCATGATTTAAACTACACAACTACATCAGTGTTTCAAAGAGTTTGTGAGTTTGTGAGTTTATGCCGAGTCATTTTAGGAACATAACCCATCAAGGTTTGACGACATATCTGTGGAACACATTGAAGTAAAATCAATGAACTGGTTCAGCAGAATATTAGAGCTGTTGTCAGCATTTTAGCCGGTTTTCACAATTACATGTTTGACTTTTCTTTTACAGATGATCATACCGGGAGAATTTCATGTCCCTCCAGGTTTTGGAATTGCTTGGAACTGTCCATCACTGAACATGTGCAAAAAATTTATTCAACTTTTACCTCCAGGATCCAAGGCAGCCAAAATACCCCCATGGTCCCATGTGGTCACTATTTTTGTAATTTGGCAGAAGGAAAAACCAAAGAGAAATCAGATGCATTTTTAAATATGGAGGGAAAAAGTAGCTTGTGCTGCTGAAAACACACGACGAGCAGACTGAGTAATCGCAGCTTATTACGGTGACTTCAGCTGCTGGTATGAGAATCATCGCGGCAGAGGGAGGGCGGCAACTGGAGAATCCGTGGATCACAGAGTTTTCATGTAAGTTCCTCCAACCGCACCAGCACAATAAATCCTCAGCTTAGTTCCTTTGTGATGGCTGTTTGTGTCTAGTACCGTGTGTGTGTGTGTGTGTGTGTGTGTGTGTGTGTGTGTGTGTGTGTGTGTGTGTGTGTGTGTGTGTGTGTGTGTGTGTGTGTGTGTGTGTGTGTGTGTGTGTGTGTGTCGGCGAGAGACACAGTTCAAACAGGGAGACGGTAGCAGACCTGCTGTTGTTGTGGTGATTCACACACAGACCAAACCCTCTCTGCTAAATTATGTAAAAAGTAGTTCACATTTACATCTTTTATTTTGGTGGAAAGATACGAAGGGTACAACGATTGTAGATTCATTCCGGAGGAGAAACAAAATAAAAAATAACATAAATAACACAAATAAGCAAAGTTTGAACAATTTTATTCAGTGATGTTTGAGGCAAGAAATCTGAGCGATGATTTAAAACATTGAAATATTTTCATGGATCATAGAATGTAAATAAAGATATGTGACATGTCAGTGCTCTGAAGTGAAGGCAAAGCATCTTGATTGCCCCCTGGTGGTTGGCTGCAACATAGGCCATGGACCCCACCTCCTCCATGTTAGAAGTTGGGACATGGATAAACTAATAAGTGCACGATCACGTTAAATTCAAACTTTCTTTGTCCCTGGGGGGCAATTCTAATTAATCCATTAATGTGTGGATATCCGGCCCGATTGGGGAATCAATGCAAAAACCCAAACTGCAGAACACAAACACAGAGGCGCTAAAAAACATATTATAAAACCTATTTTGGCCTCTTTGACTTCACGCTGTCAAATGTGTCTTAAAAGCCTTAAAAAAAATAATCTCTTGAGCAGCAGAAAAACAGCCACCTGATGAAAAACGTCAAGAAGAAAACGGTCCCATGTTGGTTTAAGCTGTGCTGTAATCAAACTGCTTCTCTCAGTTGTTGAATAGTGTCGAGTGTTCTCGCCCAGAGAGGCTGCTCATTTCTTCACCAGGTTTGGAAGCAGCGGTCTGGGACACGCTGACATCATTTCCCTTTCGTGTTTTACAGGAGGTGACATCTATGTTGAAACGCAGCTATGAAAATATGGAGGTGAACTGGAATTGCAAACACTGGCACATGCACATCATGGTGAATATGAAGTCAGCACTATAAGTGGACGTGCATCTGGATTCCTCACTGGTAGTTTGGCACGTGCACGTCATGTTTGCAGATATGCCCGGCTTCTCTGTGTCCTGCAGCACAAACAGACCCCGCACCCTGAAGAAGCTGCTTTTTTAAAAAGTTCGCTCAAGCAAAGAAGCCGTGAATCAAACCCTGTGGAGTCTGCGATCGTATGAATATGTTGTGTTGAAAAAAGATGCCAAACATTGGCAAGGTAAACACGTTTTAACGTGGTATGTAAAGGCCAAATTAACGGCGTTGAAAAATGGCCAAAAAAGTGCAGGACTCCTTTCACCCGGTTGGAAACAGGAAGCGTTGCTGACATACGAGTCGGAGACGCTTATCTCACCCATCCAGTGTAGCCCAGGTGTAATGGTTCCGATACTGGTTCCATTTGGGATAAAATACAAAACCTCCTTCAGGTCAGATTGGTTCCGGGGGAGAGGAATCCCTGGTTTTGTTCATTTCATTTTGCCGTTTTTTATTTGCGACATATCCGCTTGGTCCGTCTCTGCTTTAACTTTAAAATGACGTGTTAAAAACACACTGTTAATTAACCAGTCAGCTGTTTTTTCATTTCACTGTTTGTATTTATTCGTAATGGCTCACGATTATTTATTTCTGTTTGCTGCGTAACTTGAATTTAACCTCATCCGTCATATCATCGGCAAACGGTGGTGAAGACGATAACTCCCACGATCCCACGCTGTTCACGCATGTTTTCAATTGAAATGAATATTTTAATTAGTTTAGCAAAAACCGAACCTGGCAGCAGAATAACTAACGTCCTGTTTCGGAGCCTTTCTTTCACTATATGAGCACGTGGGTGGTGCACATGCCCCCCCCCCCCCCCCCCCCCCCCCCCCCTCTCATCGGGGGGATAGCATGTCTTCTTCTAACGTTTTGTATAAAAGAGTTTTGTTAAAGAGGTTTTTCAAGCAGAATTCTCAGGACAGAAAACTTTAAAGAATCGACCTCAGTTATTCCGTTGTCATTGATCTCTGTTTGTACACAAACACAATATTGTCTGAGATTTCCACAGTGGCCCACAGAAATTCCTTTGGATTATCGTCCACATGTAAACTTAATATAAAAGCTTTGTTTGGTGAAACGAGGGGCAGATTTTTGGATTTCTGGAGGTTTAGACTCTCACACTAATCTTTGAAAGTTGCTTTCACAGAGCCTTAAACACAATGGACCCCCACTCCCCCCCACACCACCACCACCACCACCACACACACACACACACACACACACACACACACACACACACACACACACACACACACACCCTTGCATACCCGTGTGAGGATACATGTCAAAGCTGGAACATCATCCTCCAAAGTATCACTTTGACTCTGCTCGGGTCACATTCCTCTGTGACGGTGGAGGACATGTGAAAGGATTCACCGATGTGAGAGGAGGAGGAGGAGGAGGAGGAGGAGGAGGAGGAGGAGGAGAGTGAAGGAAGAAGAGCTGAAGAGGAGGATGAAAAAAGAAGAGCACAGAGAAAAGAGTGAGAGGAAAACCAGAGTTACCGACACACAGCACCATCTGGCACGGTTCATCCTTCCCATCATACACATTCCTGTCTGACACGCTCACAAAGCACCATTGTACTGAACTGGATCTGACTCATATCCTCGCTGCTACCTAGCCCATAAGCTACGACCCTCACACACACACACACACACACACACACACACACACACACACACACACACACACACACACACACACACACACACACATTTGGCCTTGAGCCACCTCCATTGTGCAGAGTTATAGGCTGACAGTTTTAATACACCTGTAAGTGATTCTCTACTGTACAGAGAGGAGGTGTTAACTTCAAAAGATGAGGAGAGAAGAAGAGAGGAGGAGGAGGAGGAGGAGGAGGATGAGCCTTGATATAGTGTTCCTCTTATGTCATGTGACCCATGAAGGGGACATGCATTGAGCTGTGTGTGTGTGTGTGTGTGTGTGTGTGTGTGTGTGTGTGTGTGTGTGTGTGTGTGTGTGTGTGTGTGTGGCGTGCAGACCTTTCTCCTCTCACCTTCCTCGTATATGTCAGTTTTTTAAACATTCACCCCTGAGCTCATCTTCAGAAGCCTCCTCCTATGATCATGGCACCATAACCCGTCATATTTTTATTTTTTCATTATTTGATAAAGAAGGAACAATTGATCCAAAAATAGTTTTAAAAAGAGAAATATCATGTAATAGAGAGAGAGAGCTCAGTGTTTCCTTTTGAAATATCCAGGGTCCATTGCACTGTTGGATTTCACAGACCGTGTATAAAGCCCCCTGGTGGCTGGGCTGCAGTATGGGTCATAAATCCCCTCTCCTCCATGTTAGCAGACGGGACATGGGCCAAATTAAACAAGTCAAAGTGCACGCTAAATGCATTTTCCTCGAAGACGGTTTCTGTCATGTTAGGTCGTTCTTATCACAACGATTGTTTGTTGGCAGGAGCTGGTCACCGTGGCTCCAAATGGAAAAGATGGCAGCGTTTGTTATCCAGGATCTTTTGGCCTCCTTTCTGGATAGTGAGAGGAAGCAGAAACACAACGTCCGTCTTTATATGTTATATTACTATTATATTTTAAGTCTATGTGATTTCAGATTAAAAACTCAACACTGTCCTGGAAAAAGAAAATCCAATTTACAATTTAAAAATCGAACCAACTCAGTAGAACACGTACCTCCGCCAAGGCCCAACAGTCCCTTAAATTGAAAATGTGACACACACTCATAGATATTTCCGTCCCCTGAATATACCAGATTTTTTATTTTAAATCAAGGTCCATGAATTATTCTCAGGTAAATCAGGCCCTGTCTCTGACAATGTTATCGAAAGCGATAAAAGATTCCGCCCCTTTATCTGGATCTACACAGTAATTGAATGATTTCTCTCTTGGCTCGTGTCCCATCCTTCCAAGGCTTTAGTGGAAATTCATCCAGTAGTTTTTTTTTGGGGGGGGGGAGAACCAAAAGGAAAAAGTAATTATCTAAAAGTAGCCTATAACTATAAATGTCTTTGGCTCTGCAAACTGTCAAACGTGTGTCGCTCGTGTCCTTGAGGCAACAACAGCTTTTTCCTTCATGAGCTCCAGTTCAAAGCCGGCGAGAAGTTATTTTCTCATCATCCCGTTAACACTCTAACAGACACAGCGAGCGTTTTGAGCGAGCAGGGGTCTTTTTTTTGGGGGGGGGGGGGGATTGGGTAGAGCTGCACCCACAGAGTAGAGCGTCCCCGGGGCAGAGGTGTGTGTCCGTCAAAACGGGACGAGGGAGAAAAATCCCCAAATTCCCTCTGTGAATGGCTCTGAGTAATTAATCTGCAGCAGGGGTTTGCCCTCCTCGCTGACGTGTGAGTGACAAGCGTGTTCAGCCTGTGAGAGGTGTTTCATTGCCTCTCCCCCCCCCGGGCCTCCTCCATCATGGCCTCCTCCTCTTTCATGTGTCTCCTGTCTCTTTGCTTTATCTCTCTGCCGCCTCACTCGTCTTATATTTTTCCTCACTTCTAAGTTCTCTTTACTTTTTGGTGTCTTCCATCATCAGCGTGCATGCCGAGACATTGAACTGTTGCAATCAATACTTTTCTATTAACAATACTGTAATGACTTTAATGATTCAT
Organism: Hippoglossus hippoglossus; assembly: GCF_009819705.1. Classification (NCBI taxonomy): domain Eukaryota; kingdom Metazoa; phylum Chordata; class Actinopteri; order Pleuronectiformes; family Pleuronectidae; genus Hippoglossus; species Hippoglossus hippoglossus. The sequence goes on along the minus strand of NC_047153.1, from coordinate 4,147,313 downwards.
GGGGACAAATCCACAGAAGACTAGAATGCGATTTTTATAAATATAATGACTGGTTTTTAATATCCATGAGTTGTTCTCTGAGAAATCAACCAAAAGTGTTGAAAACTCAATTTTAAAAGTGAAAAAAGTCACGTCCCCTGATCCAGAATCACACTAAAATTTCCATCCAGTTGTTTTTGCTTAATCCTGCAAAATAACTGAGAAACAAACCAGACGAAAACATGACCTCCTTGGCGAAGGTGATGACCTCACAGCTCTGAGAGAGAAACCAAAATGGTGAATGTCTTAAAGTGGCTTGTGGTGCGTGATGTCACAAATACTCACAGAGAGATATTTCACTGTGATTGAAAAGGTGCAAATCAAATCCTACAGGAAAAAGGAAGGAGAGAAAAGCCTGAGCAGCAATTAATCATTTTAATTTCGATCCAATGCTTTAATAGTCTGTAATTCTTTAAGCCAATATCTGTGGCGTCTGTTCTTTTGACAGATTGTCAGTTGCTGAGAACGTGTGATTAACAAAAGTGTGAGTGTGAGTCTGTCAGCCTGGAGTTGCCTCTTCCCAATAAACTTTACGTTTTGTGGCCACAGCTCCATAGGCCTCTATTCATTGTGGACTAGCTCCTGAGCGCCCCCTATGCAACCGAGCTGTTGTGAGAGTGGAAGTTTTCCCCTAAATTTAGAAACGATGACTTCCTTCCTCAAGTTTTGATCGACTTCTCTGCACTTCTTCAGTGATTTATCACCTGGAGTTTGACTGAATGGGTCTGGAAAACCAGTTTAAAAAGCGTTACCAGTCAAACACAGCCGTGAGTGTGTCTGCGTTTATCATCTGTAAATGCTGGAACATTTTATTTCCCATAATTGTGCTTCTTTAAATAAAAGGACCAGCGACGGTCGATGGGCCGTAACTCGAGACGCAGCTATTTGTGAGCGACACTAAGTGTGTGTTGGTGCAGCAGAGGAGGAGAGGCTGCCACATTAATGACAACCACACTTATGTAAAGCTCCGCACAGTATTTATAGAGTCAGCTGGGCTTCGGAAGGCCACAGTCGGAAAGTCCACAAACCGCCAGTCATGACACACGTACGCAGGCGCACAAGCGCACACACGTCCCCAGAATGTGGCACAAGGAAAGCACCGCACGGCAAACTCATTTATTAAATGGTTTCCTCGCCGTCTGTGGTCAAATTCATCATGTACGGTTCACCACAAAAAACCTGTGTACATACATGGAGTCAGATACAATCTCAATGTTCTTTAAAGGGACCCAGGGTTTTGCTTTTGACCCTTTACGACCCCTTATCCCCAAATTCGTACCCAAAATTCATAGAGTGAGATACAGTTATTTCACAGTATTTGTATTTGTGTATTTTTGAGTGTGAAGTATATTCACTCTAAAATATGACAAAATTAAGTAGACTTAATATGACGACATTCAGACTTTGAGGGCCACAGATTTCAAGATTTATAAAAGTATTATTTAACTATCGGCACAGTGGCCCTAACAGTTGTGAGAGAATTAAAAACGTGATATTTCTCACCTAAATGGGATTTTTGTTTTAATAAACTGAACTAAAAATATTAGACGACATTATCGACTTAACAAAATATTAGCTAATAATAACTTAAACCATCTTTCCTTTTCTTTTTAATGCAAATTCCACAGCGTAAAATTTCTTCATTTGCAATTTGTTGAGGCTTGTTGACCTTCTCAGAACATTTGCATGGGAACAATTTTATGTGGCTCTTACATCAAATGTAATAAATCATATTATAATCAATTCTTTCGGACACAAGCATCGTGGGCGGCCGAGGCCCAGGAGGTGGAGCGGGTCATCCACTGACCAGGAGGTCGGTGGTTTGATCCCTGGCTCCTCCGGTCCACATGCTCTGTGAATGATGTTGTTGATATGACCAGATAAGCGTAATGTCAAAAGTCGGACAAAAGCTGAAACTTCCTAAAAAAAAAACATTTGCTTAGAATTCTTGGTATGTTGAACTAGTTGAGTCTTTATCATTTTAAAAGATGAATTATTCGAACAGAAGATAATTAGTTGGCACAACTTTTCTGAGTTATTAAAATAACTCGTACGTTGTCTTGAATTTGTGGCCTTTTCTAACTTTCTATTTTGCAGCGTGGTAACATAATGAAAAACCAATGATTCATTCCTCTATGAAAATGACAGCAGCTCTCCAACTTTTCCCTGTTGGCACAAAAACAGAGGTGAACAGAAAGAGCTGGTCATCTTCTATATACCCAGAAGGTCGGAGGTTCAATCCTCCTACAGACAACTGTGCCGGCAGTGATAGAAACAGCACATCAGCGCTGTATGAATGTGTGTGAATAGCTGAATGTGGCTTGTACTGTAAAGTGCTGTGCGTCGTCAATAAGACCATGAGGAGCTCTACATAAACACAATCCATTTACCACTGTGTGTAGGAGCAGACACAGTGTGTGTGCTGAACAACACACTCGGCCCTGCTGGGTGTCTCTGACCCGACAGTGGCCGTCCCCCTGACTTCAGGCCTCCTCCGCCGTGTTTACCAGAGCTACATCTGTGTTTACGGAGCTGCCAGGGAAACTGCACACGCAAATATACACAACATCAGTGCCGACACATCTGCATCTGTATATACGTTGCAGAAGGAAATGGAAATAATTGGGCAAAAAACGTTGCTTTAAAGAAGGAATGAAAGTGTTAAGCTGTTCTTCCATCGGGATTCCTGCAGTTTTACACGTGCAACACATGCTCACTGGATCAACAGAATTAAACGTTCCCTTTCTTCATTGTTTGTATTAAATCGCCGTACGTCAGAAGGCAGCGGGCTGTTGCTCGGGGGCGTTGCAGTTACGGCCCCGGTGCCAAAACGTGTCTTCATCGTTGCACCACAGGTGTTTGACAGCTGACGTTTGGGGTTTAAAATTTCATTACAGCGTCCTCTTATGGCTAATTATTGCAAACGGGGTTGCTGAATGTGCGGCTGCGAGATTAATGTCAATGCACTGTCGGCTTTGCTGAGGTGAGCAACGGATTAATGCGCTGACATATTTCTTTACTTGGGCCCGTTGCTGAGAAAAGAACCTCGGGTTTGTATTATTTACATCTCCACAGTTTAAGAGCAATTTAAAAGCTGGTCATCCGTTAATCCCGTGTTTAGTGGCAGTTGATTTACTTTGAGAAGTTGAAGATCCTCCGCTGTGCACAACAAAATGCATTTCAATGCACCGCGTCAACACAAACTCCTCACACAGCCTTGCTGATAGCAGCTGAAAAAACATGTAGTACACATGTAGTAGTACAACCAGATGTGTCATGAGAGTACTACATGTGTACTATGCATGTTACTGGAGTATTTCTCTAGAGGACACCGGAGGAGGTTAGGCTTTGTACTTCTGACATCACTATCAATGGGCGAGTATCTACTCCTACTGTTCACGTGCATTCTTGTCTGAGGACGTGCACCAATATATACAATACATCTCCGTCTTTAAAGCGTCTATAATATCCTGATCTTATACCTGCTTGTGAACATATCATGATATTGCCTGGCCTGTCCACACCTATATGTGTATATTATGGGCGGCTGTGGCTGAGGGGTAGAGCGGTCGTCCTCCAACCTGAAGGTCGGCAGTTCGATCTCCAGTCTTCCCCATCTACATGCCGAAGTGTCCTTGGGCAAGATGCTGAACCCTGAATTGCCCCTCATAGAACAACAAAGTTCTGCGAATAGATGCACTGTATGAATGTGTGTGTGAATGGGTGAATGTAAAACTGTACAGTACATGAGTGACGTCTTTTCTGCTCTGATTTTGTTAGTGTAGCTTTATGCAATTTAAATAACTGTACATACAACAATTGTACTCTGACAAGTACAGTATCATCCTGCTGTTATTTATACTGCGTATAATGACATCATCATCCACCAGTTAGAGATACCACCTTAATAACTGAACCACACATCTGACCTGTGAGTTCACACAAACTATTCAAAGACACAACACACACACACTTTATCAAAATAAATAAAATATTCCATGTTTAAACTGTATTTTTTAGAAAGATACTGACTCTAGAGTTTTGGGAGAGAAGTTACTGCAGCTCCAAACGTTTCCAAAAAAATGTTAAGTTAAAGAAACACGACCGTTCCAAATCTCCATAGTCCTGATGTGCGGATGCTTTAATTTGTGTCAGTCTTGACACCTCCTCAGAGGGATAAGAGACGCTGCCGCAGTGGGTGGTCCCCGTAATTGGCCCGACCCCACTGCTGGTGGATGGAGCAGGATTATGTAGGCTGGTGTGTGTGTGTGTCTTTTTCTGTATGTATGTGTGTGTGTGGGTGTGTGTGTGTCTGTGTGTGTGTGTGTGTCAGCGGGTACTTGCTGGACCATCCTGTGGAACTAAATTTACCAGAAAAAGCTGTGAATTGTTAGAAACTGCACACGAGGCTGCACACACAAACCAGAGGCAACACTTTGTATCACAATCATTGACAGGCCTCTCATTTTTCTCTGTCAGTGTGTCATTGTGTGTGTGTGTGTGTGTGTGTGTGTGTGTGTGTGTGTGTGTGTGTGTGTGTGTGTGTGTGTGTGTGTGTGTGTGTGTGTGTGTGTGTGTGTGTGTGTGTGTGTGTTGTTAGTCATGTGTTTGGGGATTCACACCATTTGTTAATAGCAGTAAAGAATGAAAGTAAATTCATGAATGCAATTATTTTGGTTTCTGTAAATGCAGCGAAATGATGCTGCTCTAATTCCACCTCTGTAAACAACATAACAAAATCATTTTAAAGCTAAAACAAGAGGAAACTATTATTTTAACTGTTTTAAACCATTCAGTTATAAATATATACGACAGTTCATGATATCACATCATCTCAATATCACCGTGTGGCCGGAGGCAGTACAGGTCATAAGTCCTACCTCCTCCATGTTTGTGAATGGGACAGGGACCAAAATAGAAAGTTAACATACACGTGAAATAATATTTTATCAAAGATGGTTTCTGTCATTTAAGGATGTTCTTATCACACTGATGTATGTTTGGTTTGAATTAGTTATTTGATGCTGGATAGTGGGAGGAAGAGGAGCTGCATCGTCCATACTCCCTTCATGTGAAGACTTCAAGTACTCAGGTTGTGTTGTTTGTTGTGTGAGTGACACCAACCTGCAGGGAGTTGGTGAAAGTGTCTTTTAGCAAATCTCTGCTGTAAACCTGCTGCTCACAGACACATCCATCCAGCAAACGGTGAAACAGTGCCGAGTGCCGTGAGTCACACATTATTATTTTATAATCAAGTTCATCCATGTTGCAGTGCAGAGACGCGGGTCGGCTGAAGTTCACCACCTCGCTCTGGTAGAGTTCATGAACTCCTTCTCTCTCTTTCTGCAGCTTAGCTCTGGTTTATCTCTCCACATGTGATTTCACAGAATCCTGTCTGTCTCTGTTCTAAAGTTAATTGATGGATGTAGGTCACGTGCAAGAAAGCAGCTGTGAAACAAACTGTAAACACATTATCACCTTCGGAGTTCAGATCTCAAACCTGTGCACAAACAGAGGCAGATTTATTAAAACTCATTTCTACACAATTTCTGCAGATTCCGGCTGCAGATCTCACATTGTACCACATCCTAAAGTTTGCCCTCTGGTGGCTGGCAGCAGAATAGCTCTTAAACCCTGCCTCCTCCATGTGAGTGGATGGGACATGGACCAAACTAAAAAGTTCAAATTGCATGTTTCAAGAAAGTTTGGTTTTTATTTAATGGTATTAAGAATGACATCAAAAACACATATATTATATATATATATATTGTGAAGTTGCCATATAACCAATAGAAAATATTAAAACAAATATTTGAAAGAAGCTAAAACATGAAACAGAACTTAGCACAGGTGATAATGTCACAGCAGCTTTCACATGCATTTGAACAACAGTTAATAAGATCAATTAAATTGATTGAAGCAGCTTTAACTTTATTACGAGTCGTGAAGGTGTTGAACTTCATTCCTCCGACTTCTCACATGAATTTCTCCCTGAACACTGTTGCTGTCAAGATGAATAAACACGACATTGGACACTAAACACAAAACAGCCTTGACAATATTGTCTGGAAGACTCACACTCGGCCATTTAACACACTCGCGCTGCATAAACTGTAACGCTACCCCGAGGTGAATGTGTTTCACGGCACACTGCGGACAACTCAGACTCCACCGAAGCCCGAACAACATGTTTCCTGGCTGCTGTCTAAGGTTCTCAGGCGACCGGCGGTGCACCGGTGGACGTGTGGACGGTAACGTGTCTGGGAAGGCCGTCCACTTGAGCCTCGTTTGTGTCCCCTGGAGAAGGAATAACCCTCGCTCCAGACGTCCGTCCATCCATAATCGTGTTTCTCAGAGTCCGAGACGTGTCCACAAGGTTTTTCCACACTGTAAATCTGCCTGCACAGCTGGGAAATCCATCCATACCTCTTACATGGTCCTTAACATTTACAAGTTGTTGCATCAGCGAAGAGAATCTATCAGCAGCGTCTGTGTGTGTGTGTGTGTAAACCTCAGAGGTCTAAGGTAAAGCTCAGGGTCTTTTGAAGCTTTTCAAAGTGCTGTGTTCGTGCGGTTCCACAGTGAAAACTGATCAGGTGTTTATGTGATGCCTGACATCAGGAATCAGTGGAATCCCGGCGCGTTGTTTGACACCTTGAAGAGGATTTTGAAGCGAAGCTGCAGCGCTGGTCCCAACGACACGCTGAGCCAAAAGAAAGCGTCTTCTTTAAAACAAGCGCATGAAAGCAATAAAGCAGCATGGAATAAAACCAGCTGCCCCAAAGACGAACCAACAGAGGAAATCCAAATCACTAAAAGTGCTGTGAAAGTCTCTTTTTTTTCTGGCTCACTTCTCCTCTCTCCGTCTTGTTTACTCCGAGCATCTCTCAGCTCAGCAGCCGGCCGCAGCGTGAACATGTCGGTAGTTTCGTCCTGCAGCCTGAAACCTGGGAGACACATTCCCACGTGTCCCCGGAAGTTCAAGCTCCCAGACAGACATGACGACCTCTCGAGTCCCTGGGACGAACACAAAAGACTCTGCGAAGGCGAAGCTCTCTGTTTCCGCGGAGTTTCAAGGCCTGAGGTGTCTCTCCGGTCCAAAACAGATCAATTATCATTCCTCTGCTCACCTTCATCTTTCATTTCACTGTCCTTTCTCTTTTCAAGATACACTCCTTGATGCTGTTGTTGACCCCTTTGTCAAAATCTAAATGAACACACGATATAACTTGAATAGCAATGGTAACTTGTATTTGAATATCGCCTTTCAAGGTAAAAACTCAATGAAGAAAAAAGTTAAACAAACGAAGAACAGAAAATAATTTATAGCAATGCCTGCTGGAGATAATGTAGAAAAAGTGGACTAATGGTCAACAGCCTTTGTGAACATGAGAAGTTTTGAGAAGTTTTTTTAAAAGTGTCCAGATCTGCAGAGGCGTTGAAACAGGGGGGGGACAAAGCAGGGGATTTCCTGGGGCCCAGAGCTGTTAGGGAGGCCCCCAATTAAGAACAGCTGATCACATTACTCTTCCACAACAAAGACAATTTAGTGAGAACTCCCTTAAATCCAACGAGTGGCTTTACACAGAAGAATGACACCATAATCATCAATGAGGCCGCAAGCTCTCAGCCACAAGCTTCATCGTTTCAGAGGTGCTGGTTGACCATATTGCACAGTATTTACTTTGTTTGTTAATTTAAGAGTCAAAGAACAGTCTGCAGATTGGAATGATGTGGTTTGGTGTCATGTGTTTCTTGCGTGAGGGGAAGGTCCCGTTTGCCTGGGGCCTGGAAACAGAGCCTGGTTTTAATAATGGATCCGAGGTGAGAGGGCGGAGTCCAGAATGACACCCAGAAGTTTTGCGGAAACGGTCGGTTAAGATTTGCAACCACGTGGAACTTGAACATGAATTCTGCGTTTTATCAAGAGAGTCACGGCCTCAAGTGCTTTCGGGATCACTCTGACTTTTCATTGGCATCGCAAGGCCTCCAAAATCTATTTGGTAAACTATGTTGTTGACAGATGAATAAAGTGATGTGAATGTCTCGGGGGGGGGGTGAATGACCTCAGAGCCATCTTGAACGCTGCCTCAGACAATTGATGACAAGCTGTTTATTGTTAATATAAACAAGAGACAGGTGTAGATCTGGTTTTTCTGTCATTTGACAAAGAGACTTGAAAAAAAGTGTTGGGATTATTGTATAAACAATAGAAAAAACAAGATATTAAATTACGTGGATGTGAATAAACAGAATAAATGAGAAGAAAAACATGGTGTATATGCTTCCATGCAGGGCACAGGAGGTCACTGAACGCTTTGATGGGGATGAAAAATGATCTGGATCATATGCTCTGTGTGTCTGTCTGTCTGTCTGTCTGTCTGTCTGTCTGTGTGTGTGTGTGTGTGTGTGTGTGTGTGTGTGTGTGTTTATTTCCCAAAACATCAGCAGATCCCTTATCACAAAAAGCTCCCGAGGGCGTCTATCAATCACTGTCAGTGAGCTGCTCGCGTCTTCACACACACACTCACACACACACACACACACACACACACACACACACACACACACACACACACACACACACAGCACAAGTTCTCCAAACCACTTATTTGAAAGTGAAGATGAAGGTCACTGTTGTTTCCAGAACCTTCGACAGTTCAATAACGAGTCTATTTGCAGTGACACATTTCTACAAAATACAAAATATTCTTCTTTCAAACAAGTGGATTTATATCAATTGACTAAACTGTTTATTGGTTAATAAACTTTTTGTGTTTCTGCTGTTTTCGCCCAGCATGAGGAACATGGGCTGTATTAAGGTGGTTGAAATGACTGCTCCCCAAAAGTGAAGCCAGAGCATCTCCATTGCCACCTGGTGGCTGGCTGCAGTATAGGTCATAAACCCTGCCTCCTCCGTGTTAGCAGATGGGACATGGACCACATCAAAATGTCAAGGTACACGTCAAATACATTTTTGTCAAAGATGGTTTCTGTCTTGGTTAGTTGTTATCACACTGATGTATGACGAAGTGTTCACGTTCAAGTTATTTGATGCCATAAAAATGGGGTGAAACTAATTTCCTTTAAAACCAGTGGAGTCGACCTCTGCTGGTCATATGAGAGATTGCAGGATTCAGGCACTTCTGCGTTGGCTTCACTTACTGGACCTGGAGTCTGCGTCCATTTATCGACGAGAAAAAAAGTTTTAATGAAAAAATTATGAACCAACTCTTGAAAAGCTATGAAATAGGGTTTGGCGATAATAAAAGTTTTGTACGAAGCCAATAAAACATTTTTATTTCAGGGTTGGAATTATTTAAATTGGATGTTCTGGCTGGTTCTGGATCATGCACATTTCCTTTTTTTAATAAAAAGTTTTACAACATTTTAGAGCCCCACATCACCCCCCACCCCCAACCACACCTCGCCATGTTGTGTGTGTGTGTGTGTGTGTGTGTGTGTGTGTGTGTGTGTGTGTGTGTGTTGTGTGTGTGTGTGTATAGGTGCTGGTCCCATCTCAATGATTCTGACCGTGAACTGGATGTATACATGCATCTTGTACCCGAGGCTGCTGCCGAGCATCTGAGTAATTCATCAACCGTCACAATAACAGACCACTGATTAGATCACACTGTGACCGTGTGTGTGTGAGTGTGTGTGTGTGTGTGTGTGTGTGTGTGTTTGTGTGTGTGTGTTATGACTCAGTGAGTACAGCGTGGAACAGGCCTCCACTGCAAACGCAATCCTCCAAAGTCGGGGGGGATTGACAGGGCGTTAGAGGGAGAAATGAAGCAGTCAGTCCAAATCTCTCGTTCCGCAGTTATTGCAGTTTGTTGGAAAACAAGGTGTCGTGAAAACAGAGCACACTGTAACGCTTCAAAACAAAAAAAAAAGACTGAATTATCTATTAAGCTTTTCTTTGGCAAGTCTGATCAAAACACGAGATCAGGATGAAAGAGTTTTTCTTTTCTTTGGAGCAGCAGAAGATCTTTGAATAAACAGTCCCACTGATGAGTGAGTCTGACTCATGTACGTCTGAATGAGCTGGGATTCCTACGCTCGTATAATAATAAATGAAAAAAATATTTTGAATGTGTGCCTCGGCTTATTTTAACTACAAAAGAGTGCAGCAGTTTATGGGGGGGGGGGGGGGGGGGGGGGGGGGGGGGGGAGTGAAAATGCTGAGCCACAAGAGAGAGAAATCCAAATTTCTGGACCTGAACCAACAGCTGCAGTGAATCATTGTCTAACATTATATAAAATTTTTAAACAACTAAACTCAGCTATAAAACTTAAAAACACTTCAACTTCCTAAACATGGTGGAGCAAAGACATTTTTTTTTTTTCAAATTGAGATGCTTTAAAATCTCGTTCAAAAACACACTCTTCAACCTGTTTCTATTCAGCCGCTGTGCAGCAACACATACGACTGAAAACCTGCGATTTCCACCAACGTGTAGCGGAGATGATGTGGATTCAGCACAGAATTAAACTTTTACATGCATCCTCACTAGTTTTAGATCTATGTCCAAATGAACTTACAAGCCTGGGTTGGACTGTTGGGCCTCAGGTATGCGCTCTACTAAAAGTTTAGATGTCTAGTGTCAAGGATTTAGTTTGAACGTTGAGGCAAAGAAAAAACGTTGACATTTGAAAACGCGCTCCTACACGTTTGCGTGACAGTCCCTCCTCGTGATCACGCTCCAGCCGCTGCATGTCGGACAGTTCTAATTGCTCCCTGCACCATGTATCTGTGAGGGTGTCCCCCCCCCCCCCCCCCCCCCGCCCCACTCCCCCAAGCACAATTTGTCCCTAATGGCTTCTTCCCCCTCCCCGCCGCCATTCCCATGATGCTCGCCGCCTTTAGTTCCCCGCCGCGCTCTTCTGTCTCCGACCATCCAGCTCCTCATTGTGATGCTCCTGCAGCAGATGGGGGCCCTTTCAGCCACATCAGCTGTGGCTCCGGCCCACCAAGACATTAGTCATGCCTCCAGGCTACCGGGGACACAAGAGGGCTAATTGAAAACAGATCACACACACACACACACACTTGTGATCACATTTACACGTGCAATCACGCACACAGACCAAGGGCCAGGCCACCACACACACACACATACACACACACACACACACACACAGAGACACACACACACTTAATTACTCAGACCCTCACAGTAATACACTCTCTCACAATGCGTCACACACACTTGCACTCCCTGTCTTTCAGAGGCCCCTCCGTCGCCCCCGAAGGAAGCACCTCAGGGTGAGGAGAAGGGGGTCAGTGCATTGTTTCTTATGAAGAGCATGTGAAACAAATGAGGGACTCCACAGACGGGTAATGAGAGAGGGACGGAGGGATGAACTGACGAGAAGAAAGCGAATCCTCCACCTCCATTAACGTGGCGTCTTCTCCTCCTCTCCTCTGGATAAAGGACGGCTCCGTTCGCAGGCCACATTGTGTAAAGTCAGTGAACCCTTATTGGCTAATAGCGGCGCACAAACACAACCCCTGCAGATCTGGCTACACATCGACTCCGCAGCTCGCACACTCAGCTAACGGGCTCTTAATTAGCTCGTCAAGCCGTGACAGGTGGACAGACTCGTCACGTGTGTGAACGAGAGAATCTCAGCCGTGGTAGTTGTTGACCCCTCGTTCATTCTGTCTTCTTCGTCCCGGTGGCAGAGTTTTATAAAGACGGTTTGATGTCGTCTGGATTCCCCACAGTCGTCCCACGATGCAGCGCGCTTTTTATAAAAAAGTGAGCGATAGCGCTTACACCTGTGTTTTCAGGATAAGACACGATCACACAGGTGCAGTGAGAACAAATGAACCGCAGCAGCTGAGAAAATAAAGCAGGGCTGTGAAATCCCACTGCTCCTGGTGACAAAGGTAAGTATTGAATGCAGAATACAACTGAGGCAGTGGAAGCTGAGAAGGCAAACAAGACCGAAGGCAAACAAGGGAGTAAAAAGCTGCAGATAACCCAACATACTAATTACAGTAGAGCTCTACTATCATCACTACGACTATATATCCATTATCTATAGAGATTATCCTCTGAGGGTCAAAAGGGAGGAGGCTGGGTTCCTGCTGGACAGGTCACCACTTCATCACTGGGTTGACATATAGGGACTAAGTATTATATCCACTATCATGTCTCCACTTCCTCCCAGTATCCAGAAATGAAGCCATCTTGTGTATTTGGAGCCAGAACCTGGTGAACGTGGACTGAAGGTCTCAGCTGTCAATCATGATGTTTCACCTCATTATGAACTACGTGATACGACAGAAACCATCTTTGCAAATAAAATAATTTTACGTGTATTTAGATTTTTTCAGTTTCCACTAACATGGTTGGATTTAACCTTGGGAGCAATGGAGACGCTCTGGCTTTAGTTTTTTCGGGAGCTTTACATAAAGTCTAAGGACTTGAGCCGAGGATGAACCCATTAAAGTTTGAAGTAGATCCAGATAAATGGGTGGATCCAGGATTTCTCTTTGCAGGGCGAGAGACGGTGCTAGCTTTGACTCAGTTATTTCATTTGTCACGAGGATGCAACGTTCTCAGGCTCCTTGTCCGTCCGGCTCCAGCTACTCCGGCCTAGTGACCAGTTTGTTTCGACGAGGGACTGGTCGTGCTCATACTAGACGCTCGTAAGACTCAAATATAACTTTCATTTTAAAAAAACGAATATCTGAACGTGAAAATACTGAGACTTAATGACTTGAGTAAACTGTACTTAGAGAATAAAAATGTTATTATCATTTTCTCTGGGAAGATTATATCACTCCTGCGTTATGTTCTGTTTGGAAAATGTTTTGATTTGACAGTAACACACAACCAGTAAATCCATGAGGTACAGTAGCTGACAGCCAGAACTCTAAACCTTGAAATACGTAAGGGAGAGTGAATAGATATGTACATAGATTTCCAGTATATTATACATCAGGCACTATAAGCCTGAAGAGAGGATGTGTAGATGCTGCTCATGAATGAAAAATAAATTAAATATATACAACACACGTGGTGTTTGATGGGAGGTTTTGATTTGAGTCAAGGTGACTTCCAAACATTTCCCCCTCCGCCTGGGTTCGTACTTTTCTCCTCTGCGGCCAGATGACGAAGAAGAAGAGCGGAGGGATGTCATTCAGTGTCAGCCAATTAAATGTTGCCCTGGAGCCATGCCTCGCTAACGCAGCTAATTTGTGTATATTCAGAGGTAGCAGTTCGGTGGAGGCGGGTGGGCGGCTACTGTACCTGTTCTCCGGATCGGGCCTGACTCCTCCGCGGCGGAGCGGGGGCCCGGCGTGATGGACAGCCGCTGATTAGGGGAAGTCCAGAGCAGGTTGGGTTTGCCGCGATGCCCCAAGGCTTTGTCAAGGAGGAAAAACATCTCAGCCAAACACGCCCCCCGATTACTTATTTATTCCTCCTCTCCGGGTGATGTGTTGACAGCTAAGGGCCGAGCTGTGATGAACCGGGTATTGTTGGTTTAAAGCCGATTCACTGACGAACCGCTCTTTGCTCCACTGGGATTCATTCTAATGCTGGAAATTGGGCAATGAATGACGTTAAAGGAGGCAAGAGGAAGATGAGTATTATCCTCTGTGATCGCTAATGCATAAAACAATAATACCTACATTTTCTGCTTGGTCCTTTGTTTTATATTCGTGTCAGGCTTCCAAAATATATGTTACTAGGGTATATAAACAAATTTAATACAAGGACAAAGTAGATCAACTGTACTGTATGTGGAAAACACTGACTAGAAAGACTGAAGCCGTGTCATTTTATCGCCTGGTATCATAAATCATAAAACTTGCTTTACAACACACAACACCTTGTTTCTTCAGATCCTCGGTTCAAATAAGGAAAAAACTAACTGGGACAAAAAAGAGGAAGCAAAGCAGCTGGACATGAAATAGATGTCAAGAGTAGAGATGGAAATAAAACAAAGGTTAATTAAAAAATAACTTTACAGCAGTGAATTAAATTCTGCCTTAATAATCGCTCTCATCCACATCCTCGGACGTCAAATTCTTTGTGCGTCCAGCATCCATGTGTTGATTTATTAAACAGCGACAGTGCACATATATTAAAAATATTGCTGTAAATCCACCAGGATCAGCCAAGAAGCTGTTTTTTCATTTGCAGTCATTGTACAGATGTTAGAAAAGTATAAACCTGAAATTACAAATCCAAGAAACCATCCACCCGAGCCAACATGTCTACGACCTTCATGACGACCGAGCGTAAGAATGTAGCACTTCATTCACAAGAAAACGGCAAATAAATTGGACCATAAATATAATTACTCGGAGACAGAGCTGCAATATCATACTCGACACATAAAATATAAAACCAGATTCATACAGGATAAACATAGGCCTGGTGATTTATGGTGAAAAGAATATTTATAACATTCTGTCATGTATTAACTCATAACATCGTTAGGTGCAATTATAGAATAGAGTTATGTAACGTTTGCACACGCACACGCACGCACGCACACACACGCGCACACACACGCGCACACACACACGCACGCACACACACACACACACACACACACACACACACACACGCGCACGCACACACACACACACACACTATGACAGGATTCAGTTGGGAAACACACTCCTTGAACTGATGGAAGGATTTTAATGTGGAACAGATGCAGGAAGTGTTGAGTTAGCAGTAACAGCAAACGACAGCAACAGCAAATTATCGCAATTAATGGCAGCACACCAGAAAACAGGGAGAGGCCTATGAATAAAACATATTTACAAATACACACTTTGAAAGGAGCATAAATGTGTACAAATACGAATAAACAAGAAAGAAAACAAATACAAATACGGAGTGAAAAGGGGCTAAAACAGGAAATTGTGCGAGTTATTTGTGTGTTTCTCTCTGTGTTGAGAGCAGAAACACTGCAGCTGTGGCTCTCAGGTTATGAATAGATCTCACATATCGTCCTGAAATGTCATCATCCTGCAAATCCAAACACAATATTGAAGCTTCGTGCTCCCGTTGGCTCGTCTGACATATTTCACATATTGATTTCCTAACCTCTTCCTCAGGTTATATCCCTGGAAAATACCCAGAAGTCAGTGTGCTCGGCTGCAGCTGAGACACCGGCTCCTGTTACATACAGTATATATATATATACATATATATATATGTGCATTATTAAAATTTGAACAGAGCTGTGTTTTGGGAGCAATATCATCCGACAGTTTTATTTTCAAATCACATCTATTTCAATAACACACAATAAGGGTGTGATGCACTGCTGCATTTACTGTTGGTACATTTAAAACGTCATTCATTGTGTTCGTCAGACATTTAACAACTTACTATATTAGTTTCCTGTCCTGGATTAATAATGTGGGAGTCGCACACAGGCACTGAAATATCACGGGACTGAAATACATTTTGAATTCATAACCGGGGCTTCGAGCGCGGCCACTTAGACGAGATGTATATCTGCATTCGATCAATAATCAAATTATGCGAGAGTGCATGGAATTGGGAATATTAAGCGAGTACTCGTTTGCTATGCGAGTAAATAACGTCAAGTTAATTATTCTCAGTAAGAGCAGGGCTGACATCAGGCCTGTGTTACACATCACAAAGCAGAGTCACTCATTCTTTTAGTGCAAATCCACCAGTGGAGATGATTCCACTCCATGTGGCTCCATCGGTCCCTTATTGGTCCCTTTTGTGATGTGACAAAAAGCTGAATTTCTGTGCAAGTTTTTGTCCGTTGCTCAGGCATTATTGTTTAAATCAGTGTAGGGTCAATGGGTTTTTTATGTCCGGTCTGTGGGTGTAGAGGTTTTTTGTCTCATGAAAGATCATAAGACAGAAGGAACAACACTCCGAGGAGAATAAGGTCAACGAAGCAAATGTAAAACGTGAAATGAGGCGAGTTTTTTAGAGAAGAAGTAAATGTAGGTGACGGACAGAGGTTGTACAGCTGCAAAATGATCTCAGATCAGATTTATAAAACCTCTTCCTCATTTCTAACTTTCAGATTTACAGAATAGGACGTCCCTGTGTAAACGAAGCAAACACAAGGCAGTTTTCTAATTAATCTAACATTTTATCCTGCATGTCTTCTACAAGTCACTGACAATGATCCTGAGAAAAGCTCAGACGTAGCATGGAGCTACTGTAGAAAAGAAGTGTGATGAAAAGATCTCTATAATGTTTAACATATAATATTAATATACAGTCTTGTATGCACATCCAACATGATCAGGCTCGACATTTCAGAGTAAGAGTGTCCGCACACCGAAGAACACTGAAAAATAATGTTCCTACGGCAGCAACCTGAGAACCATTATACTTCATAACAAACCTGCTGGGCCAAGAAATAATTTTTTATGGAATCTGATTTCCACTCCAAAGAAAAATCTTTAACGGTGATGAACCAGCCGTTACTGTCTTGCAGCCACGATGCCAACATTATTTGGCCAAACAGAAATCTAAATATAGCCGCCCTGGTTACCTGTGCCAGACTCGTGACAGGTTCAGGTGATTCAGGAATCTGACACCGGCGTTGTCCCAGGTTAGACTAACACGATGTCGTTTCTCCAACCACATCGGCCGAATCCCACGCCGATGAAAAGGTATCAAATCTGTCTGAGATGGATGAGTGGAGTCACATGTGAGGAGGTCAGAGAGAGAGCGGAGATTAGACTGGCTGTGTTGTGAGGAAAAATCATCGTCCAATGGATGTGGACTCAAATGAGTCAAAGCACTGAGGTGCTGTTTTTCTCACAATTTCCTACCTCGAATGATGGAAATACTAATTTGAGTTTTATATTTCTCTGCATGGAGGCAGCAGAGCCCCCCCCCACGGTACGATCCGCGCATTCATTAGCAGTAATCTGTCTGCAGCCCCCCGAGGAAACGGTTAAACTAAGCTTTGTTTTCCCGCTCAGGGTCGAGGAAGTTTGACTCCTCTCTCCCTCGTCGGCCTCCGAAGCAGATAAACTCTCATTTCCTCTCATTATCCAATCAGATTGTGAACGCCACCACAGGGACGGATGCTTCCTGTGGAGCCACGGAGACAATCAGACGGAGAAGAACTTCTCAGACATGGGAAATAAAGCCATCAATGAATGTGAACAATTTCAGCCTTTAGTCCACTGGGGCTCAGAAGAGCTAAAGCGGACCTTAAATAAGTGACAATCAGAGAAGGGAGAAACCCAGAGGACAAGGAGGAAATGTTGAAAGACAGGAAACGAGGGAGGTGAGGATTTCTCTTCGACTCGACGCTCCAATGTGACGACAGGAAAGGAGGAGAGCAGACTGATGGTCAACAGAAGGATTATTTCTCATTGCCAAACCACTGTCTCCTCAAACTCTCCGTGTAGACGGCGGAGGGTTTATGGTGGAGACGGAGGAAGCAGAGTTTAGTTGGCAGGATTCTCGACAGTAGAGGAAGCTTCTTATCTGGGACAAACAGAGAGTCTTGAAATAAAAAGTTATGATCAGATTCAGCTGGTATCACAGTGCGTGTAATTGATCTAAACTTTCTTCGGACATTCAAACGGAGACGCTCAATTTCCGATGGCCTGAATTAATCAGTATCTGTGTGACAGCTGTGGTTAAAGATGTGAGGCTATCGTGAGGTTACTCATCGAATTCCCAGAAAACAAATAAATGTGTTGCTCAGAAAGTCGAGCTATTCCCCCGACAGACAGAATTCCTGCTGGGAAAGTAAAGTCTCCCCCGGGGGGCAAAGTGAAACGCTGACAGCAAGGTCGGACAGGTCTTCTGTACACAGAGTGCTCAGCCAACAAAGAAGGTCAAAACTCTTTAGGGAGTTTAAACGATTTTTTTACGACCTTCTTGGTCCGGAGCAGGAAAACATCGTCATTGACGTCTGCATCTAAGACACGAAATCTTCCAGCCGAATAATAAGCTCCTGAGGTGTTAAGACGTCTTTTGACTCAGCATTTGTTGAGCGCCTACGTGATCGTTAACATTACATTTGGTCGTGGGCAGCTTCACTCTTGCAGCGCACTTGAAAGTGTTTCCCATTAAGAATGTAAAATAACCCATAATGGTTTTTAACGTCCTTTGACACCAAACTCCTTAACTTGTCAGTCACAGCACCGGTGGTGTCAGATGTACGATAATTAGCATATTTGTACTGATAATTGATTTTATTCTGATAATAAAAGGAACCAAATGGGTTTTATGTCAAAGAAAATGGAAGGTGACCATGTTGTGAAATTGATATCTGCCTGAACATCATGTGATCACATTTAAGCAGCACTGACATCTTCATTCTTATTAAGTTCATGTGTCCGTCCAATATGGTCAGTGACTTGCAAAGAATGTTTTCAAACTATTATCTTTAATCATATCTCATCCTTTATCTCAGAAATATGTTTTATTTAGCTAAAGACCCGACTATTATTATAATTACAAATATTATTTTATTTCTTATATTTGTTTTTTGTCATGCCAGGCAGACTGTTGCTCAGAACACTGAAGTGTTGTTTTGACATACTGATGATCCAGATCTGTAGTGGGGCTGTCAGAGGTGGATACTCTGACGTGAGTATTACACACACACACACACACACACACGCGCGCACACACACGCGCACACACACACACACACACACACACACACACACACACACACACACACACACACACACACACACACACACACACACACTGTTAAACGAGGAGAAAGAGAGTACAAACTCCCTAGCTGCAGCCATTGTTACTGTCTGTTGCAGTTACCACAGCAACTAATACACAAACACACACGTCTAGGCTTGTGTTTGCTCTTGCACACATGTCCGCACCCCCCTGCCCTCGCCCCTCCCCTTCCCCCCATCACACACACACACACACACAGCGGTGTTGAATGACAGCGCTCTCTTGACCTTGGCGGCACTTGGAGCTCGTCCAAGCGAGAGGCTGCTGGAGGTGTTGAAGACTGAGCGGAGCAGCAAGGTGAAGGACGGGCAGCACTGTCAGCGCCGGAGCCGCTCTGCTCCTCATTCCTCACCTCGCATTCCTCCTCCAGTGGAGACACTCGTCAAATTATTTTGAGCCTTACATTCACCCACACATGCACACACACCCCCTCACACACACACACAGACACACACACACACCAGCGCTTGTTACCGCCGCTGCTTCTCACTGACGTGTTCGCAGTTTGTGAGAGAAAGTGTCGACCGCAGCTCTTTCACTAAACAACATACTTTTCTTTCCCGGCTACCAATTAAAATGCCCGTCGTACACCGCGGCCTCTTTTGTGATAATGGAGTCGAGGTAGGGTCTCATTATTTGCCTGATGATAAAGACGGTTGTGACACAGCAACATTAATCCGCCTGATAATAATGAACATTTTTGCTCCCGGAGATGAACAACGTTCGGACACGTTCAACCCACAACGTGGCAGCAACATGCCTCAGTAATCCTGCAGATGTGCTGCCAACCACTTTAATAACAGCCATTTATATAAATTTCCCGCGCAGCCATTACCTTCATTTTGCTTTACTTCACTATAAATAGAAAACAAATACCCCAAATAAAAATAAAGGAAGGCTTTGTTCAGCTTGCGGTTGTAAACAGGAACTGTGAATTAACGGCTGAGACTCCAGGAACAAATTCAATTCTTTTGGCAAATGCTTTTATCCAAAGTGACTTACTTTATGAAGGCAATTTAGGGTTTAGTGTCTGAGCTGGAATTGAACCATCTACCAATCAAGCTGTAACCACCTGCAGCATTACAGCCAAGTCCTGTAAGGAACAATCAGACAGGTTGTTATTTACAACTCTTGTCATTTAGAATACAAACGCAATACAACTCGATGGAGCTGTAAACTCTGTGTGTTCAGTCGTAAGTTAAAAGTTAAAACTACCAGATTAATGTCCAAGATGTACAACAAACTTATCCTTGAAAAACTAGTCAAATTTGCCACTTTTAAAAATCCAAGAAACAATCAAATGGACATTTTACCTCATAGATCGTCTGTCTTCTTACGTCGTTTCATTTTGTGTTAAAAGCTTAAAGCTGCAAAACTTATTGTTAAAAAAGCTGGAAGCTAAATGATGAGGAAGTGAAGCTGACCAGCATCCAAAGGCAAATGAACATCCAGCCTGATGACCAGCCCTGCAGAAATCAATGAGTGTTAATCTTGAATTTAATCTCTTTTGCAGCATGAATCGTTGTTACCTTTTTTTTAAAAAGTTTTTTTTATGTATGATGCTCTCTTATGATTTATGGCACGGGCCGTATTTTCCAAACCCTGGAGGATAGAGTATCCATCTTTACACGTGTCCTGGAGAAGAAACAATAGTCATTTTAAGTGGTGTATAATGAGTTGAAACATGAAAAGTCCTGCAGCAATTACACCAGGACCTAAGGACAAAATTCCAAAGTAATCCAGGGAGACGCTTGTTGGTTTTACAGATTTTCATACAGTGGATGTTTGTGAACTCGCTGTGACGCCAAACTCATAAATAATTAATAATGTGTGGTGTAGCTTTGAGGTAACATTTAGCTAACACTAGCATACCTAGCCTTACGTTGTGCAAGGAATAATTAGGTATATTACGTTTTTGAGGTAGCATTTAGCGCGCAAGTGCTAATATAGTAAATTAGACTAATGTTAGACAAAGAAAAACGTATTATTCAATTATCGTCTCAAGTCCCTTTTCGGTTTTATGCTTTGTCACATGGAGGCGTGTCCCAGGTGCCAACTTTCAGGAAGTGCAGTCCAAAAACAATTAGCTGCACTTGCTGCTTATAGCCATAGATGGCGCTATAGAGAAAGAAAGATCTATGAAATGGCTACTTCACCCCCAACATCAGCCAAACAGCGGCATCACTAGCACGACGCACATTGAGTAAATTATTTTCTCCTTTCCCTGAAGTTTGGAGTGAACTTTTTCCAGAGTCTGACTTTGCTTTCTCCTTCTTGTCCTTTGCCTTGTTGCTCTTTGTCAGCACATCAGAATAATGAGGGCAAGGGGAATCGCAGCGCTCGGGCCGGAGCAGGGACAGCCAGCTCAGTGCCCACATGAATATTCAGTCCTGCATATGGTGCTGTGCGCGGGATCTGCATTTACTTAAAGGCACTAATTAGGACGCTTGATTTGAAAAGAAGCGTCTGCGGTTGCTGTCAAAGCTTAGTTGGTCGTGTTTTTTCTTTGCTTAGGAGGAACAGGAAGGGTTGAGGGTGGGAGGAGCTGGATCTCCCCTGGAAGTGGATTATTCAAGTGGGGACCAACCTGTAACACTGAGCAGCTTTTATTTGGGAGGGAGAGAGAATGTCATGTCACATCATGGCACGGATCACTGGGCTTAAAGCACTTCTTTTAAAGAGGAATACAGGTGTTACTGGTTCAGGTTCACCTCCCCAGAGTCTATATACAGTGTTTATATTCCCAACTTCAGAAAATGCTCTTGATGAGAATGAAAAAACAACCATAGAAAAATACATTTTGGTGTTTGCAACATGCTGATCGCTGATGAACGAGCTCTATTCTCTCCTGAGACATTGTGTTTGTTGTCTATTGTGAACACAAGCTGCTGCCTGCGACAAAGAACAACCTACAAACTTTCCAGAGTCGTGTTTCAAGCACAACGGAGGCGATGGCTCGGTATCCAGAACAGGTTTAGAATCGGTTTTAAGAGGAGGATCGCTGCAATTTAGGGGGAACGTCTCCCTGGAGCTTTGGAAAAAGTTAATCCTCCTGTCAGTATCACAAATTTGTTAGTTTATCGCTGAGCTTCTGTGCGTCTCGCTGTGTTTACACAGCGAATCCTGCTGCAAGAAGAAGGCATAAAAAAACAACAACTTGAGTTTCCCAAGAGCGAAAACACAAACTTCATAATCCAGATAAACAAAGGTATGACTGTCCTACTTACAGGAACAAGGGGCCTGCTGAGAAACACTAAACCATTTAATTGAGGCGTTTGATTTAGGCTGATGATCAACACGTCCATATGGAGGCTTAATGGATTCACTTATAATCAGGCGAGCTTACGATAAAAAACAAAGAGCCTCTCAGTTGGAAAGGCTTCACTGTGCTTATGTAACGTGAGCGCTGTTGATACAGAAACCTTCTCTGTGACTGGAAACTAATGATATCTCAGCCTTGTGCCTAATCCAGGATGACGAGTCCTGCATGTAGAGCCTGGAGCATGATGAAGTGACTGCTCACACACAAACACACACACACACACACACACACACACACACACACACACACACACACACACACACACACACACACACACACACACACAAACACACACACACACTTTGGCATTATGAGTCTAAAATACAATACAAAAATAAAATCTCAGCCTCCACTGGGCTAAAACTGTTATTTGACCATGACTTTCTTAATTATTAATAGAAAAAGACTAAATTTGATGCAATCAGAGAGCTGAAAAATTCAAATTTCAATTATATAAACCAAAGATAAAAAGGATACATGCAAAAACGTGGTATATGAGAAGCTGTGACCTGTGACACAAAATAAACTCGACACACCTGCAGCAAGAAACTCGTACATGCATATTTTTCACCCGTTGGATTTACGCATCTCTCGAAATCCTATAAATCATTTCCCCACTCGGCCGCAGAACCGCCAGCTGCACTTGAGCTGTAAGTCTCATCCTCTCCCAGATGAGACTTTATAAGGCAGTGTTATCCAAAAAGCAAAATGTTTGGACTCAAAAAGAGCCTCGCGGAAAATCTGTTTATCGCCGGAGTGCCACACTGACATTGTTTACTGCACATTACAGCCACACGGAGCAGCTTACGGGAAACAAAAGCCCCTGAAGGTAGTAAAACACGGTGTTTAACTGCACAGAGAACCAGGACTGAGGATGTTCTGAACATGTCTCACATCCCCCCTTTGGCTTTTCTTCTCTCCGCGCCCCTCACGATCTAAATCTATTTCCTTTATTGCTTCGCCAGATCTCTGTATCGGTTTATCTTTCTCCTCCTCCTTTGTCTTTGGATACCCTTCTCTCCTGCCTCCTCTCCTTCGGAGGCGGGTCGAGCCTCTGGTGACGACGGTTTGGAGTCGGCGCTGTTGACAGAATCAGGATGCCTCCTCCCAGAGGGATGCAGGAGTGTCAGGCTGGGGAAGAGACTAAGGAGGGCTGCAGGTCTCACATTAATAACCCTACGCATACAAACACACACACACACACACACACACACACATATTTGTCCCATATGCTCATCACTATTCATCACTAGTCATCTCCATGTCCTCATAAGCTGACAGGAGGCGGAGAGACACAGGAAGAAAGATGAGGTGAACAGAGAGAGCAAGTTCCATCCGTCAAGCTTTATTAAGTTTTGGGGATTTTTTGCTTTTGCGATTGGTTTACATCAGACTATCGAGCTGTTATGTTCCTTTTTCTTGGTCCCAGATCTGGAATCTTCTAATTTAACAAATTATCAAAAGGAATATAACTTTTAAACAGAAGGAGATCAAGTTTAGTTTTTGCCGTTTGTTAGCCACACTTCTGGATAACAGACCAGTTGTTTGTCCGAATGCCCGATGACTTTTCCTCTTGCAAAACCAGCAGGTCAATATCTCAAAATCTAAAAAACTGATTTTCACAAAATCTAGTACAGACATCCACTTTCCTGAAAGGATGAAATGTAAAAACCCCGGTGATCCCTTAACTTACCTGCCGAACACTAGACACTAGATAAAGTAAGATAAATATAAAGATCTAATCTAGATTAAAATCATATCCACTAATCTTGATTTATCTTATTTATTAGTATACGTCTTAATCACATTATATCGTTGGTATCTGCTTGATGACGCTCACATTTTTCATGACTTTGTTTTATTTCTCAAAGAATAATTTATGGATTCTAGTTCAGAATAAGATCAATAGTCAGATTATCGGTGTCCTTGTAAACATATTGTCATTGTGAGCATGTTAGCATGGTTAGCACACTTTACATTTCATTTCACCACCAGTTATTTTACTATGACCATCACAGACTCAGAATTAGCAACTAGAAAAATGTTCTTTCAAATGACTTACAAGCCACTAAAACCCGTCTCTTTTCCACTGACCTTCACGGAACACGTCACTAATGCATTTGAATTTAAAATTGTGATTTCTGAGACACGTTTGACAGCTTTTACATCAGGAAACTACATAAAGGAAACAACCCAGACTGCTATTTACGTGTTGATCCATCCCAGTCCCTCCCACAGCGCCACCAGCCAGTCGATCGTTTGATCCTCGGTATCAGAAGAAGATACTTTCCGCTGCGATCTCCGTCAATAGATAATTATAAATTGGACTTAGAGACACTGTGCCACATCGTGTTTTCTGTCAATATCTAGTGCTACAAAGAAATCCGCTCAAACAAGCTTCCCACGCATCCTTAAAGTCGGCGGGTTATTGATTATCAATGCTCCAGAAAAGTCTTCTTCATGCAGAGGCCCAGCTCTGTGGCTTCTCGTTGTGTAAGGCAATCGATCACGGTCAAAAACATTGATCCAATTAGTCTAATTCGCTTTAATGGAGAAAGGGGAAAAAAGCCCAAACAAAGATTAAAGCCCAGCCGCTGCAAACACAGAGGAAATGTAGCGCATGTGTTTATCTCAGCTCCGATCACTGGCCGAGCAAACTCAGACTGAACCGGGACTGAAACGACCTGCGCTCTGTTCTCCTTTCATTTCAGCTGAAAAATAAGCAACTTCCAAGAACCACATGGTCGCAGCAGAAAATGGAAACAGCCCTCGTTGTTGGTTCAGCGGCAGAAAATGTGTGTTTGTGTTGAAACGATGACAACTTGTTGATTCCTCCGAGCAGAGATAAAGGTGTTTTCCTAGCAAGAAATGAGCCGAGGACGTAATAAGTGGGTTTGTGATGCTGCGACACACTAAATAATGAAACCCTGTCCTGAGATAAACCCAACACGCCCTCCCTCCTTCTACTGCCCTTCTCTTCTCCTTTAATCCATTCCACTCCTCCCTTCTGCTGTGCTCACTGCCACTTTCATCCCTCGCTCATTTTATTCCCTTTAATGTTGCAGCCCTGCTGTCCACAAGTGTGTCGTGTGCACGTGTGGGAGCGTGCACTGTTGCATATGGACACACGAGCACCAATCCGAGTGCAAAGTTAGACGTATAGATCCCAAACAGGACACATCTGCGAGGCATTAGAGATTAATAAGCGAACCAAACCGCACCAAACCGGCGCCGCAGAAGGAAATCAAGCAAAACAGAGGGGGAGACTACATCCTCTCCGCCTGTTTAGCAACAGTTAAATATAGAGAGCACACTGTTGCTTGGTGTAACAGGTCCCACACCAGAAGGGAATAATATCTTTCACACGTTGTCACTCCCCCCCCCCCCACCTGTCGGTTTATCACTGCCCGGGGTGATGGAAGCTAATGAAGTGTCGCAGTGCTGCACTACGGGAGACACGGTGGCCGAGAATCTGTGGGAGTTATGGGGAAGAATGGGGGGGGGGGGGGGAAAGAAAAGCAGGTGAACGGGAACAAAAAAGTGAAACGTAGGAGGGAGATGGTTTGACAGAGACTGAGGCTCCTCTCGGGCCTGTCGCTGTAGATGAGCCGAGCTGGAGCGGAGGAGAAGTCCTCACAGCTCCCTGCTCCGAAGGGTAAATATACTGAGTCATAGAAAAAACCAGTAGCATTGTGTGAACGAGTGTGTGAATGGTTTAGTGTCAATTTTACTTTGAGTGATTGACAAGACGAGAAGAGACACATTATAAATACATTTACCAGACACACCCAGTTCTAAAAGTTGGCAGTAATGGATCTAAAAGTTGTCTGCCAGCCACCATTAATAAAAAAATGAAGATGAAGAAGATATTGTGAGTTTCTGTGAGATTTCAAGTCTCTGGAATTATAATATAAAACATTTGTTAAATCTGTGATCATGTCGGTGGTCGTTTTTTTAAAATCGGTCAAGAGTTGAAAATCCTCGTGTGCAGCAGCTCTCACTGATGGTTTTTTTCAGTTTACTGTTGTTAGTTGTGAGTATTTATACCTCGTGTTCCCCACTTTGTCTTTTCAGTTCACCTTCAAGTGTTTCAGCACTTTCCTAGTGTCACTGTGATCGTCACTGACCACAGTGTGTGTTTTTCAACCTGCCTCTGGTCTCTGAGTCCTGATCAAACCTGCGTGAAGGCCGTTTCTGATCTTTCACGCTGTGTCTTGCATTTGTATCAGTGTACAAAATCTTTGAGGGGGAAAGTTCTATCACAAAACTATATTGTTATGATTCTTTATGCATTTTTTTAAGTGCCTTTCCTTAGTGCGTGTGTGGTTATATAAGCACATCGCGCAAATTTCACCACTGCCCCAGAGGATGAATCCTGACTTTGATGATCCCCCGTCAGGTTGCACCAGTAGGTCGCCGTACATAATTGATGGTGACATTTAATGTGCTAAAATGTGCAAAAAACCACTGCCTCAGATGTTTGAAATTCACAGATCAGACACCAAACTGGAACAGCACTCAGTGGAGTGTGTAGCCTACTTCTGCACAGGCTGAACAAACCTACTCATGATTGTTTCGTTCTTACAGTAGAATTATAAAAGGAAAATGAACTTAAACTATAACTGAAATTTGTTTGCAAATCATAGTTGATAAAAAAGTGAAAAAATCTGGATCCTGAGTCCCAGAACTCGTCCCTAGTAGTTTATCGCTTAATTCTGCTAACGAATAAAATGGCTCAGTAGAAATTCCATCAAGTTGCACCAAATTGCACAAACAGGTGAACCCGCTAACAGAAGTTGATTGAACCCTTTCCCAGTACAGAGCAGTTTGCCTTTATGTTTTATTCCCCCCAGTGCTTCATGTTCGACGTCATGAACGCATCGGAAACTGAGTCGCTCTCACACCGGAGCCGG
This sequence comes from Hippoglossus hippoglossus, assembly GCF_009819705.1. NCBI lineage: Eukaryota > Metazoa > Chordata > Actinopteri > Pleuronectiformes > Pleuronectidae > Hippoglossus > Hippoglossus hippoglossus. The sequence continues at coordinate 4,120,338 of NC_047153.1, read as the reverse complement.
AGCCCAGTCAAACCCGTGTCTACTGCAGAGTCACATGACCCGGGAGTGAAGCCAGATGTTAGTGAGTATTAGTCGGGTGTGTATATAGATATCAATCCCCTAAATATGTCAGATTTCTTTTCTTATTTCATCACGATCCAAAAATTAGTTCCTGGGAAATGTCCCAGTTCCCATCTTTCCACTCAGTGTCCAGAAAATTGGTTCAGTATGTTTGAACCTGATCTGAAAGACAAACAACAATAAAAACCTCCTCGATGAATGAAATAATAATTGAGCAATAATGTGCAAAGAATAGAGGTTTTCATTCATCCGAATGAAGATCACTGGTTAGAGCTGCGGCTCCTGGTTCACTTTAATCACACAGAGAGTGATTAGACCGAGCAGATCGATCCATCACTGATCAATTCCCTGTGGAGTGTGTGGGTGGCGTTACTAAGGAGCCGCAGCACTGGAATGTAACCACAGAAAATGTCCATCCCAGCTCCGTCCCCCTGAAGTCATCATGACAAATTGCTGCATTTATGGGATTGAAATACATCAACACGTTTCACTAAATCTCTCCCCTGTGCGTCGTTCCTCTGCTGCTCGCCCTCATTCCCTCCGTCCGTCACAGCGCTCTGTTGCTTTACTCCACCCACCCTCATCATTCCCATCAGCCACCCCCGCCCCCCCCCGCCCCTGTTCTCCTTCCTCCATCCCTCCGTCTGCACACAGCAGCCGTTCTGAGCTAAAATCAATATGATATGGAGTGTGGCCGCTTGCCTCTCAGCTGTTGTCTTTCAAAGTTATTGTCAAACAGAAATGAAGACAGCCTCGGTTATTTTTTGATTTAGCCTCACGTGGGCCGACGCAGGATTTCTCCTCTACCTTTCAAAGAGTGAGCAGGAATAATAATATGACATTTATGGTGTTTTTTAATTACTGCAAAAACATAACAGTGCGTTTCCCCTCACAAGAACACAAGCTGTTAACAAGATTCATGAGGTGTTTTCATGTGCGTCCACTGAAATCAGTATTTCTGAATGAAGTCAAGAGCATTTTGGGAAGTTTGCAATGATAGTAAAAGGGAGAACACAGGTTATGAATGGTGGGGGGGGCTGATTAGATTTTTTTTTAGTTCCTGAAACTGACCAAAAAGATGTAAACAATCACCCTACAATAAACTGGTCAATAACAAATAGGTGAATACATTGTGGTTAATTTAGAATATTAATCATTAATAACGAATTAACTTACTGGAAGCATTTGAACAAACATCACTGTGATTAAAAAAATCAATTTTGCCTGTACTTTGACCCATCTGCTAACATGAGGAAGGTGGGGTATGTGACCTATACTGTAGCCAGCCACCAGGGGGCAATGGTTTAGGCTCTGGCTCTGATTGACGTCACCAGGACAAGATGGCAGCGTCCTCGTTTTGGCTTCATTTTTGTGCAGTGGGAGGAACTGGTGTTCTTTGTAGAAACATTAGCATTTTAACCGTCACATTCTCCATTAGGCAGAGGCGTGAGTCCAGTTCGGTGAGAAATCTTTAAATAAACCATTTCCCCACTCGCCAGCTTTTTTAAGGAGGCAGCATCTCGATTACCGGACAAAAACAAACAGCGTGATATCAAACTCCAGCTGTGTGTCTCGTCTTTGCTTCCATTTCGACAGAAGCCGAAACGCTCGCTCCCGAGACTCGAACGTAATTGTAGACGCTGAGGTGTCACAGAATGACAGTGATTACAGGAGAGGCACAAACTGGGGCCTTATCTTCCCCGTGTACCGCTCCCCCTCGAGAGATGTGCAGCTGTAATTTGGGATGCTTCATGTTTGTTTTTCTGGAAACATCATTTTCAAGGATTCTCTCATCATGAGTCTGACTGCTATTGTTGCCTTTAATAGATGTATAATCAGGTTTTTGTGTGATCATTCATCATGAAAGCCAAAGAAAACACCGGGTGGACATTTGGCCTTTATACAGTCGAGCTGAAGGCATCTTCACAAATGTGTTTCTGAGCACAGGAGACGTGCTCGTCTTTCTACATTTACGATGTCTCACGCCCAAAACACAACCTTTGCATGTGACGCTGCTGTTAATAATACATGATACCATATTTTTTTACAGGGTTGGGTCCCATTGCACAGGGAACAACACATGGATCTTGTTGAGTGTGTAAAAGTCGAATATAGCAGATTTAAATGTGGTGTCATAGGGGGGGGGGCTGGAAACTCGTAACCTCCACCAACGTGTCGCTGAGATAACGCATTGTGACCTTTAGCTATAAAGCTTGTTTGAGTGGAAGAGGTCTGATGGCATGTGCTCTCCAAGCGGAACTCTAATTCTATATATGATTATATGATATTTATATGAGTTCCTTCCTTCCTCTTCTTCCACCTTTCTGAGGGCGAAGTTCTCTCTCATCAGAACGCAGAGTTTCCAAATTAAATCCAAACGGTGCAGGAGGTTGTTTGAGATGTAGAGAGGGTGAAACTGGAGGAAGGAGGCCAACAAAGAGTCCTGGTAAGTTTGAATACGCTGATACGTTTGTGAAAAGTTTATATCGGCCAGTTTTTATTGACCAACTTGTAAATAGGTTGAGCTGTTGTTAAAAGGACAGTTTTAGAGATTTAGATGAACTCGGATAATTGTGTAAACAGCAATATTTCTTACGATTAGTGAGTTGTTATCTCTGCCTCTGCAGAACTTTATCTTTTTTATCAAAGTCATAAAATTGATAGTTTATGGTTCCTCGAGTTAAGTCCCAGCGTCCGCAGATCTCAGGAGTTACACTGGTACAATTTTCTCATGAGACAGATGTTGACATTTGGAAAACTGAGCTGTGAAATAAAGTTTTGAGTCTTTTTCGCTGTTGCCAGAATCAGTAATCTCACGAGGTAAAAGGTCATCGAAACAAGCTTCCTGTTAACACACGTCTCCGGCTGGTTTGTAACCAAAGTTTCTGAGAGGAAATGGAGCAAGTACGAGATTCAATAAACTGAACTTTTCCAGTTTGGCCCAAAGAAAAGAAAACTCTCTGCTTTTTCTCAACTTTGTACTTCTGTCAGTTTTTTTGTTGTCTGTAAATTATCTTGAACTGTTCTGCAGCTGATCTCTGGAACTGCATTTCTCTGTTCCCCCCCCCCCCCCCCCCCCCCCCCCCCCCCCCCCCACTGGAGGAGCTGTGGCTGTAACAACGGTTGATGGAATTACAGTAAAAATATTGATCTGCGGCTGGAACACTGAGCAGCTCTCCACCTCGGCTGCCAGATTAACTCAGGTTTCAAGGTCTGTTTTGGTTCCTGGAGAGCATCACAGGAGGCAGAGGACCACCAAGAACGAAAATTATGACAACATGGTTACTACCGAGATGATTGTTTCTCTCCGTTAGCACAGTGCCTCAGTATCTTTATTCCATTGTCTGTTTCCTTTTGTGCTTTTAACTTCTTACTTCAGTCTGGTCCATGTAGGATGAGTGACTCACTGCCGGCTTAGTCCTTTGGTTTCAATCTGAAAATATTCTTGGTTTGCTTCTGTGCAGTTTGGTGAATTGAGCCTCAAGGGGAAAGCTTTCGATTTACCAGTCAGTCTATGGCCTTGAATTTGGCATAGTGACCGAAAAACAACACGATTGTGAAAGCAAACAGATGAAATCATCAGCATCAGCCTGGAGGATGTCGGACATCCGGATGAAGTCGAAATGAGCCAGTTGAGGTGGTTCGTCGCTTCCAGGTCGCCTTGTTGTGTAGGTTTACCGGGGCATTCCCAACTGGGAAGAGACCCCCCCCCCCCAGTAGACCCACAACTCGCTTGACAACTGGAAAGCCTACAGGCCTCACTGGGGAGACGAATGTCTGGAACACCTCTGTCCTTCTTCCACTGCGACCTGACCTTGTGGAAGACGATGAAGTTTGGTGAATTCAAATAATGTATTTGATTTTCCTATGAGTATTCTATGAAGCCACTCTTCTCACTTCCCAAAATCCACTCTGTACATGTCAACTCAGACTGTACGTGCCAACTGCATGTGCACATGCGAACGTGTCAACGTAAGATTCCCAATGTTGTCAGTTTTTGTGTTAACAGCTTAATACAAGACCTCCACAGTCTTTTTGTGGCGTCCGCTCATTTGTTCGTAAGATGTTTCATTATAACTTCTAGCAAACATTATGTAACAGGAGTGAAAAGTGCGTTTGTTAGAGGTAGTTTGATTCAAAGTAGTTATTGCAACATTGCAGTTCTTGTGGAACTGACACAAAATTAGCATTACAACGTATATGTTCATGGTAAAAAAAGGGATTTCTAACTCTAACCTTAAGGTACAGACCTGCCTTCAGGCCTTTATCTTTGAGGCTTTACATTTCGATCTTTTCCTCGTAAACAACCTTCTGATGATTGAATGAAAACCCTTTCAGATTCTATCCCACATGTCCATTTAGGACTAATGACGCTGGACGTCCAGCCACCTGTCCCGCTGTCCACTGAATGAGTGTCCTGTCAGCCCATGAAAAGAAATGTTTACAGTCCTTTCGCTGTGGATACATCAAACACACGTTTGTTCCAATACGGACGAGAATTGAAAGTCAACGGTTAATTTTTTATCTTTATCGGAGCAGAACAATAGATGAAAGGACCGAGGCTGTTGCTGCAGTGTGTGCGTGTGTGTGTGTGTGTGTGTGTGTTTGTTTGTGTGTGTGTGTGTGATTGTGAATGATTCATTGAAACAATCTGGCCCAAGAAGAGAGGAGGATGATTGAGTCATGGCTGCAGAGTGTTTCCAGCTTTTAATTATGGCTCTTTTTACTGTACCTATAAAAGACTTTTTATCATTTTATACCGTCATAAAACGAACACACACACACTGAGATGCTTTTCTCCTGCAGTTTTTCACCCGCGTGATTATTCTCCGCACCTCAACCCATAATTGTTCAAGAAAAACTTTTACAGCATAATGAAAGTTATCTTCTGAAACCGCTCCAAGTGTTTGTTTTTCGCCCGAGTCTTCAGAGTTGAGACGTCAGTGAGAACAGTCGTGTTTTCACTTTGCCTCCTCCGTCAGACTGGGACGGTGGAACTGACGGAGGGATACAGGAGGAACTTGTTCGATTTCTTTTCCTCTGGATTTATCTGATCTTCCAACCATCTCTGAGATGACGAGTCTGGGGACAAACGGAGCCACTTTCCCCTTCGGACTCCACTAATCTAATTGTGCTCTTATCCTGCCACTTCCTGCCTCTTTGACTCTGTTTACTCTCAGAAATGGAGACGGCAAAGTCCGGGCTGCAGCTGAGTTCCACTTGAAATCAAACAATCTGGTTTTGTACTTTGTTTTACTGCCTCAACTGAAAAGCTCATGTTTTCACCCGTCTCTGTTTGTTTGTCAGGAGGATTATGCAAAAATCACTGAATGACAAGACATTTTGGTGCGGATCCGAACAAAAGGACGATTTGTACCTTTTCTACACATTTCCTCAAAGTTTTTTTTTACATTTTCATCCAATTTCTAGACAATAATTAAAGGATCTTATTTATTTAATCAGGCATATTTAGGGGACAGATATCTGAGTGTGTGCCATTTCTTATGAAGGGGACTGTTGGGTATTTACGGAGGCATGCACTCTACTAAGTGCACTTCGAGATTGTCGGTTTATCAGCAGGATTTCGCAAAAACCAACAAATTGATTTCCCCCGAAACTTGGTGAAAGGATGGGGGTTACGACATGAGCGATTTGGTGCAGCTTGATTGAATTCAAGGGGACTGTTGGGCCTTGGTGAAGGTTTGCACCATTTCTGGTGATACTCTTGACCAGGCATGATACTGTTCATTCCCTTGTGTTACACTTTCTTGTTCTAATAACTTGCGATGTTTTTGATGAAAAGTTCAAGATTTTGACACCAAACAAACAAAGTCCTCACACGTCTTGTTGTGGCTAATTAAGCAATTATTTAGGAAGAGGAAAGATGATAAATTGTCATGTCAGAAATCTTTATTAGCCATTCATCATTCTGTAATTACCAGGAGTGTTTTTTAGGGATACTACATTGTGTGGACGAAACCTAAAAGTATATGACTCCAGTGTTGTTGTCCCCCCCCTTCAAATCCAACCACACTCCATGCAGGCGTCCATGACAACCAGAAGAAGTCACAAGTGCGGCAACAAAGACGTGACCCCTCACCAACATCCCAGCAGAGAACACTGCCACTTCTGTTGTAATGGAGTGCTCAGTCAGGCTTTGAGCACCGTCTGAATATCGCCCTCCGAGGTGATGAGACCAGGTTTTCTGTGTTTCTGGAAGCAGCTTGTTTCAAAGTCCTCTGCTTGGAGAAACGGAGAAAGGCCAGAGAAAAGTTCAGAAAACTCATCCCGCACCTGTCCACACTGCTACACAACTAAAACCAGCATTCACAAATGTTTCCCTGTTCCAGAGGGGTTCAAAAGAAACGTGTTGGACCCCAGAGAAAACCACCAAAGACCAAATTATCTTCTGAGATCACTCCACATGATGCGGATCCATTTCTTCTGTCTGCATGTTTTTGGGTGTTGATGTGTAATTGATCCCTCGTTTTCTGACATCATGTTAGCGGTAGCCTGTTGCGATCAGAATAACGACAGCTGTCTCTCATTGGCCCTCGCGTCACCTCTCGGCGCCCAGATGGTGGTAATATACTCGCACCACCCACCCACCCACCCACCCATTAATACCAGAACCACCCAGTATCTCCAAGAGAAAAGCACCGAGCAGAAATACAAGCGTTCCAGACCCCGGCAGACATGAGGGGGGGGGGGGGGGAATAGAGTCAAACAGCTTTATTGAATCTATAAACACACTGGGTGTTATTACACCTCGCAGTGACTGGAGGAATCAGAGGCAGTTTCCCCGCGGCACAAACAGGGTCGTAACCAATGAGGTCATCCGACAGACGAACTGTGTAAACAACACAGAGGCCGGTTGGACTCGTGTTGGCACATGTGTGCGTCGTAAATTCAACTCCCCACAACTTCACCAATTTGGCCCATGAGCGCTTTGTTATTATCAGTGTTGCCTCCCTACTCCACTTCCTGGTCCGGCTGAGCAGCGCGCAACCGGGGAGTCGCTGGAGGTCGTCGCACAACTTTTTCGGACGATTTAAGATGGAAGAATCTTGGCAGGGTTTCACACGAGGAGCCTCCGCTCGCTACTACTTGACCGTGAGTCATCGGATCGGGGGGGAGCCAGCTTTAAATCAGCGCCGACAGGCAGGTAATCATCTTTTGCTGGAGTCTGTTGTTCTTCAAAGGCCCTTGTCCATTTTTAGCCCCGTGTCGTTTTGGGAGTTCGCGATGTCACCGGCTGTCAGGCCGCGCTCTCTCTCTCCGAATCCACAGTTCTGTTTTTAAAACCTGCCATTAGCCAACCAGGGGAGAGGGAAAGTAAACCAGTGACCCCCCCCCCCCCCCCCCACGTTCATTTTCATCCCGCTATTTGCAGCAGGATGATGCTTCTGCATGAGTGTGTGTGTGTGTGTGTGAGAGAGAGAGTAAGAGACCAGATACCAACTAAAAGCACATTATTATTATCAGGACTGAAAAACGAACTGAGTCGAGATGGATTTCCGTCAGATTACAGCAGAGAAAGACAGAGGACGTGGGAGTGGCTGAGCTCATTCTGATTAAATAAGATTATGTCAGAAGAAGAAATGGGGCTTTGCTCTGCTCAGGGTCCAGAACTGTTTTGGACGAGAGAACATTTGGATTTGATTTGACAGAGAAGCAACAAAAATGGATGATCAACAATTTTCAGGAAATCATAATCAGTTATCAGCTGCTTCATTTGTGCCTAAATTACCTTTAATGAAGTCACAAGTGGCAGAAGAATTAAACACACTTCATATCCAGTGTATATATTGTTACATAAGTCGTTTTCAGACAAGTCTTCCGAAGTAACTCCTGAGAATTGGGTCCGGAGTTTCTCCAGATGTTTCCTTTCACATATGAACATCGCAGCGGGAGGTTCTCCACTCGGACGCGTTCACAACAACAACAAATCCTCTGCAGGATTCAGGAGGAGCAGCAGGCAGAGGCAGGATGTAACGATCACGTGTGTTTTTGTTTACAACACATCGATACCGGCGTCGGCTGTTTTCACCACGAACTCTCTTGACTTCTCTGTCTGTGTCTTCTACGTGTGTGGCTCCGCGTTTGCATCCGGAGATAAATAGAGATAGTTTTATTTCTTTTTCTCTTGCGTGTGAAATAAAAAAGTCACCAACTCCCCCCACTCGCTCGCTGTGAATCCTGCGGAGGATCTCATGTATTCACACTGAGCTCCTGGACTTTCTGAAGACATCACACCCCCTCCGGAGTTCAGTGCATGTCTGAAAGCAGCTTAACGCCACAAAGGCTTTGCAGGAGAAATCTACCTCAACGTCAGGCAACTTGAGTTACACCAACACCGCAGCACTGCTCCATACATACTGTATCAGTCCTATATGCAATTTAACATTAGCTTAGCATACAAAGCACATACACGACATTAATCAGGTATTTTCCGACAAGATTTACAATCTCCAGCACTTGTTAGATGACTGATGTTCCATTGTGATTTTTGATTTATTGCAAGCCGGCAGATTTTAGTGTTTTTATGTTATTTCATGTCTTTCATGTCGTATTTATCGCCTGTCTCTTTTGTTCAGCTGAGGTTTGTGTGGATACTGCTGTCGGTGCAACAAATGGCCCCAGAGGGACAATAAAGACATCCCAGTAATCCCAGTTCCCTCGATACTGGAAGAGCAATTGAAAGCTTGAGTTGAGTTAAATTTGTGACAAAAACTAATTTCAATGCTGACTTTTCTCAGGAACTATTTACTCTGCAGACAGTAGTTCCAATAAAAAACAGTTAAACCCTAACCCTATTTTTCAGTGGTTCGAATTTAATATCAATTTTTACAACCCTGCAATAAATCAAGTGGCACCTTCTGGAAGGATTTCAGCTTTTGATCACCTGCTAAGGAGATTATATGTCTGTCTGTCTGTGTGTTAGGTGCAAGATTATGCAAAAAATGACCATGCAACTTGGTGGAAAGATGCATTCTGGGTCAGGAAAGAACTTGTATCAATGAGCATTTACAAGAAATAGTTTTTTACCTTATTTAACATGGTGAGATGGTGTGTTTGTCTTCGTCACTATGTTTTATTAAGTGTAGATATCAATTTACAGCTAAATATACAACACAATAGAATGTGCAAACAGTGAATGGGTTCTTGTATTTGTGCATCTACACCACGGCTCTCTCTGTTTGCCCCCCCCCGCCTCACAGCCTCTGATCCGCTGCTGCAGGATTTCAATCTGCGGCGTCTCACGTCTCCTGCAAACGCAACATTTAACTCGGCTAATGATGACTGATGGCTGCTGTGCTGGAGCCTTGAGAAGATCCGTGGTCAGAGCTGCTCCTCTCGTAGATCCTGTTCCACCGATCACTTTACTCTGGTCAGGCTTCAGATGCCTGTTCGCCAAAAACTCCGACCGCGAGTTATAGGAAGACAATAAATCTCGTTGTGGGCTCAAACATTCTTTGCTCAGGGCTGAGAGGAGATGTGGAAATTTCTCCGGTGTCGGCTGAATGCTCGGCCTCCTGCACATGATCAGGTGAAAGCGAGCGAGGAACACCACTTTGTGCTTTTTTTTCCACATGCCGTATTTCCCATCCATCACGAAGCAGCAGAGAAATACTGGAGCTGAACATCTGTTTCAGGTTTGACATTACTTGGAAAAAGATGAGTTGGATGCTGGTGAGTTTTAGTGTGAATTAACATCTTCCTGTGGCCTGAGGGGCAGGTCCCCGGCTGCGTAGAGAACAGAGGTTATTGGGCAAATACAGGTTAATTAAAAACATGTCAGTTAGAGCTGCTCATGCGTGACTCAACCCTGTCTCCTTCAAATTATGTGTATTCTTCTAAATGCGCAACAGAAAAAAATGCAACTGTGCTTTTTTTCTCAAGGTTGAGGTCAAACTTTCAGTTTTGACTTGTAAGCGAAAGACTTCTCAAAGCTGCTTAGTCGATATTTTTGACATTACCAATAAATCAAATGAGTGAATGCAATGTGAGCGGGGGTTACTCTGAAGATGGTTTCGGTCATGAACTAAAGTCGGGACGTTTTCTGGAAATGTTCTGGACGGGCTGTGTCTGGGAATGCAAAACTTTTTCGTGCCCGTCTCCTGGTAAAATGTACGTAAAGTGTCCGAGTGAGAATTCAGCAGGAAAATGTCCATTCTAACGTGCGACAAGAAACCGTGAAACTGGAAGAAAACAAATATCTCAGGATGAAAAAGAGCAGCCGTACACGTGGAAGACTGAAAGACTTGGAAAGACGAGGAGGATTCATGAGCTTTTGTGTTTTTCTGCAGCAGTAGTTTATACGTCATGTCCTGTCATTGTCTGACTGGTCATCAGACCTACCAGGACAAATCTTAATGAGCCGCAGCATCATTGTGCCGCTGGACTTTCAAATAATCTATAAATCATAATCCATCAAATCTTTACCAGCCTTGTCAGTTTCTGCACGGACCCTTTCTAAAATACATACTTATTTCTTTGTTTTTCGATGAGTTGCATGTGCACCGGTTGTGGCCATAATCTCAATTTCTTCCATTTTAATGAGGCCTCTCCTTCGTAATCTCAGTCCTGCAATGGAGACTTTCTTACTTCCTGAGAGTAGACGATGTATAAAAAGAAATCTAACAAAAGCCGGCCTGTGTTTTTCTTTTCTCCCGTCGTGAAACACACTCTCGTGCAGTTCTCACTGACCCACTAAGAGAAGACAATGCACTGAGCACAGCTTGCGCTGAAAGCCTCTGCTGACGAAGACAAAAAGACAATAACCACATCACACCTGCTTCGGCCGCCTCGTGCTGCCTTGTCTTTTTTCTTTGAGCATTGATTTTAACGTCCTGGAACTTGTTTTTTCACGATGCTTTACATGACTCGCTACCGAGCAATATATCGGATTGCCTCTCCGATCGCACACTCCTGTTCACAGTTTGAGAGTCTTCTTGGTTTTCCATCAACAAGCAATACAAAGAAAACATTGTCGATTCATAAGTAGCTTTCCTGCGGTTTTAAAAACACAAATATTTACACGTAACAAATGCTGTTTACTTTCTTTGCTTTGACGTCGTCCGTGCTTTGACTTCACTTCCATAGATTTCATTGTTTGCAGCTTCCTGGTGTGTGATTCCTTGTGAAGCATGTTGATGTGTATGACGTGTGACACTGATCGCTTCAAAATGTCATTGATTGAAAACGTACAGTGGGAGAACATGCGGCGCTGAGAGAGAGAATCCTCCCGGGACGTTTCTCAACCTCAGGAATCCTGGAAAAAGATCAGTAACTGTAATGGTCCTCTGCAGATTCTGAGAGTTTCATGCTACAGAAGCACAGAGATTTCAATTGATGCAATTATTAACTTGAGAGAACGAAACTGAGAGCATGTGAGGGGTTCTGGACTGAAAAGTCCCCTGAGCCTCTTGTTTTACCACCATCCCTTTTGTTTCCATTGCACGGATCCCAAGAATCCTGCAATTATCGTCTCTTCTTACGTTTCTTTTGTATAATTTCAGAAGGGAACGGTCACACTGAGGTTTGACCCATAAAACACTAACAGCTGTATCACGACTCAGGTCTGCAAAACCCTTGGTACACCGAGTGGACCAAGTCCGTGAAGGCCTTGTACCTTGAGCCTGCTGCACTTGCTCGGCCACCTGCATAGTTAGCTCGTTACCTGCGATATGTTGGCCCAGGATGGATCCACCCATCGGACCCTTGGCTGATCGGGTGATTCATCAAGGAACCTTCAAAATGGGGGATTCTCTGAAGGAATGCGGCTCCTGAATTGGGACAGAGCTCATATCTGCAAGTACATTTGAGTCCTGTGTTCCACCACACGTGTTTCACATTCCCCCTCTTGCAATATGTTTTGACTTTTCCTGGGGGTTGTCTTTAGTTTACACTCTAGTCGCAGTACTCATCGGTGTCTTAGGCCACAGCCCCAAGCGCACGCGGCCATCTGCTTCTCGGCCTTTTTGAAGACCACATCATGGGAAACAGGTTTTGTGCTTGTTCGGCTGAATCTAATGTTTCTTAAACTCTCACATTACTGAGATCAGACGACTTCATGAAACAAGCAGGATGAGAATAAAATCAGGTGTGAGCCCCGGTTCTAGGCTGATGTAGTTCTGGCTCTGCTGCTCGTGGAATTAGGATGTTTTTGCCGTAAAAGGAAGTTGGGAGCTTTTTAAAATTTTAAATTTAAGACGGTGAATTAATTTGGCAATATATGTTTAACGCAAAGGTGCAAACTTACAGAGCTTGAAGAAATGGCACTGTGATTTATTGCATGTTGCACCAAAGGGACCAAGTAAAACACTTTTGAACCAGGTCCCTCATCATGACTTCTTTTAACACCATTAAATGCAAATTAGATCCTGCATTTAGATAGATAGATACAATAGGTCCCACTTTGTCAAACCTCTATACGAATAATAAACTTTATTAATATAGCACTTTTTAAAAAAGAATAATTGCTTATTCTAGGAATAAACTGTGTTGAAATCCGTTTTTTCTGAAATCTCACAAAAAAGTTATTAAGCTACTCATACATTCACATCCAAATGCTTTGCACATAGAAATAGAAATTCAACATTTGACCTTCACTGCGATCGAAGCCAACAAAAGCTGTAAAACGCCACAAAGTTGCGTGTTCGAAAAAGCAACAACGTGTAGTTTCTAAAGTGAAACATGTAAAAGTGCCGCTGGGACTCGTGCACCTGAGCGGTGAGAAGATGATGAGGGGAAGCAGGCGGGTCAAACCTCAGTGGAGACCTGCTGCCTCTGGGATCTGCAGACTGGACTCTGCTCCTGTCAGTCAAGATACTTGGCCTCAGGCTAGACACACACATGCATGTATGCATACAACACACACACACACACACACACACACACACACACACACACAAGTATATACTCACCCAGTTTAAACAAAACAGCCTCTCGTGTCAGGACGCTGTTCGTTATGGCTCATGTAAAAATTCCAAAAGACTAATTTCGAATGCGAGAGGCTGAAAACCAGCTGGACATGAAAGACGCTCCGGAGTGCAGAGGTGACTGTATGGAAATGAATACGCTCATATAAAATTCATGAGGCATTTCCTCAGTGTGACAGCGCGGAGCCTTTGTTTCCTGCTCTTTTTGCTGTTTGTGAAAGGAAACACAACAGTGGAGGAATAAGACCAAAGTGTCACAATGACCCACTGGTTTCAAAGGTTTCAGCTCAACTTTGAATAACTGCAAATTACTGATGATCCCCCCCCCCCCCACACAAGTTCACCTCCACGCGGTTCTCTCCATGTGTCAGGACAGAGAAGCCAAATGATCTAAAACGAAGATTGTTATTCTTTAAGCCTCGTGCACATTGAGACGTAATTTATTTCTGATAACACACGAGCATGTGTTTAGCTTTAATTTCGAAAGATAACTGGTTTTCCCCATGTCCCATTATGTGTGAAAGAAACACCAGGCTGGACTCTGTGTCCTCGTCAACGCAACCCATCAATCCCGCTGGGTGTTTCTGACCCCTCTTATCTAAATTGCACATTTTACTGAGATTTGGAGCCAGAAATCACATTAGAAAAAAAACAGCAATTTCTCAGCGTCACTTCAGTCGTCGTTTTCACTGAAGCACCAAACGCCTGCAGCTCTGTGGTTTTATCCTGTGTCACGTATTCCAGGAGAGCAATTCACTTAACTTTCAAAGACATTTCACTCCTCTGAGATCCTCGAATAATAATGAAATCGTTTATCGTAAATCTTCCACAATAATGTTTGTACACAAAAATGAGAATAATAAACATTTTCATGAATATATGAGTTATTTCCAAAGTAAAAACTGAACCTTTAAAGTCCATAATTAATATCTTTACTACAGTGAACGTTGTCTTCTGCTGCTTTTTACTTTGATTGATGATCAGCTCTAGTGTTTTAGAATTATCTGTCAATAAAAACTATTTAATGTCTTCATCACTCAATTGAATTCCTGTAAGAAGCCTGCAAAATAAAGGGTATAATAGTATGAATATTAAATTGCTATTGAGAGTAATTGCATTAACTCAGATGAGATCATCAGCTCAGATCTTCGTTCGTCTAGCTAGCATGTGATTGTTGAAAAGAAAAACATCCAGAGAAACCTCACCTAGTAAAATGCCTAAATATGATCTTTATAAAATTAAAGAAAGTAAAGAAAAGGGGGAGAATATGGGATTTAAAAAGAAAGATGGACAAACTGGACAACTGTTTAATCATCATGATGTTAAAAGCTGTGACAAACAAAATTGAATCGAGGAACAATGTTCACACACAGCAGCAGTGAACTTGACTTTATCATAGAAGTTATGAAACTTTAATTGCATGTCATACGCCCCTTATAAGGCCGTCCACTTTGTGAATGACTGTTGCTCAGCCAATCACAGCCGGCTGCTGGGGGGCATGAGGGCCACCAGAAGCCGCGGGGTGAGAAGTGAGAGGCAGAAATTGGTGACGAGGGTGACGGGGCCGTGCGGCCACAGGAGGAAACCCAGTCTGTTTACCCAGGAGATATTTTAGGTTGAGCTGCCGGCTTCAACCTGTTTTTCTCTCTGGATCCTTTCAGCGTGGACTTCAGCTCCTGAAGTCGGGTCCGAGACGTTGAGGCAACATTGACTTTGGCACGAGAGCAGCGACTGGGGAAGTGACGGGACCCTTGAAGAAGTTTTCCTCCCTGAACCTCTCGCCGCCTGCGCTCTGATGGACGTCACGTCGTACTCGACACGTGCGCTGTGACTCCTGCAGAGTATTATCAGATATCTACGTATCCATGTGTTTTTTTTAGGGGTTGTGTTTATTTGTTTTCACTTTGTTGTTTCTTAAGAACTAGCTGCAGGAGATCGATTATGGCCTCGTGACCGGTGACGTGCTGCTCCTCATCCTGTTCCTCGACTGGAACGACGTCAGTGAGGAGAGAAAGTGGTCGTCCCGTCCTTTAATGGAACAAAGGAGATACAAACCTGACTCTCACTCGTCAGATACGAGATGGAAACTGACACAGAAATTGATTTTGGGTTTTTTTCCGAGGATCTTCAGACAATCTGCTCCATCACATTTGAACGTGCATCAATCACTGCAGCACCGACATCAGGTTTGCATCGACGTGCCATCTTATCATTTTTATTTAATTAGGTGATATCTTGTTGACACTTCCGTCCTGAAAGTGCAGCTACAAGAAACCCCAGAACAGAACCGGCCCGACCGAGCGGCCGAGGCCCCCGAGAGCCCTCGAAATGCCCCACGATTGATTTTCTAAATAATATATTAGAATATATTCAGTCAATTGTGGCAATCAAACAAAAAATACATATTACGTTAATGGACTTGCATGTTAATACTACTGGTTTAACCACTTCCTGCTGCTGCTGTCAGAGCTGGAGTCACATTTATGCTCATATATACATGCTCACTGTAACGATACGTAGTTAGGCATCGTGCAACCACAGTTACATGAGTTTCATGATAAAAGACTTTTCATAAAAACACACAGTTGTTTGAGCTATTGTTGATATTTAAACTGATTAGCAAAGCACTGCTCAACATTCACTTTCACACGTTCGTCTCTAAAACCTCATGAAGAGCAGAGTTGAATACTGAGCAGGACGGTTGATTGGGAACAGACCTGTGACCAGTGTGTCGCTGGGATCCAGACCAAACTACAGAGGACAAAGTGATGAGTATCCATCAGTGTGCTGGTTCCCCCCCCACTGAGAGCAAAGATCGAAGCTGAACCCTGCCTGGAACACAGACTAATCGTGGGCTCTGTGTTTACAGCACCCAAGGGTGAGCTTTAATGAGGCTAACGGTGATATGACTAAACATCCAGCAGCCTTCATCTGTCAGAAGAGCGGCAGGCCTGAGGCGTTTCATGTCTGTCTCGGCAGCGGGAGAAGCAGAAGCAGAATCCGTCCTCTCGTCCTTTCAGACGACTTTGTGGAAGTGGAAATAGGAAAATGTCAGGGAGTGAACTGTGCATGTTTGAAAATGTCAGAGATGCAGCGTCTCGTCGTACACGGATCTGCAAGAAGCTGGAGGAAGATGAAAGAAGAATCAAGAGCAGTTTTGTTGAAAAATAACCAAAACAAGCCGGCAGAGTTTTTTGACATTTCTGGCTCGAAATCCTCGTCTCGATAAAAGTCAGGATAAGCAACTGGAGCCAAA
This sequence comes from Hippoglossus hippoglossus, assembly GCF_009819705.1. Taxonomy (NCBI): domain Eukaryota; kingdom Metazoa; phylum Chordata; class Actinopteri; order Pleuronectiformes; family Pleuronectidae; genus Hippoglossus; species Hippoglossus hippoglossus. Next base: position 4,104,078 of record NC_047153.1, on the reverse strand, counting down.
AATGCAAATACCAAAGTAGTTTTGTTACTTCAGTGTCCTGCTTGGGAATATTTTACCTCTTCAACTCATTCTCTGCTCTAATATTATCCATGTTCCTCTACACTGTATACTGGAGACTCATCAGCGCTGGAAAAAAATATACTCATTCTTTATTTGAATCAAAATTGAATTATTTTAAAGTATTTATAGACATTTTATTCAAATTAGGGAAATTTAGCAGTAAATGTAAATCATCAAAGTAAGATATAAAATATAATTAAATAATGCAATTAATCTATATTTATTTTATTAATTTATTTAGATTTGAAGGGGGAAAACTTAAAGGGGGCAAGGGGACGGAGACCAAAATGATACAAACATTTTTTTCAATTTAAGCAAACAAATTATATAACAATATGATGGTTTGATTGTATAAAATTAAGAACACAGTAAATATTAATCACACAAATTAAATATGCAATGCATGAAAACATCAATAATACAATAAACAATACATCAAAGTCAGGACTTCATACCAGGCTGATAATAAATGTTAGATGTTAATGCCATAAATATATTTAACTCCCTGCTATGGAATGTAATTTGGGCCTAAAAGAACTGCTGATATAGTTTTTTCCAGTCTTGGCATAGAAGTTAGTTATACTGGGAAATAACTGTGAAGTGTAATTTCACAATTCTTTGGTAATAACTGTGAAATTGGTTGAAATGTATAAGAATTTTTATTAGAAAAACAGGAAAGTCATTCTGTCGACATCAGCTTCAAGATCCCAAACTGAAAACGTATACCTAACCCAGGCTGGTGCTGGTGTGTGTGTGCTTTGGAAGTCAGTTCACCGTCCTTGCTGGTTCCTGCTGTTCCGTAGTCACTGTCACCGAACTCAAGGCTAATTCATGCACTGTGTGTGTGGGAGATGGGGGGGGGAGCATCAAGGTGTGACGGCCCCCCTCCAAGGTGAGTGCACCTGAGTGAGGAGGACGAGGAGCAGACTGTGGTGAGGGTGGACACGTCAGAGCGCTGATGAATATGGATGCTGTGAGGCTGCAGAACACTGCTGCCCTGCTATAAAACCTCCCGTTACCACGACTGAGGAATGGACCTGATGGACTCGCTGCAGTTCAGAGATCCACTGGAATCACCTGAGAACAGAAGCTGGTAAATTCAGTAGAAATATACCAGGAAACTGGATATTTACCTCGACCGAGAGGGTTTTCATTGCCGTTAGTTTCACTGTCAGCTCCGAAAATACTGAATCAATTTCCATGAAATTGTGTGGAGGCTTGAGGCATAACCCAAGGAGGCACCCATTAAATTCTAGGACGTTAGCCTTATCGGTCATTTATGCTGCCCTTACATACAAAGAGAGTCACTGCCCACATTGTCTGTGAATCCTTTATGTGGGCATGGTTGTTGCGATGCAGCCACTAGAGGGCAGTGCGAGAGTTTCCTACAACAACAAACATGGCGACAGTGAAGGAGGTTGTGAAAGATGCAAAACCGACCATTTGTCCCTGACACCAGTTTTATGTGTATAGCTACACATCAACACCGAGGCTACATCCACACTACTCAGCGTTGCCGGATGGGAAATGTTGTATCGTACCTGAAGACTAACATTATCGTATTTTGAGGAAAACTATCGTACACGACCAGAGTAGGGATGGGACGCTCGATACCATCGATATGTTGTCTAGTTGTATATTAAATGAATCTTCTTACTTTGTACCAGACCTGCCGGTGTCTCCATCTTCAGAATCTTGATGTTCTTTGGCTCATCGCTAAGTGTTAATGTTCCAAATTGTCTTTTGCAACAACCACACAAAAACACTGTTAAATCATCTTTAATAAAAAATCGTCTTTGTCCCTCAGTTATTGTGAGACTGAATAAAGATGTGGTCCTGTAGACCCACTATCAGTCCAGGTGCAGCTGTGTCACCGATGTCTGACGGGTCCTTATTACCAGATTCAGGTCGCTGACACCGAGGTGTATATCTATATTGTTATTATTGGATAATGGGGGTTTGTGGTATATTGCAGGTATATATTTTTTTGCCTCATCCACTCGGGCAGAGAAGGTCATAAAGGCCTCATGGATAATCCAGAGAGGCCCCGCGATGGTAGACAAAGTCCGTCTGAGCCGAGGTCTTCATCAAATTGAAGTTTCCATCCCCCCCCCTCTGAAAGCCCCTAAAGCAGAACCAAGGTGGATCCATTTCACACCTGGAAATAGTTTCCTCAGCGTGAGGGTTCACGACGGGCTTACGGGCGAGCGCACGGGCAGGTGGAGGAGGCACGGGATGTTTAAGCTTCCATCAAATAATGGTTCAGCCACGTCGGGCTAATCTCAGCCGCCGCCTTGCTCTAATTTGATCTCCTCCACTGCCTCCCTCCCTATCTCTCTCTCCCTCTCTCTACTTGTCTTCCTCTCGGTCCCCCCCCCCCCCCCCCCCCCCCCCCACACACACAGATGTCGCCCCCTATCTTGCTGTGTCTCCCGAGCCGCCTCCATCTCTGACAGCTACAGACTCTATTAGCTGTGATTGGTTCCAGTTCACAGCCATGAAATGATCCCTGAAAAAGGAAAAAAAAAAAAAATCTAATAAATAACTCTGGACAACTCCCATTAGCTGCAGCGTGAATCCCTCTTGTTTCTGTGAACGTGGCCTGTGACAGGTAAGTAACGTGATAGTGTCACTTCGAACGCTTTCGGGAAACATCTGTGCCGCCTCTGATCGGCTCTTTGTTCAGACGGTTGGAGGGAAATCACCCCCAACATCCCTGATTCGCTGTGGAATCTTCTCCAAGGTGTCGCTTAGGAAAAAAAGTAAACCTCTCCTGTGTGGTTTGTTTGAAGAGCTGTCAGGCTGTTTAGGATTTGATGCCCTTTTTTTAAAAAAGACGGTTGGACAGTGGCGATTTTATTCTGTCAGAAACCAGAGCACATAACATTACTGTCATTACACTGTACAATAGTCTTACTGTGGGTTTAGTCTGAGTGCAAATCAGATGGGAATCATATGGAAAGCTCATTTCAGAAGTGGAACTAAGATGAAAGTAGATGGAAAAAGACTTTAAGTTGCAGTTTGACGATGTGAGTTGAAAACGTTCCCAACTTGTGCAAAACGAAACTAGACGTTAAACTGCACTTAGTGAACAACTGGCACAGCTGCACACACCTGGTTGCTGCTAATGTTTTTTTAATGCTTTTATTTTATAATGTGATATAAAAGTATGGTACAGTAATCTAGCATCACACTTTAAGTCTAAAACAGCCATCGAGATCCTGGGGAGTAAAGACAACCAGTACCTTCGAACTCTAAGTGACCAAACATCCTCCGACTCATTAATCCCATTTTCCATCAACTTACTGAACATCAAGTATGTCTTTCATAACTTTGTTTATGTTTGACGTATTTATATGTAGCACAGCAGAACATGTCTGTTTGTAATGGGCTGTTTGTTCCGTCTGTGGTGATGCTGGTTGCAGTAAATAAAGAGCTGCTGCAGGACTCAGAACCCTGAAGCCAACGCAGCTGCACAAAGAGCCGTTCAGCTGTTTACTCAGAGTTTAGTGAAGCTCGACTCAGTTCGCAGGACCCTGCGCTGGAGGATCCGTGGTTGTTGCCGTTGTGAATCGTGACAACATCCCTGATGTTTATTAGTTCCAGCCGCCACTGCTGCAGATCGCTTGTCATCTGTTTATTCAAGGTTTATTCATATTGGACTTGTGCCCAGTCCAGATTGCACCAAATTTGATTTTGCACCTCATTGGGCCCTTGACAATACACATGCCAAACGCTAAGCTGATAAAATCAAAGGGTTTTCCGAGATATGGTGCACAGATTGAGATGTGCACCATTGTTGTTTGGAGGACACGACTGGTTCTCACAGCTTCAAAGGGCTGTTTCTGAGTTTTGACTTAAGGTTCAAGTTTGAATGAGATTTATTTATAAGGGTTGGGGCAAGGAATTTTGTTGATGATGTGTGTGTGTGTGTGTGCGCGTGTGTGTGTGTGTATGTGTGTGTGTGTGTGTGTGTGTGTGTACGAACTTTCAGTAAATGGCATCATGAAGCCAACAGAAAAGGAGAAAAGACATCATGCATGGTTCAAAAGTGCATTTTTCCAGGTATCTCTGCAGCCATAGGACTAACAACACAACATGAAGCTCATATAGATGCACGAGAAACCAATTTCTGATTATATGGAGGGAATGATGTCGTCAAAATGATGGCATCACCATGAAAGCAAAAAATTACACGATATGAATGAACTTTTCCAGCCAATAACATTGGAGACACTACAGATGAATCAGATCAACCGATCATTGTCGTGCGTAAATCTACTTCTTTGACACATAATCCTTAAATGGCTCTTATTACAATATAAATCCTCTGAAGTCGTGGGGCGACTGGGGATAAGGTTATGATTCCTCTCCAGAAAATGAACACAAGTGCATGTGAAGTCCCCGGAGGTGACCTATGACAACATGTGTGAGAGAGTGTGAGAGTTTGTCATTCAAGCGCTACTCAGGGCGGAGCATGTGGGAGATTAAGTGATGATTTAGTGCGTACAGTCATCGCTGTGGACGAGTGGAAATGTTTTCCTAAGGCACACTGCGGCACTTAACAGCCGCAGTTTACATCCACACACACACACACACACACACTCTCTCACCTACACACACATAACTCACATAAACACACCTAATTTCCCTCCCACTGGAGCGCAGCAATAATGAAGTGCAGATTGAAAAGCATTTGATGTAAGAACCTGGCAATTATATGCATTCACGCAGACGAACCCACTGTACACATACAAACGCTCGTACCCTTAACTACTGTATGTGCGGTGTTGTTGGCTGTGGGGTTTCATAAAGTGATCACAACGTGCCCGGACTGAGCGCAGCCGCACGAAGAGTGATGACAAATATACCGAGAGAAAGAGATGCTTAACTTTTTCCCACTGTCATCATCTGTTAGTGCTCGGCGCGCCACGTCCACCTGCCTGTGGAACTCAGCTCCTGGGCACGTCCACCTGAAGTCGTCCGTCACGGCGCTGGAAGGCCTCGCCATCCTCTCGGGGGGGGAAACATCTCGGTGATACACGAACGACAGGAGCTACAGTCGAGTTGGATGACAGCAGATGTTCAGTGTTTTTGAGTGATTGTGTTAAAAGTCAGGTTAGAATGAGATGCGGACAACAACAACTGGTTCGGTAAAAGGAAAATAACACAAACAACTAGAGGAGCATTTGGAGGAGGCACACCCATCAACCCCAGTTACAATACAATTGGTTGAAACGTTTTTGAGTAATCGTGCGAACAGACAGACAAACAGCAATGAAAACGTCACGTACTTGTTGGACATAACAAAGCAAATTTTGTCAACTGGTTCCACTGAGTCCTGTGAGCTGCTCAACCAGTTTTTACTGTTGAGTCACAAATACACTGGTCTGTACTGGTTACACTTGTGGAAATAAAGAAGTGGCTGTGGACGGAACTTTTGATATGAAGGTAAATATTGTGTACAGGGTTCAACCGGTCAGTGTCTATGAGTAATTAATGACATCTCCAAACTGTAGCAGGCTGATCTATGTAGGGTTTGTGTACAAAATTACTCAACAGCACATTGACAGAGTTCCACCAAACTTGGAAGGAATATAAATTAGGAGTCTATCTCCAGGCGAACAACTTTTGGAGCCAATCGGTGGAAGCTCGAGGTCAAGGTCAGGAATCTCATCTCAGGAAGCATCATACACAAATACAGAAATCATGCATCCAATGTTTTATGAGGAATGATGTGCATAGTTACAAAATGCATTTTTAAAGGTATCTCTGAATCCAATAGACACGATCTAAAGATTATGTAGATCAAAACATAATGATGATCATATGGTAGGAATGATGTCATAGTAGTGTGTAATAATGCAGTAACTTTTAAAAAACAAACAAGATTAAAGACACAATCTACAGTTCAACCAATCATCCATTTCCATGTGGTATAAATTCCGTCGATATAAAATACATACCAGTCAAACCATTGCCTGACTGGTATGTACAGGGAATGCATTGCCCTTCTGAAACTATTTATTTGAATGTTGACAAAGAAATAACCCAAAAGCATTTGAACTGTTTATGACTACATGGTTAGAAATGGTGGTTATTACGGTAAACCCTCTTAAAAACTATTTAAAACAACAAGAGGCTAACTCCCGTTCTTCCTGTTTTCCCATCATTGTGTGAATGCAGCATAAAATGCGGCTCAGACGGGGTCACAGTCATATATTTGATGATGATGATGATGATGGTGGTTGTGTCCTCGAACAACTCAAAATAACAAGATGACATGAATCTGTCATCATGAACATCAGTTTATTTCCTCTCTTGGCGTCCAGAGGAAACATTAATATAATTTCAGCTGGTAGTATCCCACAATCCATCTGGGTTTGAAAAGTTCATTCAAGTGGCACTTGTCAAATCAGAGTCGGGGAACATTGAGCGGTCACATGATAATTACCAGGTTATTTCCATTCTGATAATCATCTAGAAAAGACGTCAGTGGATGTAGGTTCTTCTTGACGTTGTTATATGCACTTACATATAAATGGAAATCACAGATGGATGGATATTTGTTCTTTCTCCTACTCACCACTTCACCACTGGTGTTTACCACGTTCCCAGACATACAAATTCCTTTAAGTCCTTCTGAATTTCTGGAATTTCACAGACTCTGAAAACACGTTTTTGGGGTTTTTGCCTCTGTGAGGTTGGCACATCTTGTTTGGGAAGATGAATTAAGCCTTGAGATCTTCAGGAGAACTCACCAAGGGAAATACGTACTATGGCTGAGTGGCGTCGTAACAAGATCAAACCGTCCATCGTCTTTACAGCTGGAGCCAACGTCAGATGACATCGGGCAAAAGGTTGAGTACATCCTGGACAGTCCGTCACATGTAAGCCGCTTTCAGACATGAACTATAAAGTCTGGTACCTTTTCCTTCAGATTTCCAGAGGGGCCAACTGAGCCAGTTTCCCCTGACATTCACCGGACCTCTGCCAGCCCCCTAGTAAAATCTCCAAGTGAGTCCATGTGAGAATACAGCAGGTAAAGTGGGCATGTTGATGACATTTCTAACACCCAGAAACAGCCAGGATGAAGGAGGAGCCCTACACGAAGAAGACGCTGACAAAGACGTCAACTGGGAAAGACAATAAGATTTGAGCTATTGGTGATAAGGGCCAACGCCGGCGTGGACGTGCTGTAAACAAAGACTTCTTACATCAGAATTTATACATCATGTCTTACCTCCTGCTGCTCTCCTCAGGGGCCACTCCTCGCCTGAACGCTGCAGACATTCGTTTATTCGACATGCATAGAGACGACATCTGCTCTAATAATCAGGGCAATTTAGATTCCTCACTCAACCTAAGCTGCAAGTCTTTGGACTCTGGAAGGAAACCTGGAGAAAGACCACAAAGACTCGGGTAACAACATGCAAACACACAGAAAGACCCTGATTGGCCAGCAGGTTCCATCCCCCCCCTCCCCCAGTGATGTGGATAGTCACAATCACTGAGGCAGGTTCACCAATAATGTAAATTTCACACTTATTCAGATAAGAATCACTCTTGGAAAGCACTGAACATCTCCCACTGATGGGATTCATCCGTATGAAAATGGTCTGAGGGTGAAATTGACTTCCTCAATGTGAATTCCTATTTACCCCCCCCCCCCTATAGGTTTATACACCACTGGTTTGCCTGCTGTTGTGTAAAATTAATCTGAAAATGTTTTCCCCGTCTTGAAATCTGTCTCTGCGTGTTATTTCTCAATCAAAATACGCAATGAGTGGTTTCCCTCTCAGTGGCCGGGGGGCGATTCCTGAATAATTTAGCCACTAAACAGCCTGATGCCGCTCTATCACCTCATCACAGATTCAGTCACGGAAGCAGGTCACCAACCCTCATCTATAATCCACAAAGGGGGGGTTCCCCATCCATTAACACCCTCACTGCTGAACATATACCACTTGAAAACCCACACAAATGACATGGGGGTGTGTGTATATGTGTTTGTGTGGGGGGAGGTTGTTGTTGTGGGATGTGATTATGTTGGAATATCTTGAAATAGGTTATTTTTCTCCTATTCTATACTTTTTTTGTGTGAAAACTCTCACAAGATTTTTTTAAATACTATAATTGTACTCGATATACTGTATTTAAAAAAAGTACTTACACAAATTAGTAGCCCCTGAAATACATACACAATAGATCAGAATAGACAGGTTTGAATATATACCGGTGGAAATATGGGATTCGGGCTTGAAAAGAAAGAAGAAAAGAAGAGAATCTGCGTCAACATGCAGAGATTTGACAGTTTTAAGATCTAAAAAAATGAACAAAGTTACAAAACCTCCATGTATTTTTGCATTTATACTATTCAGATCAATCAGACTGGGAAGCAGAAAGCAGCCTTCAAAGTTTCTTCCTGAGACACATGTGTATTGTCACTATAATAACCGACATTACCCTGAACTGCATCATACAAAAAAAACGTCCGATACTGTCGACATCAAAGTCCATTTGATGTGATTTATTAACCTTTTAAGAGCATTAGAAAGTGCATAATTGAGCAGATGAAGAGATGATTGCGTCTTGTTTCTTTGATGTGTCTCTCGATGTAGATTTATGAAGCCTGAATAAAGGGAGGGAGAGCTTAATATCTCTTTCTCTCCTTATGTCGTTTTCTCTTTCATAACAAATCGCTCCGCCGAGGCAGGTTCACACTCGGGTCTCGTGGAGATTCGAGCGCAGTTGTCCCGTGTGTGTGGGACAATCACTGACGATTAAAGGACTGCTGGCAAGAGATAGTGTGATCATTTGTCTCCTTGTGTGTGTGTGTGTGTGTGTGTGTGTGTGTGTGTGTGTGGGAAGGTGTGTGCTGTGGTGAAAGTTGCAGTGTGAAATCTGTCAGCAGTGGGAGAAAACTCGCCTGCAGGGCTTTTGAGGCTTTTGTGAGTTTCCACCTTCAGAAAAAAACCTGGCAGCGCAAACGTAATCCTGCTGCTACAGGAGGCCCGACGAAGACAGAGGGAAAGAGAAAGAAGTGGAGAGCGAGGGATGAAGGTGAGAATTTCGTTTTCAGGTATTCTGAAATCCACAAATTATGGTTGTCGTGAATGCGAATAATTTGTTTTCCTTATTGCTAGGAGTTTATCCAAAAGGAAAGTAAATAAAGATGGTTGCTCCATCTCCACTTCCTCCCATTGTACAAAAATTAAGCCAAAATATACTGGACTTGGGTGCTGCCATCTTGTGGTGATGAGTGTCCACAGTATAGATCGTGGAGCCGCGGTATCGACATCCCGCAAATAAACAGCTGACAATCACAACGTTTCATCACGTTTTTGCAAAAGTTTATTCAACTTGTACTTTGACCTTTTGAATTGGGCCCATGTCCCTTCTGCTCACATCCAGAGGAGGGTTTTATGACTAATAACTAACTTTATGACTAACAGCCACCAGGGGGCAACTAGGATGTTTTGGTTTTACTTATAGGAGCTGTCATGTCGTCCATCTTTATATACAGTCTATGAGTTGGTACAGTGTTGGTCGCCACTTTGGTCCAGACTGAAATAAGCATTTTATGGGTTACTGTGATATTTTGTACATTCATGGTCCCCAGAGGATGATGATTTTGGTGAGTGACCTTTTCTCTCTAGTGCCACCATGAGGTGGATTTGACGTAAAGTTTGATATTCCAGGTTCACCACCGTTCTGACTGCATCTCAAAATCCACAGCACCATATTTTGTGAAAATTGGTTCATATATCATGTCTCTCCCAGGATAAATTTAAATCTCTTCACTTTTCCTCTAGCGCCACCATCAGGTCACAGTTCAAGTTGCTTAATTTATAAACAAATACCAAAACTAATGATGCTCCCCTTGTTTTCCCTTCAGCGTTACTTTGTGCTTGCGCTACTTTGCGCTAATGCGCCAATCCTAGCATGCTAACACGTCAAACAGAGACAGGGAACATGACAGATTTGACTAAGTGCTGAACATCAACATGTTAGCATTGTCTCTATGAGCAAGCTAGCATGCTAATATTAGCATTGAGTTCAGAGCACGACTGTGTAGAGTGATACTGTTAAGACTCTGATTCTTGTTATTCCACTTTCCCTGCAGGCCTGCTCTCAGTTTCAGATTTCCTGTTTGACACCGATATGACGCCGACACGTATGAAGTGCAGATCAAATAGCTGAAATCCTGCAGATTTGCAAACGGAGATGAGTGTTTGAACACATGTTTGTGCAGAGATTGATCTTTAATCTGTTTCTCTTTGGGGGCGAAATGAAAACCTACACGCATGTTGCAGCAGTCACCGATGTTACAGTAGCTTCTTAGGTGAGCACTGACAAGCAGGCAGACGTTTTATGCCATGTCTCGTCTTTCTTTCTTTCATGCATGTGACTACTGCAGGATGAAGCATGTTATTAACTCACAGGCTGGAGTCAAATGGGAAGATTGACAATAATCTGCAGAACCTGAATGATAATTTATATCAAAATACGAGGTGAATGCAAAACATCAACGCTATGTCGTGTAAAACATTCACAAAATCTAAAAGACAAGAGAGGTGGGTGGGAAGTTTGACAGCAACCATTCCTTATTTTTATTGCAGTATTGGATGACTTTTCAAGTATTTCCAGCGCCGAGAAATACATAAAACTCTCCTTTTTATTCATAGGTATAAAATAATGACTAACTTGCTGGGTCTCAGTTCAGGGGCTGCGTCCTTCGGAGGCTGTATTTGAAGACAGATTGCGCCACAACCAGGCAGTTCCATTTCGAAAGGCTCCTTCAAATGCGGCCAAGAAATCCGTCCTTCCATTTCCAAACAACGAGTTGATTGCGCGCCATTAAGGAAGATAATAAATAAGCTAGCTAGCTGGATGGCTGAGCTGCCGTAAGTGCAGCTTCTCAAAAGTAGCTAATACTGTGAAAGAACTTCAAGTCCAGGAGAGCACTGTAGTTAGAAATATACGGTTAAAAATGGGATCCACCCATTGGATCCTTCGTTGCTCTGTCACGGACGGACCAGTTCTTGGCCACGTTCAAAGTAGCCTTCAAAACGCGGCAGGCTAGTTGCACTGCTGTGTAATCGTTCTTCAAATGCAGCTTTCAGAGGATGAGGCGCCTCTCGTGAGACGAAGCCTCGGTCAGTTTATTCCACCGCGTTTTTGTTCCTGAATAGAAGAAGGAACTCTTACGAATGTGCCAGGAGTAACTCAACTAGCCCAAATGGTGCCACGACTACAACAACAACTCCATCCAAGAAAATACACAATAAAATGACTGTTTTTAGTTATTATTGAGAATTTAACCACAGATTCGCTCTCTGTCCAACACATTTTATGTAAGTCTATATGAAGTTGTGGAAATGTCTTGTGAAAGGAAACGTACAGCAGTGAAATACATGACTGCATCTTGGGACGCACACCAGATGCTTCTGGGAAAAGACCTCTCACACAGGGACAAGACATAATGCAAATTCTCGACCATGTGGTGCAGAATAATCACGCTCCAGTGTTATGACAACTGTTAATGGATCATCGACAGTTGCAAAGAGGTGGAAACGGCCCGAATAATGTGTATTATAATAAACACCTGTTTATCATATTTAAAAGTGTGTAAAGCACCTGAGAGTGTTTTAAAACTCATTTGCTTTGAACCTAATTCACATAACACTTTACAGGATGATTCACAGGGAGAGAGAGAGAGAGAGAGAGAGAGAGAGAGAGAGAGAGAGAGAGAGAGAGAGAGGAGGCTGCTTAAGACATACAATAGTTCACATTGAAAAACCTTTTTACGTGGTACTCCATTATTATTAACCACTAATAGCCACTCTTTTATGGGCCAGTATAAACACAAAGCCCAAAGAAAACGATCAACTATAGGTTCAGAGGAGATGGGCAAGAAACCACAAGTTAGCCGGGTGGAAAGCAGAACCGGCGTGGTCTCCGAGTCGCCCTCGCCTCGCCGCTGAGGCCAATTTGCAGACTTTCATTTCCTCCGATCCAGAAGAATTTTAGCCCTTTTCACACAAAGCACCAGATCTCTTATTTTGGAGGCTATAACCCTATTTGTCGATGTAGCGGTAACCAGACGAGTGAAAAAGAAGACGCACCGGTAACTCACTGCCCTCTGCCATCTTTTCAATGACGTCTTCTTCGTCAAGTGCCATGAGAATCTCCTTTTCTGTTGCCACAACAAAAACAGGGAAAATATGATATTACCATGGGCTTTTACTTCTACATCAGATTTACCTGATAGTGTCAGAGTGAGACTCTGAGGTGATGAACTGACTTTGTAAAGTGAAATCATAATCCATATTTGCCTTTAATTATCACAAAAAACATATATATCATTCCATTTCATTATACTTCGTTATTGTTATGTGTGTTATTCAAATCAAATGTCTGTAATAACTGCCATTTAACTTTTAACGTTCGTCTTTGGCCTTTTTCCGCTCCAAGGACATTTACCGTAAGACCAAGAACAGACGGGCATCAATTTTAAAAGTGCGAGTGGCGTGACCGGGGTTTCCCATAACGACGGACCACATGACCGCAGTTATTAACAGGAAGTTAATCACTGACAAGAGAATCACTATAACATGCTCGTAACGTTATGCTTAGAAACAATGCACACCGTGAAATGAGTGGGGGCTAGTTTGACGATTTTTCTGAGTGGAGTCCTGTACAGCTGTTACGTGAATAAGTGAATTTAAAAGATCCGTCACCTCATTGCTGCTCGCTATATTATTGTTGATCAAATTATGCTGCTCCGATCTGCCGGGGTGGGCGGCGAGAGCAGGGGCAGCAGGAGTGGACGGGATGTGGCGAGTAGCGAGGAGAAATAAGGCTAAATTAGACTCTGGGGTATGGTCTCGGAAAACCACAGAGCAGCTAGCTGTGTCCCGCTCTCTTCCAAACGCCGAGGTTCTCCTCCGCTCTTTCCTTTTTCATGGCTCCGGAACAAAATGACCTCTTCACACTCACACTGCCTCCACGCTGACAGAGCGGGGATTAGATCCGAGCACTAACGGAGCCCCTGAGGATCGGCAGGGTAAACTTTTCACTCCTGTAAGTAAAACTGGGCCTGTGCGCTGCTTCCTCCACGCACCAGAGGCCAAACACCGACCCCAGAGACTTTGTTAAGAGTATTGACCCGATGGTACAAACACAGAGGGTGTTACTGTACATTTCATCTCACTATAAATGGAGGAATCTCTTGAGGAAGCAAGGATGTGCAGTGTCGACTGTGAAGTTTTTCACTCGAGTGATTCTCGTTTTAACTCCTTTTGTTGTGTATTTCCTGAGCTTTTCATACAAAAAAGACAAATACTTTGATCGCAGGTTTTCAGGGTCGCGTGTTCACAGGTTTCATTGTGTAACACATTTTCTGTGCTTTTCAATCACAAACCAAGTCGTTTGAGAGCATGAATCCACGGGTTCCAGTTTACAAATCTGAAAGCAGGGGCTGTGAATCCGAGAGCACGACTTGTAAACTGTGTGCACAGATTTCAAAACCCGCAGCCGACACATTTACTCGTGGATCTGTCATTCCCCTGACGTCCCCAGGGGGGCTGCACCCTTTCAAATAGCTGGTAACCTTGACCAAAGCAGGGAAAACAATAAGAATGGACACGACACTAGTCTAACTATAAATTGCCAAATCTCTGTATTGAAATGTGCTTGACAAACACTTGAGAAAGCTTCAAACATCCCTCTTTTCTACATCTTTCTTGATAGGAAAGTGGAACTTTATACTTCGAGGGGCAGTGGAGCACCCGGACATTTTCCTTGCCGAACATGCCAGGGTTTCTACTTTGTGCAGCGGAGAGAGCTGCCAACTCCAGCAGTAACAAACAAGACTGACCGACCACACACACTGCAGCGATAAAAAACCTGCAGGCCAAGCTATCAGCCCCAGAGTCCAACTTGTCATCAGATCACAGCCGATGGGCTCAGAGATTACAAACAGCAACAGCAGACACCAGTCAACACAACTGGGAAACAAGTTCAAAGTCCAAAGAGAGAGTTTTCAAAACGTCCACAACATTATTGAAGAGTCCTGCACAGAGGCAAATCCTGAGAGCCACAATGTGCATGCTGTCAACAACACATATGCAACATGGCTGCTTTCCCTCCAATAGATTATATCAATGCCTAATAATTAATTAAATCATATTAAAATGGTGTTGCCTCTTATTATGATTAACGGTTCATCTGATTAGTTTTTTCGTTATCACGTGTGACATGTGTTTGTGTGACGACCATTTTCTTCTTCTTTTTTTTTTGCAAGAGGAAGATTGATAGCCGTCACGACAAAACATCATCCGATGACTTATTAGAGCGCCGTCTGCAGCAGATAAGCACCGTGGTGTGTTTGTGGCATGTTTCGTTGAACTTTTATTGACGTATATTTCATGTTTTCATACAGTGGCAGAACTGATTTGTAGTTGAGAGGATATATGTGTCTCGTGCTGACCTTGTGGTTACAGTAATGACATGTTTAGGAGGACGGTGGCGCCAGACAGCTCAGCAGACCCCTGCCACACTTATAATCCGAGAGCAGAATTGTTACGGTTAGAAGTGTTCGGCGCGCAGAGGCCTGAATGATACCATGTGAAAGCAAACAGTCCAAACAAACGCTGCGAGCCAGAGAGCGTGTTTATGAATTTTTTTTCAGGAATTCAGAGCGCACGGTCGCAATATTAGACGGCACAGACAGCGTGTAATTGCTTTAAATATTCCTCTGAGGCATTTCACAGAGTTCAGAGTCTCCGGAGAAGCTGCAGAAGCCGCGGCCCTGAAACAGACAGAGCTTCATGTTTCATTGAGCTGATGCTCGTCAACTGCGACCCACTGACGGAGCAGAGGTGGAGTTTCAGTCGCTCTGTCGAGGACGGGGAGAGAGTCGGGGTTCAAACCTGAGCGACCTAAGATGAGTGTGTGTGTGTGTATTGGTGTAATCAGCTCATACAAATAAAGGTCTTATGTGAAGATTTTCGCTCTTCATTCACTGACCTGTGGGATAAAAACCATAAGTGGTCATTTTACCCTGTTTACTTAGGTAACTGTAAAGTTTTAGAGAGAAAGGATAAATTAATAATATTCTTTCACTTTTTAAAACAATACCTGGAGGTTATTTAAGTTCGTCATCTCTTCTATTGCCACAGTTCTATTGTGATCAGTTTAATTTGCATAATTTTTTTGATTGGCACGGGCGCCCTGCGCGCATCGGGGTGAGTCCGTTGGCGGCAGGTTGAGATCCGACCCGACCCTTTGTCTTCCCCGCTCTCTCTCATCATTTTTACGCTTACTGTTCTATCAATAAAGGCAAAATAACCTTAAAAAATATCTTTAAGAAAATTCCTAAGATGTCATCATCAAACCCAAATGTCCCAAAAATTGAATTGAGTCTAGATATTTTACACTTGAACCAAAAACTTTATTATTTATCACCATATTTAAAAAAAAAAACACAAATAACCTACAACCAAGCACATAGAACTTTTCTGGGATGTAAAGATGTCTTGTTTACATTGTATCGATCTTTGTAAACATCTAAGAAAATAAATACCAAACAGCCAAAGTGTGTTTCTGCTTTGTTAAATAAAAGTTTTTATATCAGCAAAAAAAACGCAGGTAACAATATTCCAATATGTTGGATGTCCAGACACAGATATGTCACCATCTGTTTCTATTGGTCAGCCGATAAACAAAGCTTCACTCTGGATGCAGCGCTGCAGCAACGAGGTCAGAACATAAGTCAAACCACTTGATTTCTGTGCAGCATATTTTTTGAATTTGCTTCAGCTGAACTTGATATAACATCTTGACAATGTTCTCTGCTTCTTCAAACTAATGCTTCTACTTGTGAGGTTCTTTCTAAATGTGTAACGTTCAGGATGAAGCACTTCACACTGCTGTGTTAAGTCTCGATGCCAAAATCCCAGTTCGGCGCACTGGTGTTCATTAGGGCTTGTTTTTGTTGTGTGTTTTCTCCTCTGCTAAGTTGTTGCCTGGGGACAAACTTGGTTCCTCTTGATTTATTACTGTACTTTATGGACTTGTGAAAGCAGCAGGCGAGTTCCAAAGAGTCGGTTCATCCAGATGACCGAATGAAACGGTGACGTGACTCTTTAATTGATGTGTTAGAGGGAGAGGATGGTGCAGAAAGTTGATTAATCCTGTCGATTAATCATCTGCGCCGCGTGTGTATGAGGTGTAATTCTATTAGAACGCTGTTTGAGTGGGTCGTTAATAAATTATATGGTTCAGATGTCATGTCATTTCCGAGCATCATTGTGCAAGACACTGAACCTCTACAACTCCCAGTGTGTGTGTGTGTGTGTGTGTGTGTGTGTGTGTGTGTGTGTGTGTGTGTGCGTGTGTGTGTGTTGCTTTGGGGAAATGTGTCAAATGAGAACAGCTCTTTGATTAAACCACACACAGTCATGTCAAATAGTCACCGCTGGTTAAAAGATCTTTTTAGTCTCAAAGTGTGTGTCGGTGTGTGTCGGTGTGTGTGTGTGTGTGTGTCGGTGTGTGTGTGTGTGTGTGTCAACATGCCGCCCCACCTCCCCTCCTGCCACCGCCCCACCTCCCTTGTATAAAAAAAAAAAAAAAGAAATGTTTTGTTCACGCCAGATTCAGCAGCACAATTATCGCTGTGGCCTTTTCTGTCTCGGCTCTTCAGGCCAAGAGATGAAGCATGAAATGAATTCTGAGGCCAGCAGCCGTGCCAGCTGGATCTGGACCGTGCCAGCACAATGGCTGGGGCCGGTGCCAGGGCGCTCATTTTTTTGCTTTTTCTCTATTAAGTTGTTTCTCTTGGTGTTTAAAGGAGTCCTGTCAGCACAAACGTCAGGTTATTATGTCTGCGAGTCTCGTGTCTGTGTTTCATGTTTCAGATATTCTGGGTATGCTCAGTTGCAGCTTGAGCGGAGCGCAAATAAAAGGTTGCGCCCTCACATCACATGTTTGATCTGCAGTTCATATTCATATCCAAGAATTAACAAAACATGTCACATCGTTAAATCTTTAAAAGTTGCTTCACTTATTCACCACTGTAATTTAATCCTAGATCCTAAAACAGCTTTTTACAGAGTAGACAAGTTATGAGAATTCACTTAAGGTTTGGTTTTTAAACACAAAATCACTTTATGCTTATTGTTAAGAACTGTTTAATCAGTTTTTTATAGTTTAAAATGTTTAGTTGAACTAGTGTAATTCTCATTTATGATATGATTTTGAATTTCTATTAAGCCTCCTGACATCAAGACTTCTGCATTTGATCCAATACAAAAGAATGTAATGCTCATTACATTGACAAACAGTAAAAACTAAAATAACTCAAAACAAAATAAAGTTTTTCCTGTTAAAATTGTTCCTAATTTTGTCTTTTACTTTTTATTAGATTTTGGTTTGACAGAAAAACTATTTCCATGAAACTCTGAATGGGCCGAGAAAGAATTTTGGGGCGAATCTGGGCCAAATTAATTTTATATAACTTTCTTTAACTTTCCTTTTTTTAGAAATGAAGTCTGAGTGCATTTCTAGTATGTTTATGATTTCTCTCTTCTTCACCTGCTCACAAGTTATCGATGCTCATATGCAGGTGACAAGTGTGACGTTTGTTTTGATCAGTGAAAAGTGTCTAAATAAACAAGAGGAAACACACACACACACACACACACACACACACACACACACACACACACACACACACACACACACACACACACACCAGTGACACACAACTCGCATGTGACCTATTCTGTCAAAGGCCCTTGAGACACTGGGATAGTTAATTAAATTTTATTTATGATTCACGAGAGTAAAAAAGTGACCAATGTGTGTGTACGTGATAATTATTTCTTCAGTCCTGCAAATATTAAAGCAAACACATTCTGTCTTCTTTCCTCTAGCGTGTTATAAAAGTTGTGAATGTAAAAGTTCTGGAAAGTTGAAAGCCCAAAGTCTGGAGTAGATTCAGAGCATGAAAAGCTTTTGAAGTAATAACACAACTTAAGATCATCAACCTGATTATGACTCATTTAAAGCAGCAAACATTTTTCTCGTGCAGCGCCCTGAGCAAAGTTAAATGTGAGAGCAGTGGTTCAAATATCAATAAATACTATGACGAGGAACATCATGCATTAGTTTCAAATAAATCTGTGTTTAACATACAGTAATAGGACGTGTAAAATAAAAAGTTCCGGTTAAGTTCCTCCTCCTCCTCCTCCTCCTCACTCTTCCTCTCTTCTCCATCATTACTCGGTTTACTGATTGTTCCAGGGACGAGTTTTTTGTGTGAAACAGGTGCTGCTCATCATTCAACAGGTACGAGTACACACCTTCACCCTAATCCATGCACGCCCCCCACAGGTGTAAGGCTTTTTACAAAGAGCGCACGTGTAAACAGGCCGCTCTTTTACCCAGGAGGCGACATAAAAGGCGTTTCGGAGGGTTTTCTGAGGCCGCTGTTGGGTTTTGCTCGGTGGCCTATTGACACAGCTGCAGGCCCCACCCTCTGCCCATATCGCCTAAAGAAAAGAAGCTCGCATGGAAGCCTGCATGCACCGCAACCTGTTATTTTGAAGGTTAAAAGAAAATCCAAGCGGGCACGAGACATTCTGAAGAAGCCAGACAAAAACCCAACAAGCCTCTATAAGCCCCGGAGGATTCAGGGCTTTTGTGAGCAGAAAATTAGGATTCTCTGTGTACACGTGCAAGCCCGCGCACATAAATGCATGCACATTGTTGCACACTGTATGTGTGTGTTTGTTTTTTACATTTTGTGTGTTTGATGGGGAAAGTGCAGCAGCCTCAGAAAGAAGCGGCACACAATTACAAGTTCCATTCGCAGGAGCACAAAGAGGAGGCAGCGGCGGACGGGCCGATACAAGAGGCTTCTATTTAAAGTGAACTCCTGGGCATTTCACAGTGGACAGCCGGCTTTGTGTTTGTGATGGAAAACGTGGGTGACGGAAATTGTCACATAATTACGCCCTGTTAAGCGTCTGACCTGTCATTTTGTCGAAATGTGAAAGGGGACGATTCTGCGAGAGCTTTGTTATCGACGGCGGCAGAGGATTTCAACCAGAGGGACGAGAAAAGGGCCTCGAGTCAAGCACATATCAATCTGTGTGTGATTTGAAGGACACTTCTGAAGTCACGTTCTCTGCACATGAGGCATTGATTTTTTAAAAGCAGAGAAAAACCTGCGAGGGTTCGGTGACCTTGACTGCACTTTCACGTCCACACTAATGCGGACATATTTGAAAACATTGTCATCTGTGCTCCCTCCGTCTTGGACTACAACGAGTGGAATGAAAATTGAGCTTCTGGAAAAAAAATTGAGTTTGTACATTAAACACGTCAATCTGGAAACAGTGGGAGCAGAAAGCAAAGCCAGACAAACAGAGAGTGTGTTCATTTGTTGTACTGAGCGACAGAATGAATAAGACGGCTTGAGTTGGCTCGAACACAAAGAAGAATTACCCACCGGATCGTTTAGTGATTAAATATTTTGTAATTAAAGCAGTAAAGCCAAGTCCAAGTGGAGTTTCTCCTGTCAGCCCCCCCCCCCCCGGTAACAACAATGTCCGACTGGAGATAGGACAGGAGATACTCCACAGGAAAAGTCGTGCTACACAGACAAACATACGGAACGCTGGCGTGAATGAGCTGAAACAGAAACATGTGATCTCTGCAGCCACACCTCACCTGAACACTGCAGAGATTTATGTAATGTGTGAAAGGCAAAATCAAGTTATAGCCCAGACCCAATTCTGCGGACGTCCTCCGGAGTTCATATCTAAAGATCATATAACAATCAAAACCAGGATTGTGTCATCAGCTTAGAGTTAACAGACAGGAAGGCCACTTTAAAAAACAAGAGCATAAAGATTGATGCAATGAGGGAATAAAAAAACAATGCAAGGGAAAGTTGAGTAAAAGACACAGAAGATAAAAAGTAAATAAGAGAAAAGAATGAGAGACATTAGCAAAAGAGAATCAGGTTGAATTAAAAGCAAACTTTTATATTCGATTTAAAATGATTGATTATCGATAGTGGGAAATTATTGATAAGACCACAAGACCTGAGCTTGTTGGCACATTTCTGTTTGCTGGTGCTTCACCACCACACCCAGTGGAACTGCATGAAGCCATGTGTCAGATTGTGTATCATGTGTACCTATGTTAATTATGCACATCATCCCTACAGCGATAAAAGCAACTAAATCTACACTTGAACTGAACCAATATTGACATATTTTTCATTCTCATGTGGTTTCTTCAGAATCCCTTGAAATATCCCAAATTCCCTCCAGCGTAATAAAATAAACTTTGCAAACAAAATTAAAATTTCCTCCACAATGCTTTCCAGTGTTTTCTGTGCTGTTTACTGCCGGGGCAGGTTGAGAGGACGTGGGTTTTACCTCAAAGGCAAATAAAATCACCAAATAAATAACAAATAAATAACTCCTGTAATGTGTTAAACATCACAGATTGGGACAAGTATGAAACAGGAATCTCTCCAACTTCCACAAACTATAAAACCGTTGGCTCCTTGTGACGTGGATCGGTGGAAGCTCTGGATGCCGCCGCATTACTGAGGGGGTGATTCGGGCTGAAATGTAGCTGAGGCCGCTGGGTAGGCCCGGGCGAGCGACTCCCCTGGGTGGAGCCCAGTAGATGCAGGAACATTAAACCGCCAGCAGTCCGGCGGTAAACATGTGAGCTTCATAGCGACCCGGGGCTTTTACAGCTGGAGGCCCATATTTGGTCCCATTCCTTGTGGTGAGGGCTGTGACGCATTCTGCCAGAGTTGGATTTGAGCTGCTTCCCTCCACAGGCCGAGCAGCCAGCGACACACAAACAAGCTGCTCTACATTAACCAAATACCACTTCCAATTGCAACACACAATGGCTTCTTATATCACTGCCCCGAACCACAAGCCATCACGAAAATCACTGTAACACCAGAGCTGAGTCTTTATGATCTGAACGGAACTGATGCAAAACAGAGGATTTCTTATTCAGGGAGAACTTCCACTCTAATGAAGCTGTTTTCAGACATGACCTCCGGGGGAAATCTGAAACATTTACTACGGAGTCTCTTGACATCTTCGTCGGTGTCTTCTACATGTGTGGCATCGCTTTTTCACCAGGAGATATTTGTTTTGCTTTTGTTTTGTTTTTATTTTGCGTCTGCCGCGTGTTAGAAGCGTCATCAAACCCGAGATCTCCTCCTGGATTTCTCTGGACTTTAAACTAGGAGGTCAGGCAGAAAAAGTTCGTAAAAACCCCAAATTGAATAACAAAAAATGTCTAAATAAAGTTAAAGCTGAATTCATATTTCTGATCCCCTTGCAGGCAGGAGAACTCCACAACTCGTGGCTAAGGCGATAGCATCAGGCTATTAACACATCCAGCCAATAATCAAAACTGCTAATGAATTGAATGAGATAAATACTGAATGTAATAGTTGAGTTTAACTTATTAAATTTACAAGTAAATACATTTCCTCTTTATGCATCAGGTTAAAGACGGGCGTCCGCCCACCCACAGTCTGGTTCCACTTTATTCCAGTTCAAAGAAAAGGGAGTTTTTTTTCCTTTCTGTGGGAACTGTTGGATTTCTATGTAAAGTCTCGACCTTATTTTGTAAAACGAATGTTATTATCTTTTTTTTTTTTCATTTCTTATCCTGTTACACATATGATATGAATTTACCAATAAACACGTTCAGACATAATGGTTCTTGGATCATGCATAAATACAGAGGGAGACTACTCCCCCGTTCCCTTGAGTGGTAAAAGGATCTGACTCATTTCAACCTCACTTTACAGTTTCTGATTTCTCAGTTTTCCATTGTTTGATTACTGCAGGAGCCATAGATGTATTCACAGAGAAATGAATCCTCGCTGCAATATTAGAGTCCTTTGTGGTTTGTTATCAGAGTTTCTTGATTATTTATGATCGTGCGATCACAGTGATTAATAAAGTGGGAATGTGCTGTGATAACATCGTTCATTTGAGCACCAGTTCACATGTGTGGGAGAGGGTGATGGATAAACACGTTTTTTGTTCACTGTGATTATTTCGCTTAGAAGTTGTGCTCTGTCAAATTCGTTGATCGTTTTTTCATCAAGCAGATTATTATTATTGACGTATTCTTGGATATTTCTGGTCTCACCTGCAGTTCACTGATAAACCGACACGTATAACTGATCGACTTTGATATTTCATATTATAAGACACATTTTGACACGTACTGTGTGAAGCACATCCTTGAACTGAGATCACTTATCGTACAAATTATGCACACTGCTAAACTTGAATATCATTTCTCATTAGATTCCATGTTCCCTGCAGGACCTCAGGGGTATTGTAAGGAAGTGTGTGTGTGTGTGTGTGTGTGTGTGTGTGTGTGTGTGTGTGTGTGTGCGCACGTGTCTGTGTGTCTAATAGCACACCAGGATCATTAGGAACATTTTATCCCACTTTAAAATCTTAATCTCGCCCTCGGAGATAATTCTGCTCACAAAGACAAATCAAAGCTCCTGGCCTCTGTTTCCATTTCAGCAGCATTAGCAGAAAGTCCCATCCAGAGCTTCCAGAGCTGCACCAGCTTCACCTTCCTCCAACCCACACCTCAGTGCGCTCCCTCTGGGCATGGAGCCTCAGAGCTGGGGCCTCTTTGGTAGCAGCGCTGCCCCCCCCCGGGCACTGTGAGTCATGGAAGATCTGATGGTTTTTCTAATGAGGTTTTAAGACCTGATGCCAACGGGCCAGGTGTGTGAGTTTGTGTAGGTGTGTGTACTTTGTGCTGAGGAGGAATGTGCACATGTTTACCTGCGTGTAAACGCTCAGATCCATTAATATTAAGTCCACCTGCAGGATCAAGGGTGTGTTTGCTTGAGTGTGTGCAGATACGCTCGTGTCTGAATCGCTCTCGCGCCCGCTGCCGATGTTAATAGTAAATCACTCGCACCGAGAGATGTCAACAGAAATGTGATTCCTGTCATGTTGTGTTTGTATAAAACCAACCAAACCCAAGTAAGACTGAATGTTGTAACAGGTGACTTAAGTAAGCTAATGTTAGTGAGCCTGGATAAACTCACCTGTGTCTGCACTGTGTTTGCCAGTAAACTGCAGCCATGTGTCACCCAAACACCCACAGCAACCGTTTCTCAAAGTCCTCACAGAGGCGTGGAAACACGGTACAGAAAGCAGGGTATTACCTGGGGCCCCCGAGCTTAGAGGGGGGCCCCCGAGAACGACTGAATATGTTGCATACAGCAATGATTATGTTGTTAGAACCCCCTTAAATTGTATATGAGGTATGAATAAGAGACTGCAGTGACACAGTAGTCAGAAATATAGACTGTATGTAAAGATGGACAACGCGTTCCTCCTACTGTCCAGAAATGAAGCCAGAAGATCCAGGAGCCAGAGTCTGCACAGTAGCGATGAGGGGGATGGAGCCACGGTACTAATACGTGCACTCAACCAGTCTCAGCTTCAATAATGATGTTTGACCACGTTTTTATATCATTAAATAACCAAACTGATAAGTGCGATATGAACTACCATAAATGACAGACAACAAGAATTTATTTAATGTGTACTTTGACTTTTTAGTTTATCCAAAGTTTAGCCAAAAGAAATAGGAAAACTATTCAAACCTAGCTTTATATGGGGGGCTGGATTGGTTGGATGTTAGGCCCCGGGTACCTTTTTTTCTTGGGGCCCCCAAATCGCTCGATGCGCCCCATTATCCATTATCACCACAGTCACACTTGAGTTCAGCTTTGGTGAATATAGACGTGCAAGTGTTCCACTGACATGTGACCTTTCAGGAACCAGAGAGAACCACAGAGTCACCACTGAGAGAACGTTGGACACATGAAGAAGAAAAAACAAAAACAAGCATCTCAAAATCAGATTACCTGTGAGACAGAAATAGACTGTGAGCTCCAAATAACAACAGAGTACAAGTTATGATTGGCTCTAAAATAACAGCAGATTTTTGACGTTTGCGAATAAAAGCCCTTTTGATTGCGAGCGAGGACAAGCGTGCGGTCGGAATCCAGTCTCCTGCGCTTCGAAAGGCCAACGAAGCGAAGCGAGAGCCTGCATCCATGTCAGCCGGCGTTTGATTTTGGCCACATGTAAACGAGCCCATTGTACGAGGAGAACGTGGAGAGAGAGGAGAGCATCCACGGAAATAAACCTCACACAGAAAAGCCCTGTAGTTAAACGGGCCACAGAACAGGCTGCTGGGCTCCGAACCCACACCACAGCAGGACACTGTGTGTGTGTGTGTGTGTGTGTGTGTGTGTGTGTGTGTGTGTGTGTGTGTGTGTGTGTGTGTGTGTGTGTGTGTGTGTGTGTGTGGTGGGTATAATTGTGGCACAGCAGCCAGTCCAGGCCATGTGGACTGGTCGGGTTCCCCTGCTAATTTTAATGAGCGTGTCTCTGGTTACATCATGACCAGTAGAAACGTGAGGAGAGAGAAAGAGTGCGAGACAGGAAGTAGAAAAAAGAATAAATATCTACCATCAGTATTCAAATGTTTAAAGACTCGTTCTGGTTGTTTGGAATATGTCATTTATCATATTTACACATTTTGAACAAAATAAGTCTGTATTTGTCCCCTTGCAGGCAGAGGAGCTCCACATGGTTAAAGCTGCTTTCAAGTTGGTGTATCGATGAAGTTTTAAACATGTTAAGGATGTGAAACTGGAAAATAAAAGAGGAGCCATAAGACTCTGACGAAGACGTGGAGATTCTAGAACTTTTGACGATGGCGGCTGACACCGATGTTTAAGTGCTGTAGAGGAAAATGCTGATCGTGATGTGATTTCCTTCGTGGAATTCACGCGTCACATCCTGAAGTCACAGCAGTGCTACAGTATACATGTCTGTTGACCTGCGTGTATGTTTGAGAGAGTGAGAGAAATGAAGATCCTCCGGAAATTAATCAGGTCCTGTGTTAATCTGAGAGAAGAATTTTCAAAACGAGGGAGGGGAGAGGGAAGGTCTCACACACACACACACACACACACACACACACACACACACACACACACACACACACTGTACATACGAACATAACTGCACATAAAAAAATATAAATAAACCTCCAACACCTGTCTGATCTTCTATCTGTGGCGGCCTCCTCATCTCCCAGCACACGTCTTTATTTATCAGCAGAAGCTAAAGTGATAAGCCAACAGCTGTTCTCCTGGCACGCCACACACACACACACACACACACACACACACACACACACACAGAGACATACACACAGAGACATACACACAGACAGACAGTCACATTTCCGTGACTTCAAAGGACATTACATTGACTTACACACATTTCCTGGACACTTACTCTAACCTTGCCTAACCCTAACCCCAATTACCCTTAAGTTAACCTTAACCTAACCCTAAACTCGAACCTTAAAACACGCCTTCACCTTAAAAGTTAAAGATTTATACGTGATGTGGACTTGGCTTTTGTCCCCATAAGGAAGACGAGCTTGTGTAAAGAAATTTAAGTCCCCACAACATGAGTAATAGCTTGACCACACACACACACACACACACACACACACACACACACACACACACACACACACACACACACACACACACACACACACACACACACACAGACACACACTGTTCTGACAGCCATATGTTGCACTGGCCAAAAGGTTTCAGATACCAGCAGTGTCTTAAAAAGAGACGGAGATAGTGTGAGCAGAGCTGGTGTGACTTTTTGGCACTTTGAGTGATAAGGCTCTTCAATAAGATTGTGGAAACTGTGTGTACCAGAGCCTACAAAGTGTGTGTGTATGTGCGTGTGTGCGTGTGTGCGTGTGTGTGTGTGTGTGTGTGCGTGTGTGCGTGTGTGCGTGTGTGCGTGTGTGCGTGTGTGTGTGTGTGTGTGTGTGTGTGAGTGTGTGACAAGTCTGAAACCTGAACGAAAGCCCTCGGTGCTGTGCACACGGACTCCTGGCCCACTGCGGACACATTAATCACAGGTTATAATTAAAAGTCTTCACCCAGAGACAGGATGGGAGCTGTGAGGGGCCACAGGTGTGATCCAGACAGATTAAGGTGTATCATGACGTGCAAATAGTCTCTATCACTGTTGGTCCCAGTGTAATATCCCAGAAGATCCATCCATCCATCCATTTTCTTCCACTTATCCGAGGTTGGGTCGTGGTGGCAGCAGGCTATAAGCAGAGTGTTCCAGACGTCACTCTTCCCAGGAATGCTTTCCACCTCCTCTTAATTTAGGGAAACCAAGGTTTTCCCAGGCCAGACGGGATATGTTGTCCCTCCAGCAAGTTCTGGGTCTTTACTTGACTCTCCTCCCAGTTGGGTGGGCCTGGAAATCTTCCAAAAGAGGGCCTAGAGGGGACGTCCTGTTAAGATGCTCATCAGGCCCCTTTCAACGCAAAGGTGGAGCAGCTGTACCCCGAGCTTCCACCGGCTGCCCAAACTCCTCACTCTATCTCCAAGTCC
This sequence comes from Hippoglossus hippoglossus, assembly GCF_009819705.1. Taxonomy (NCBI): domain Eukaryota; kingdom Metazoa; phylum Chordata; class Actinopteri; order Pleuronectiformes; family Pleuronectidae; genus Hippoglossus; species Hippoglossus hippoglossus. The sequence goes on along the minus strand of NC_047153.1, from coordinate 4,077,458 downwards.
GAGCCCAGCCAAGCTGCAGAGAGAACTAATTTCGTCTGCTCGTCCACAATCTCATTATTTCTGGCAGTACCCAGAGCTCATAACCGTAGGTGGGAGTTGGAACATCTACTGCAGCTCAGCTCCTGATACAACGATGCTGCGCCGACCAGCCTGTCCATCTTCGCCTCACAAGATACTTCAGCAAACTCCTTCACTTGGGGCAGCAGCTCCCCCCAACCAGAAGACAGCAGTCCAGCATTTTCTGGCAGAGAAGCATGTCCTTGAAATTGGACGAGCTCCTCAGGGAAATGTGGTCCCTGCAAATCTAAAATTAAAATGCACATTGTCAAATGGGAAGAGCCTGATCCTGACTGCATCATGTGCCTCCCCAACCTCTACCGAAGAACTTTGTGCTTCATGTTTAGGTAGTTTCAACTTCTAGTCCATGCCTCAGATGTATTCAAGGTGTTTTGCTTGTTTATACATGAAGTAAAACATGAAGAGGGGAGCTTTCAAGAGTTTGGACTGTCTGTTGCAGAAAGTTATGAAAATTGTGGGATGCAGCATCTGACATCTGCTTCGAGCACCTTTGGACGATCATTCCTTTGTTTGGCTCTATGCTGTTCATGTGTCATACTTGATCTTCTCCTTAGAGGTTAACTCTGGGTCCTGTACTATTAAGTGTGTTAATCAGAATTTAGATGGTGTCCAAGGTACTAAGCAATGAGATTTAGTATTTGTCCCTTTTATATTGTAATCCTCTTCTTGGGATCTTAAATGTGGGAATATTATTTAAAGGTATAATAAAAAACAAACACTAAAATTGTTTATTGTCTTTTATTGCTGATTTTCCGTCAGACTATTAAGGTTCTTGGTCCAAAGTGTTGTTCATCAAAATGCTCAGTATCAAATCACGGAATAAGTGACAGTGCAGACCACTTTCACTGGGATGAAATGAAATGTAGTCTGACGGATGCTCCCCAGGAGAGTGGAGCAGAGGCGTGTGCTGAATGATGATGTTCTGTTTAGAGACCAGGGAGCTCACGTCCCAGCTAAAGCTGCCTCCTAATTGGAGAGGGAGGACTTAAGCCTCCTTCCCAGTGACAGAAGGAGAAACATGAATATTGAGACTGTGGAGGAGTGCACATGTTTGTGATTCAGTAATTTAGAAGAACGGGTAATTGGCTCGTTATCAGCCCACCACAACAGTAGTGGCCGTCCCATAATAAATTCTACTTTAATTCCTGTCATTCAAAAGTCACCTTTGTATTTCTATTTATACCACAAAGTATTAAATCACATTTCAAAACATCAGATTACATCTGATTTTCCTTTTCTTCTTCGTACTGTCATTACAAATGAATCGCAGGTTTTTAAAATTTAAAACATCTTTACCCGATGCATTAAACATTTAAAGGACAGATGTTGCCCTCTTCGTTTGTTTATAACATCTGGACATGAGTCACTGTAGTATATCATATATTGAGCTGCTAGTGTGAGGTAATAAACTATTTTATATGAGCTGACAGTTCATGGTTTAGGGTTTATGTGACTCTATGGGACTTAATGTATTATTTTATTGTATCATGTAATAATACCAGCATACTTATTGGGAGTTATGGTGTGTGATACTAAATTTCTTTCTCATTTTACACTACAGGGGATCAATTAAAGTGTACTTATCTGTTGTGGAGCTTTTACAATATCTGTACTGAAATTGGCTGATATGTATGTGACCCCTGGTAGTGAGATCACACTGAATTTATGTAACATAATCCTAAAACTGTACTTTGTCATAACTGAAGGTTTTCATTGCTTCACTGTGCTCACCATTCGCTTTACATCAACGTATGAAATTTGCACTCTTTGTAAAATATGAGTTTGTGACAGTTGTGTGACTTAATGCTTTTCACCTTTTTTAAGTAAACTTTATCAATTAAGAAAGTAGCAAAACAACATAAGCACATAAAGGCAAAAACAAACAGATATGCAATACCAGAGGTTATAAAAAGGTTTCCGGTAGTGATACAGTAAGCAGGTATTATTACTTTAATACTATAGTATTATGTATAATACTACTGTGAATGTATACCTATATATTTATATACATCTTTTAATAGCTCTACTGTATAAAATATACTGTGATTTACTATACCATTTATATATACACACACACATGTGCGTATATATACATATATGTATATACCTGCCTTCATACGTATAAACAGTCTAGATTTGCATACACGTCTATTTCATCATCTCCTTATACTAATGTTCAAACACAGTATTCATCCTCGTACACTTTGCTCAAGTACATATCTATACAAAACAATAATATCGTAGTGAAAGGTGCTTATGATGTACATGGTTTGTATTTGTATTTTTATTCTGTTGCCCCTTTTTATTCTCTGCCTCAGTATGTCCTGCCTGCTGCTGTAACAAGAGAATAAAAGTTGTATAAATAATAAATAATATTCAGAACGATATCAATAATGTTTACATTTTCAGGTCTCGACCATAATAAGTTATTATTATTGTTGTTTTGGCTCCTAAAATGTAACTTTTTTATTTTTCAGTTCATTCAGTTTGTTGCCATGGATTTAGTGCAGCACTTTGTAACCTTGTTTAGATAAGTTATCATTATTATTAACATCGATATGTTGCATGTGTTGCACCTTCACCATTTTTAAAAAGACTGTAACTAAAGAAATGACTCAACCGCAGCTTTGATTTGAGACCATTCCTTAAAGGATGGGGGTGGCTCGTGGATATCAAAAGAGATAAAACGTGTAAAATAGCAAAATACGGACATCAAGAGTTTATTTGTCGTATTTAAAACGTTTATTACGACATTTAATTGCGTGGTTTTTCCTTTTTTATGCTATTTTAGTGTAGAAACCCAGCGGTGGATAGAGTGAGCACCCCTCCAGATCGCAGTTGGTACGACCCACAGCCCCTTTTGCTGGCTCCAGCCTCCGCGGCCGGATCACAACATGTTGGAGCCCGGAGCCGAGCTGCTCCCCGCTGAGTGAACTTTTCTACCCCGGGGTCTGTCGCCTTATCCCGGACACAGGAGGCGGAGGAGGAGGCCGGGGGACAGGAAAGAAGAAGAAGAAGCAGAAGAACCAGAAGCAGCAGAAGAAGAAGAAGAAGAAGAAGAAGTCAGACATGCTGTGAAAAGAAAACACGTCTTCTTCTTTTAAAAAACAGAAACACCAGAAGCCCGTTTAACACTTAACCGTGAGGAGGAGGAGGAGGAGGAGGAGGTGGAGGAGGAGAAGCCCGGAGAGAGCGAGAGAAACGCGGGGTGCAAGATGCAGCTGGCCGCGGTGCTGTGCGGAGCCCTGGTAACTTTGCTGCTCGACCACACTCCAGGTAAGAAAATGTCCGTGTCCCCCCCCCCCCCCCCCCCCCCCGCCGCCGGAGACCGGAGCTCAAACTGGGGCATCTTGTTGTCTGCGTGCTCCGCCGGTGTGTGGCTGTAGTAGAAGAATAAGAAGTAGAAGAAGTAGTGTTGTTGTTGTTGTTGTTGTTTTCTTCTTGTTTAAATTCCCTCCTCCTCAGCTCTGCGGTGCTTTGACTCGCACCATCAGACGTGTAAACTCAGAAGTTTCCCTCCTCGGTGCAGGGCAGGGGGGGGGGGGGGTTGAAATGGAAAGTGCAGGGGAACATGTGTGTGATTTAAATCTTGTTTGACAACATGCTTGAGCAAGTGTTGCAGACAATGGTCCCACATCTGCAGCTTTTCCTCCCATTTCACTGGTTTTAATAGAATTTTTTTACTTCTACATTTTCCTCTCGTGAAGGTTATTGTGTTGTGCAGACTTGAATCTGGATTTGCACCATTTGTGGGTTTTTTGGGGGGGTGTATTGATGCTGTGTGTGGCAGAATTAGGATTGTGTGTGTGTGTGTGTGTGTGTTTATGGAAGGTTTGTGTTACATGCAGGTTTGTGTGCATGCACATGAAGGGGGCGCTGCACAGCCCGGTGTTCTGTCACATCTCCACCTCCTCCATGCAGAAAATCTGAGAATCTGAAATCAGCTGTTCCTCTGCTGCCTGTCTTAGAAAATGCACTGAGAGAGTTATGTCATGTATTTTGTGCTTTTCGCGCGGTAGTAACTTCCTCAGTTGATCTCTGTTCTGCAGATAATTGGTTTTTAAATTAATTTGAAGTCCGAGGAGATGTTGGACGCGGCCCCTTGTGTTTTTGTTCAGTTTTAATATATCCCAGCCCTGTGCTCTGACTGCAGGTGAGCCGCTTTGTTTATCTATGATAACCTACATCCTGTGTCCCCCCCCCCCCCCCCCCAGCAGCCCTTGTAATAGGTCTGAGTGATTTCCACCACCCCCTTCCTATGTTTTCTCTAACACCTTGTATTTACAACATGTCAGAACAGCCGCTGGAATGCAGCGACCCTAGTGCAGCTATTTCAACACACACACACACACACACACACACACACACACACTCTGGGTTTAGTGTCATACAAACACCTTCACACAGACACACACTCGCACACACTCACATTGCTGCCGTGCCTCTCGACATGACATGCAAAGATCTACCTGACAGGATGGGAGAAGTTCGTAATCAGTAATTGGCCTGTTGGGCCTGAAAAATGCCGGTCGCTGTAATTGTGACATCTCCTAAATGTCACCAGGAGGCCGTGTCCAAAATGTCACCCAGATAACATTCAATATCCACTGTTGAAAACAAAAGCTCCCCCCCTCTCCCCGTCTCCTGGATGATCCACATCCTATCTATAGCTGTTTCAGATGTAGTTATCAATGTCTCCCTGCCCCCCCCCCCCCCTCTTTATCTGGGGCGGTGGGGCCGTGCTGGTTTGATTATGGACTTGTTCTGTCATAAAGCAATTAAGTCTGCCGGGCCTGTGTCATGTCTTAAACACGTCGTCGTCTGCTCGCGCACGAGTGTGAGGTGTGTTGCTGTTGGCATTTTCCATCGTGGCCCAGAACTGAAATCAAGAGCTATTTAAATTTGATAACTTTTAATACCAGGAATCCTAAATCCAACGTTCTCCCCCCCCTCAGAGGTGTATTTCTGTGGGGATGGAAAAGTGTCCAGAATAGCGTTTAAAGCCTCACGCGACACAGACAGTCAGACTTGTCCTAATGATCTTATTTTAGAGCGAGTGCCTCTCAAAGACAGGACCTCATACCACAGCTATCCAGTGGTCGGGGAAAGTCCACGATGGATGGAAAAAACACAACTTAGATAATTATATCCTGAAACAATTAATGGACTAAGCGGTTTGAAGCAGAGATGAATTTCGAGATGTGAAATGCTCATCCGGTGGACCGCAGCGACATCCAGTCCAGCCCTGACACATCTTGAGCTGTTTTCAGACGCTGAGGCTGTATACGAGAAGGCAAATGTCAGAGTGGGTTGCTCCGGGGTGATTTGAGAGCCTTTGGTGACACACTGGTGTCAATTTGCTGTAAAGAAAAACACTGTGCTTTCCGTAGGGGAATTTGTATGTCTTGCCCCCCCCCCCCCCCCCCCCCCCCCCCCCTCCCCCCCCTGCTGCTCTACCCATGCCACCCCTCGCCTGAATCGTCCTGAAACTCTCCAGTTGTCGTGAACGCGTCTGACCTGGAGACAATCTCCTGCTGCGTTCTTCATCTGCGTAGGACCCAATTTTCTGGCCGTTTTCTGGAGTTAGTGTCTGAAAACAGCTGTATGCTTGTACTTGGATGCATTATGTGATTAATGGATGGATGGATATAGTGTTAAAGGCTATAATTTATAAGCTGTATACAGTAAATGGCATTGTAAAGGGCAGCCGCCGGTCCCAGCTGACAGTAGATGACCCAGGGCTACGATTTATTAGTTCGGCTGTGTGTGTCTGTGTTTGAGAGAGACTCCATTCTGTGTGTGTGTGTGTGTGTGTGTGTGTGTGTGTGTGTGTGTGTGTGTGTGTGTGTGTGTGTGTGTGTGTGTGTGTGTGTGTGTGTGTGTGTGTGTGTGTGTGTGTGTGTGTGTGTGTGTGTGTGTGTGTGTGTGTGTGGTCAAGATGCTTTCTCAGCTCAGCCTAATAGCATTGCAGTAATGGGCTGGAGTTGGACTAATGGCGTGTTGGAGAGTGTGTTACTTAGTTTAATGATGTGCTGTGGGACAATGCGACCCCTCACCCATTCCGGCGTTTCCCTCTGAACCCTCCTCATTTAAGAATCAACTATTGATTAGACTCACACGTGGACTCAGAACCTCTCGTATTGTTCCACTGACACCTTTGGTATTTATAGTAAAGCATCACTGACGGATAAATCCATAAACTGATGGGTTTGAGATGCAATTCTTAACCTAAATGAGGATCCCTGTCCTGCAGGACAGAAATGAGACGGCGCTGCTGTGTGACTCTGACAGTCGGACAACCATCCAACAAAAACCTCCTTTCCTGAATGGGCTTGGTTGGTTTTGTCTGCTGCAGCCAAACAAAGAAGAGGAAAAGAGAAAGGGAATGATGACAGTGAAATACAATGGAAAGAAGTGGGCTGCAAGATGTGATTATTTATATTATTAAAAAAAGTCCATTGTAGTTCTCCAAGAACTCAAGGTTACAGCTTCAAATAGCTCGTTTTGCTCTACTTAAAATCAAACACTCAAACGGAGTCAATTTAAAATGATACAAAGCAGCAACACATTTTTCACATCTGAGATGGCGAATGTTTGGCGTACTCAATAAATGGCTTTAATTATTTTGCAGCAGTCTAACAGGTTTTCTCCCCTGAAACAAAGAGCAAAGGGAATTAGGCATATTTTAACGAGTATCATTATTTTCATCCAGCAGTACCTGAAAACATCTATTACAGAGATGAGTGTTGATGGGTGTTAACCTTGAGTACTTCTTTGATACTGACAGAACTGTGCTGTCAAAAGTATGGAAAATTTGCATTGGAATGACAGCTCGGATTCGTACCCATACTTTGATCAGATGTTTCGTAATTGAAGTCAAAGTCTTTGCTGTAATATGTTCAGCCTTTTGTTGTAGAATTTGGTAGAAGACTCTCGAGTCATTGAAGATAAAGATATTTAAAAGGTACTGTTGTGGTAACTGTAGAGATGAGTTTTGTCAGCGTCTGTGAGATCTCTGGAACATTCAGTCGAGGGCTGGACGTATGATTTCCACCGTACAGCACATTGACACAGGCAATGGGCCTTATCGCCCAAACCTCTCCAATCTCATCCTTGGCATCTTCAGTGTGTTTGACTGCTTTTTCTTCAGACGGATTCCATCCTCGTTCGCATGCTTCCAATGTTTAGAAATGCCATCATCGTTACTACGCACTCGCTGTTAATCTTCTGGACATTTTTCCTGCTGTATTCCCTCATGTGCTCCCTCGTTTTCTTTCTTTTTCCTTCCGGCACCTCTTCGCGCCTGTCGCATAGTACTCAACTTGCCCACTTGGACCCCTTCCAGTTATTTTATTAGGGCGGCTGGCAGTAAAAGTCTCAGAAAGTGTCCTGAGAAAACTTACTTGGACATTTGGGTTCTCACATTCAATGTCTGGACTGTGGTGCATGTGTGAAAGCAGCTCCAGAGAGTAGTATATAAGCCGAGAGAGAGCGGGAGGCGAGGAGAAATGGCTTTAAAGGGGAGGTGGGGGTGTGTTCATTATGCCTCCCTGCTCTGTGGTTCAGATTGCTGCCGGCCTCTGTGCCCTTCCCTGCTGCTTGTATCCCCTTGTTGGATTGATTAGTCCCCTGACATTGCCCTCCCCATCCAGGACTAACACACACTCACACACACGCTAGTGGCCTTTTTTAAACAACCCGCAGGCGTGTTTTTTTTGTGTAGCATTAGAATGTAAATTTATGATTTTGTGTTGCAAAATAGCCCAGACACCACAGTTGATTAAGTGTCCCCGTAGTAATTGTGTTTGTTTTAATGGTGTTGCAATGTTGATATTTCCGAATAAATCGGTCTGCAGACAGATTTATTGCATGACAAGAGTTTTTTATTTATTTTTTTGGTAGCGACTCCACTTTGCAGCCGACGTTACTTTCCTCTGAGGTTGTTTTGGAGGATGTGGCCGAGGCTCACGTCTATAAAACCTTTGTCTTTACTCCTGGCAAGGTTTGATTGTTTTGGCACATATATGCACATTCAACTTCCACTCTGGTGACGTCCTTGTCGAGGCTGAAGCTTCTCAGGGACGTCAGGAGGAGGAAGGTGACAGTTTCATTAACGGATCTGAGACTGGAGCTGTTGTGTTGCATTAGAGTATATGTGATTTCTGTGGCCTGAACAAATCTGTGTGTGCCCTCCTCTGGTCTGGCTGGTTAGGTTGGTGTCAGCCAGGCCTGTGCTTTCACCAGAGGAAGGCAGAGTGGGCCACCTGATACCCCCACTGGGCTTTGTGTGTCTCTGCTGAGGGGATGGAATTGCACCTCCAAGGTAGCAGTGGAGGTAACCTATGATTACTTGATTCCCAAGCCCCCCCCTCCCTCAACATTCTCATATGGATAAATGTCAAACCTCATACCACCCTCCCCTCCCCCCCAACTCCCCTACTCATTTTCTCCACCTTCCTATAAATCACCTGACTCTCTCCTCGCGAGTCGGGCCTCCTCTGCGAGAGACCCCCGGGCTCTCGTCTTTGGGGTCGTTTCTGATTTCAGAACATGATGCCACGGCCCCGGGGCCCTTTTCAATTATGTTCACAGCGCTAATATATGTCACAGATGTCAGCTCTGGGAGCACAGGAGCAAGCAAACAAAGTCGACCACTGGTAGACCTGGGTGTGTTAACCAATGGGTGATGGGGTTAGAAGGTTGGTAGAAATCAGTGTCAAGGTTGACATGATGTTTCAGGGAATTTAAAAGCGCTGTGTAGCTTCTTTAGCTTTGACAAAACGAGGGGCAGAATAATCGAGATGCATTTTAAAAGTTGGCTCAGGACAACGGATGAAAATCCAACTTTTAGGGTAACTTATTACAGTTTTTCTAGTGATAGCTCAACATTTGGTCAACAGGCGGCTGTGGTTCAGTATGTAGGGCAAGACTTTTACCATTGATCTGAATAACTCTATGTCTGCAGATAATTCTTCCCTGAAGCTGATACCGGGAACATGATCTATCTTAAAGATCCATCTTCAGTATTCCAAAAATGTTTCTTGTTTGATGCTTGCAACAAAAGGTCTCAAAGAATGATCCCTTTCACGTCTTGATCGTAAAGTTCATCTGGATGTGGAACCTCAGGAAATACAACAGATGTGCCTTCAGTGTGCAAGTTGGTCAAGTGACATCCCCAGTGACATTCCAAGCAAAACTAATGTGCCACAGCACTTTAAGACTTTGTTGCATGAATCTAGGCCGTGTCATGGCAAAGGTGTGGCATTTACCGGGACGTCCGTCATTTTACAGGTCATCCAGTAGGAATGAGAATTCCTGTGGGGTTGGAGATTATTGGAGACTGTAATAAACTCCCTGTCTCAGTGGGGGTCTGCTGTATAGGACAGAAAGATAAGCATGGCTGGAGACTTGCTGTCTGAGCACAACCAGGGTGGGGGCAGGGACACAAAGACTTTTTGAAGGACACACACGCATACGCACACGCATACGCACACGCACACACATGCACACGCACACACACACGTCCATCCTTAGTAACTTAATTCTTCAGTGGCTTCACTCCTCTGTCTCTGCGACCGTTTGTGAGGACATTGATGAATCTTTCGTGAATTTGGAACAAGACAATGCTGTCAAATGATTGAGGCTTCAGTAGATTGTTGCGATGAAAGATCTCTTTCCGTCCCCCAATGTGTTCTCAGCCATGCATTAAATATAAGACACTTATTCTCATGTATTGTCTCTGCTTCTTTACAGACAAAAAAAAGAGGACATTTGTCTGATGCCAGCGTCTGTATGGGTTCAGTGTTTAGTGGGGGGCCATATTTCCAGCATGTCCAATGGGTTAAACTGCACAATGGGCCACACACATAAACATATGGTTTGGAAATGACTTTTCGTATTTGGGCAACAGAAACATCTGAACAATTTTACAGTGCGGGACACTCGTCCCCTTGTCATTTTTTTGGGGGAGGGCGTGACCAATCTATCTTGGTAATGAATGGCCGGTTGAACGTTTTATGCTCAAATAGGCTGTAATTCATCCGTCTTTTGAAAGATCGGTGCTCAACGAAAACATAAACTTCTGTAGAAGTTTCTTTTTGGATGGCAGCACTTACATCATAAATTTAACTGGCAAAAAATGAGTCAATACTGTGAGTAAACGCACAAAGGAAAGTGCTAAGAGAAGTTGGAAATGATGAGATTTCATGACATATCTCTTGGCCTCTTCATGGGATTTATTGATGAAAATATAGAAAATCTCCAGACTTAACTATTAAATAAACCAACAGATCTATGAGATCTGCAAGCAGGGTTAACTGTTCAAATCTTTGTCCTTCTCTTGTCAGGGACAGAAAACAGATTGGGTGAGAGTTCAGGATATAAATAACTACAGAGACAGAGACAGAGACAGACAGGCTTCTTTCCCAACTGGACATGGCCTCATTCAATACGCTGAGCTCACAGGCCGTGTGTGTGTGTGTGCGTGTGCATACATGCTTTCTGCCCTCCATGTTGCATCACGGAAGGAGACAGTGAGATATCTTCTGTTAATTGATTTTACCTGATTTCTTTTGTACACAAGATCTGTCTTCAGCCCCAAATGCATGCACACACACATTCTCACTGCCTATAAAGTTTGCATCCTCTTTTTTTCCTCCTTCAGCTTCGATTCACATTTGTTATCGTGGCCAAAAAAGACATCAAAACACTCGTGGAAATGTGTTAGACAACTGCTGCTGTATAATTTATCGACCCCCCCCCCCCTCTCTTGAATCATGAGTTCCAAACAGTTGTTGCTTCACCAGAATATATAAACCTCTGTTGTCTGAGGTTCTGTGGGAATAGTGTGGCAGCCGAGTAGCTTATTACGCGACAGTTGTTTTAATTTTGTGACTCTCGTTGGAATCTATCGCAACTGCTGTGAATCCGATTTGAGCACAGGTGCCAGAGAGCGCTGCAAACTTTTCATAAGGCACCTTTCAAGATTTCAGGAAGGTCAAAAATTCAATGCTCATAGCTGCTGTGACCATGTCTGTCCTTTTAGCAACACATTTCTCAGGTGTGCTTTAGTTTGTTTTTTTTGCCACACAGCTGCCTTTAATTCTCATGTGGGATTGTTTTTTATTTTTGTCCCTTTTCCCCTGATCCTATCGCTGCTCCTCTGCTCAGTAACTCTTCCGTGCTGCATATGGTCACCATCTTTTTCAAACTGTCCTACCCACCCTCTCTGTTCTCCGGTGGGGGTCCTGCAGATGGGGGCCTGCAGCTGTCTCATAGATAACCTCCAAAAGGTGCCTGAATGATGGCTCTTCACCTCCCTGCCGGCATACACAAATAGCCTGTTTCATAACATACACACACACACAGCTTCTCTCTCAAGCTTCAGGTAAGATTAGAGTGTGATATGATTTGACTGAGACCCCCCACACTTTCTCCCCAATGAACACAGGTGAGCATTAAACCCCTGCAACACATCAGCAAATCCCATCTCTGCATTTGCAACCTGTCGATGTCAAAGCCTTAATTATCTATGTTGTGGAAATAAAATCGAATATTGTAGATTTCCTGTAAAATCGCTACATACAGAGTCCAAGGATAATAACCATTTTCAGTTTCAACAACTCTTAAGAACTCATTCAATGATCACAAGTTCTTATTTGGCACAGTTGCGTACTTACACAGGTTTTCTATAACAGGAGCTAAAGAAATCCGATCAGTTGTTAGTGGCTGATGGCGGCCAGGGGGTCCAGGGTTCTCATCCTAATCTCATTCTTAGCTGCTGTCCACATACCAGCTGACGTTGGCTCGTTGCTCGGCCCTGAAGGAAAACAGCTGCACGGACTCGGGTGACTTTTTGATCACACGTACAGTATGAGCAAATGGAGCATCGGTGTAGCCTTTCCCTCCCACACTTCCCGGAGTCCCTACGACTGCAGGGAAGCACCTGCTGCATATCTGATGTCTTTCAAGTTGTGGAAACCAGAAGGAGGCACCTATGGAATTCAAACCTGCTTTAATGTGACACCGACTTCCAAAGGCTAGTGTCTGTCATATGTCTGGTATTGAAGATGACGTATCGGAGAAGATGGCTCCCAACATTTGGTGCGGTTTTAATCTTTCATAAAGCAATATGCATATAGGATATACAATTTTGGTTGTTTTATTGACTGGTTCTGACTGTTTATTCACAGTGCCTGCAGCCCAAGGGGATATCTTCAATCGTTTAGTTTAGTCCGATCAACATAAACATACTCATAAAGCAGATAAAATAATAAATCCTCACATTTGGAAAGCTGCAACAAGATAATATTTGGCTTTTCTGATTTAATAAATGGCTTCAATAATTAAATTATCTCTCAGTATTGTTAATCATTTTCTGTCGATTGACTCATTTCGATGATTTAGCTGCACAAGGAAATTCTGAACATCCAAACACCAGGGATTTAATAAGCCCTAATATACTGATTGATGATCACATGGACAGATGATTACAAACTGACTCATGCCCTTGCTGATTATGAAGCAATCATATTTTTACTCAACAGTTGGGTTCAAGGTATTTACAACTTGCAAAACATCCTAAATTGTTCTGCTTTTGCAACCCACTGTTATTTTTGCCTAAATCCCAGATGCCACTCAGCTCTGTCTTGTCTCTGCCCTTGTGTCACTGCTGTCAAGTCACAGTTCTGAACTAGCATGTACCCAGACTAAGACGTTACGTAACACAACCAAGATCCTGTGGATACGACTGTAAAACATTACCTTTGTCCAGAGTTCATGATAACAACAGAGGTACCGCTGTGCCTCTGGTTAAATCTAAACTGGGACATACGATCCCATAGCTAACTAACTGCTCGCTAGCAGTTGGACCCTCGCCCTGTTTTTACATTTAGCAATTATCTCAAGTGTAGCTCATGTACTTTCACACAGTTGCAGCTGAGACTTGCTCGGGGCTCGTGTGATCTCAGTGCTCCTTTGCCCTTCTAGAGTGACACAGCTCAACGTTGTCCCCTCGATACTGACGCACGGTGATGTCACCCGAAAGTGTGAGAGCTGAAACCCGACTCTGGACACAGACACACACACACACACACAATGCTTGACCTGAGAAAGTGCGCTTGCCTCACAGCGAGTCGATGTAGGTGAAGCACTGTACCTGTGGAAAACAAATATTTGTTCCGTGTCTTTCTTCTCCGCTGTATGTCTTCATGCTTATGTTTCTTCCTTTCATCCATTCACCCTTCTCTTTCTTCTTCACCATTTTCCTTCAATGGACCCTTACCCTGCTGGCACGAACTCAGCCAGGCCTGTGATGAGGGAAATGGAGGTGGTAGCTGTGGAGGTGGTGAGGGTCTTTATTAAACAAACAGTGAAGGGGCTTTGGAGGCCCCATTGAGGCCTGGAGCAGGAATGGGGACGCGACTGAAAGCGCTGCACTCCCTAATGAACTCGAGTGGCCCATAGAAGCGAGGCCTTTTCACAGAAGCCAAGGAGGACAAAGTGTCAAAACAAGCCCAGCCCCTCTTCGTTCACAGGGGCTAAACGCCGCCTTTTGACTCTGTGGAGTGTGGGCATATGAAGGGGAGGCCATGAGGAGCAAGCAGGGGGAGGCAGAATGTACTTGTTAAAACAATGGCCTCTTAAATCAAGCACCCCTCCTCGCCTCTCTCCTTCTCCTTAGCACTTCTCCACCCCCCCCCCACCAAATCTCCTCGACTTCTAATTAGACCTACTCTTGCACAAGCAGTTGAAAGACCCATATATTGCTGGGGCCTCAAAGGAGAGGCTTTGGAGTTGCGTCTCTGTAGCACAGTTGCCTCTATGAAAGGTCTTAGTATTCAGAGGAGAGCCCTGTTTGGGCTCCACAAAGCACTCAATCCGCCACTGGGGACTTGTGTACCATCATGTCCTCTGTTCCCCGGCGCTACTCTCCCTTCTTCCCTCTTTCTGAGGCGCTCCACACCCCCTCCGTTTCGCGTCTCTGTCCCACCCTCAGCCAAAACACTTTCTTCTGTTTGTGACCCCTTCGTCGCTCCTCCATGCTTGGCTGCTCGCGGGGGCCGAGGCAGGAGCCGTGAGATGCAGGGGCCCGAGCGCTTGCCGCCTTCCTCCCCTAAGTTGTTTAGCTATGGATGAAAAGCTGAGACAAATATGTCTGTGGTTCAAAGTCCATCCCAGCAATTATAGTGACTGATTAAAGAGTTGGCCTACACAGGCAGCTATGTATAATACTACAACTCCCACCCAGTGTTTCATAACACAACCTTCAGAATAGAACTGAGCTCAGCAGTGCCTGATAAGGGCCACGGCTGGCTGAGTCCACGGCGCAGGGATTGAGAGTTAGTGCCGTAAAACAGGTCATGATTGTTTTATGGCTCAGAGTTTATAATAGGCAGAGTGGACAGTGTTTTTGTATTTCTGTGCTTTCGATTGACAAAGAAAACAGAGAACTATATATTGCAAAGGGTCAAAGAACAGTTGAGGGATCAATGAAGGATCTAGTGCTGGAGCAATCAATCGAGCACTTCTCTTTTCTCGTAACATTTGAAATGGCATAATTTTTGGATTGTCAAAGTAAGCAATTTTAAAACACTGCTAGGATGAAAATGTGGCATTATTGTAATATTTATATGCAGAATGAATAATTTGTGTAAAAAATCCTCGCCCCTAGTGGGAAATATAAAGCCCCTCTGACACAGCCTCGTCAAGGTGGGAACGTTGCATCTTTAACCCACCTTGTTGGCCTGTGGACTTTTTTCCTGGCAGTAAAGGAAGTCCCAGAGCCGAGGAAATGGTGGAACGGGATGCCAATGCTGTTGAGTTACACGTCATACCACCGATTCCCAGGACACCGGTACGATCTAAAATCACACACTGGAGCAAAGGCAGCATAATTTAAGGCAATGTCGTTCTGTTTGAAAGGGGCTTGATGGCTGTCTTCTCTTGCCAAACAACCACATGCATTGAAGCTCTGTTACAAACAAGCTTTATTTTTTTCCCCCGGTGCTGTTTATCTGCTAGGCTGCACTCAGATGTCTGATTTACCTCAGACTCCCCTGTCATCATTACATGCACAAATTGACTTAAATGCAGCACTGGGATTATGATGTAAACTTAAGGAATGTTTACAAGATTGAGACTCTTTTGAACTTCTGATTGGTCTTCAAAGGTACGCTGTAATTACTGGAACCCTCGGTCGCGCAATTGATTGATTAGATTTGGTGAAGATCCAAATCTGGGATTGCTGCCATTGTGATTATTCTTTTTTTGGGGCTGTAATTTTCAGATCAGATGATAATTGTATAAAACGCAGAAAAACAAAAAAATCCTAAATAAATAAAGGAGGCTATCTTTTTGCAAAACAAAGAATTGCTCATCTTTTTTTTTTAAATTTTCAACTTTTAAATGCATTTGGAAAGGCCTTGTTGTTGAATGTGTGAATGAGGTAAGTAAGGGCATTTATAAAAGGCTTTAAGAATGGGGAAAGAAGCAAGGGATTTGCTGGAAGGAAGAAAAGAGAAAAGGAAAGGAGGATGAATAATGAGGGATTCAGTGTTACAGTGACTTTGCCCGAGGATTGTAACCAATCCCAGGGGCCACAGTTAGTCTTCATACCTCGAGGCAAAACTAGGGGAAAGATAATAACAACAACAAGACTCTCCATCAGAATCAGGGGGACAATTTGCCTTGACTGAAGTGGGCTGCAACAATAATCTGCTGAGAGTCGGTACTAATTGGGTCAGCATGATTTTCCACTTTTGTTGCGAGGTGGTTGATCTATGGGGCTTCTATTCTGAGAAGCGCCTACTTAAGTTATTGTATCGGCCATCAAGAGACAAAACCAACTACACTGGGTTTAGTCCGTTGAAAGCACATCGCCCTCATTTTCATTTAGCCCACGTTTATTTTAGAAAGCCTGCTCTAAATCACACTTGGGTCCCAAAATGGACTCTCAAAAAAGGGTTATTCAATTTTTGGGTGATTTTTGTTTGTGTTGAAATGGCATTTAACAGAGACTTAGGCCATAAGTGGCCACTTTATATCACTGTCATAGATGGTAGGAATGCAATGTGGCCATATAAGGATACATACATACTTTGGATTGTGGGATAGTCTATAGCAGGCAGGAGGCTCTGTGGTTTTCCTAAAGCTAACTCGTTCTGTGTGTCTGCCTGTTTGCCTGTGATTAAAGATGAGGAGACATAAGTTAGATGTAAAGGTTTGACCCGAGTTATTCCTAGAAGTCATATAGGACATTTCAAACACCTAACTTTAGCATCAACAACAATCAAATTGATTTAGATTCATGTTCTTGTTCCCCCTTTCTCTGATTAGACAACGTGAGCATCAGACAGCCTCGATTCTCTCACATAACCTTGTATTGGTGGCAGATGCTGACTGGGCTCATTGCTCCTAAAAATTATGAGGTGACCGGGATTAGAGAAGGCAGGGATGTTTTTTTTGGCTCTTTTTGTCCAGGTCTGGGAGACTGGTGCTGCTTACAGATCCTGTCCAGGTGTTAGCCTGGGAGGGAGAGGAAATCTAGGGCACAGTTAAATGAGAGCCAGGCCTGGACACAGCTCTGTGGGCTTGAGCAACATGCTGGGGTTGGACTGGGCTGTTGAAAACTCTGGTCAGCGTCCAGACTGGCTTGGTCACTGCCACTCTTTAACTCTCCTGGTTGTTTCATTCATATGCAGTTCACACGAACAAAACTGTTTACTGTTTGGAAATGAACAGCACGCGTTCAAGATCCAGACACGATTGTTTTGTAATTTTTTAAAATGTTTTATGATTTCATGCTTGACTCCACCCTGGAAAAGCAAATTGGACAGGAGGCGAGCATGTTAGATTGCACTGCTGACAAATGCAGATTAGCGTTGCCAGAAAAATGATTGATGCAGAGCAAGCGAGGCATCTGTCCATTGATTGATGGACGTTTATAACAGTAATAGGAGTGATGTGCGTGTGACAGCGTGTGTTTTGGAGAACGTCAGATTTTTATGATCCACGTTGAAAAGGTATTCGAATGCCTGTTGCAATAGTCTATACTCTGGCAGCGTCAGAAATTTGTACTTGACATAAAAGATTTTGTCAGTTGTAGGATGGTTTCTAATGAAATATGTTGTAGTCTGTTAAACACAGCCAGTTTGTACAATGTACAGATGCGACAGTGAGGGCAAACCTACCTCCTGACAATGTCAGCCAGCATCCTTTCTGGCCCCCTGCAGGCCACTTTAGATGCTCAAATTATCCCTGTAACCTTGGCTGCAAGCAGGGAGGCAGGAACACACTTTAAAGCAGCATTCATAAAACACACTCGCTTCTGAAATGGCTGTTAATGGGGATGATATGTGGGCTCTTGCTCGCTTCAGAGAGTGATGCATGAGGCTCTAAAAGCATATTTCAAGGTTTTTAACTCTTCCTCTGGCACCTCCCTTTTAGTGTCAAAGCATTAATTTTATGTCGGTGTGTAGGCGAATCTCTCCGGTTCATGGTTAGACTCAGAGGTTGCACAGAAGTTGGTCTTCTTGCTAAAGACTGGTTGGAGTTGAAGCTGTACTTCACCACTGCTGTCCAAGTGCAGAGATGGGTTTTATAGCAGGGAAAGAAAGATCCCGACTCGTGGCTTCAGGATGTCGAAGCTGTCTCCCTTCTGAACTTTTACACCCTGACTCATGTTAAGTCTGTGACAGGTGCCGCAGCTTAAATGCGAGTCTCTACCATGCTACATTTATTCGCCTCTGATGTGTGCATTTTCATGTGGAGAGGGTGTGTGTGTATGTCTGTGAGACAGGTGCCAGGGTGCAGTCAAGTTGCCGGCCAGTTGCAGCAGCGGGTTGGAATAAAAAGGTTCAGCTGGCGCCCCGGCGCCCATAGCGCTCTGCTCAGATATGTGCCTCTGGCAATATGCCACACCAGCACACACACACCAACAAGGAGCCACTCAACTAACCCTGTCGATTGTGACAAATACACACACTCCCAAACAATCAGATATTCCTCTGCTGATTTTCCTCTACTCTGACGCCGCAACTGCAGCTGGCACCTCCGGGGGTTCAGGTAGACACTGTCATCCGGCTGAGTGGTGCCAGCCCGTTTTATAATTGGATTTAGTTTTGGCACTCTTCTGGTTCCCCCTAAGCCGGACAGCATTGATTTATGAGGGAGGCCTGGGAGACCAAGTCCAACAAGCATTGTGCCGTAAGGTTTTGTTCCTGCTGTTAGGTTCTCCTCTGTCAATGAGCTGAGTGGTGCTAGGATTATCAGGGAATACACGTAATACTAATTGAGATTAGCGTACGTGATAACATTTTATTACTTCCCTTTATCTAATAAGCTGAGTGAAAGTCAGTTGCAGTTGTGCTGCTTGCACTGTTTTGTCTGACCAGTTAGAGAACAGCGAAGGGAGTTCTGGTACAACTGTTTTTATGTTTTTTGCGTTGGTTTCATCACTGCAGCTAATGACATTTGATTTAATCTGTGTCCAGTATCTAACCAAATCAAAATCTATTTTGAAACCAAGATCAAATTTCTTTAGTTTTAACTTTCAACAACTTTCAAAGAGACAAATGTTTTAAGGACTGAAATTCTTAAGGATTTAAAAAAAAAACTAATTTTTCCCCCAAAAATGTTCTAAGATTTCTGACATTTAGTTTGTTCAATTACTTTATTTGTCTTTAGCTGAATAGCTACCTTATTGTTTTGTGCATTACTATTTTGTAGTAACAAAGAGGGAGATTCTTAAAAATAATAGATTCAACATTTGTTAGACTAAAAAAAATCAACTTGGAACCAAAATGCAACCAACTCTTAAAAACAAAGTCAGTGTCTCGTTGTAGACTGGATGCCTGAGAGGCTCTCACTTGCCCTCCAGTTACTGTAACTCCCCCTTCACTCTGTCTTTCTTGAGCTAAGGTGTCAGCCCCCCCCCGCCTGCCTCCTCCTCCTGCCACAGGGGTTTTTGGTGACAGCTATTCTTTGCAAAGGAACGCGCTCGCTCAGTTCTGCCCATCCTCGCTCCTTCCCCTAACCCTTTCACCGCATCAGATGACCTGTTGCCCTTCAGAGGAGGATGCAGGGATCATGTGCCTCCAGGACTCACAAACACTGGCTGTCTGACCACTGAAGCAACATAGAGGCAGCCCTGGAATGCAGACGAACGCTCCCATTACCCTTGAACTGCCTCTGACCTCAGTTTGCATTCAGGATAATGGGTGGATGTTGTACCTGTCATCCACCTTCTGGAGCGGTTTCTCTGCAGAGTAGCTGGAGTGTAAAATGCCCTCTCTCCGGTCAAGTGTCGAATTAAATTAATTTTTTAACATCAGTTTGCTTAAGAGCTGTTAGTCCTGTACTAGAAGAGTATAAAGTAGTGGGTGGATGAAACCAGCCTAGCATTGGGGAGGGTGTATGAACAGACTCACTTGATATGCATGCAGAACATTTTGGACTGGCTTTTATAATATCTTGGCACAACACTCCTACTAATACAAAACCCCTAATCTTTAAATGCTCAGTGATTGAAAGATGCCCATAGTAAATTCTTAGGTTTGTCCTTGACAGAGAATGAGTGTGGCCAACATCCCTCTAAAGCTTTCCCATTTACGTGTTTCGTTTCTAAGCTATTGACCCCCTCAAAGATGTTAGCCCCTAAAAGAAATTTGGAGCCGCTGCCAGTGTTGAGTCACATGATAGGAGGAGGCTTTGAGATAAAACTAAGACAATGTCCAGGGAACATCAAGTGCTGACCTCGTGTTCCTGATCAGTCAGACAGCTCAGGGCTCGCTGTTCTGCAACAGAGCCACCATTCACTGCAGCGACAAACTGGCTAACCCAGTCACTCCCAGACGCAACCACTGCTGACACAGCTCTAAGACAAACACATGATTTACTTCTGAACCCTCCTGATTCATTCCGATCCACTTGAAATGTGCATCATCACATAAAGGGCATGAATTTAGTTTTTCCAAAAAGGTAGGTCAATTTAATCGATAACTGAGCATGCACTTAAATTTGCATAACTCGTGAATGAAAGCGGCCTAGAAATTTGATAACCATGAAAAATCATATGCTTCATTTCTTAGTTTTCTAACTATTTGTTCTTGGAGAGGAGTCAAATTCATTCTGATTCACTTCATTGATTTCATAACTTGTTAAGCTGATCAACTGCTCATTCTTTTGAAGTGTTTTCTGCACTTTATGGCATCCTGTGTGTCTCTCTGCCTCATCTACTACTTAAGTTTATGGTTTTCTCAACTTCCCCCCCGAAGCACTTACGAAAACTCCCCGGGAAAGGCCCAAACATGTCGCGTTCAGCTGTGGTTGTTATGTCTCCTCAGAGAGAACAATACTAGCAGTGATTGTGATGATAGCTTAGTCAAGAAAAACACATGATTCCACATTTAATTAAAAATGCAACAAGTTTAGTTGGTGTCTCGCTGCAATTAGTTTCAGAGGTACTTTACTTTGTTGTTCGATTTTCAGAAAGAAAATGGAGAAAAGGCTCTAAGTAAGCTTCCATTTTGTGTCCTTTTGGCATATCAACACTTCTTTACTTATCTTAGTGCTTTAGTGTTTTGAGTATCTTTGACCGATTTTTTTTTTTTGTGTGCCTGAAATCAAACCACGCGGCAGAAAGGCACCGTAGACCAGCTTGAACACCAAAGCGACAAGTGATAAAACTGTGAACAGTAGCTAAGGTTGAGTGGGCTAATTTTCACATGAAAGCTGTTACATCACTGGATGCTTCATATTCCATTTTTTTTATCTCCTAAAAACAAGAAGCCCACACTGCTCCTGTTAAAAGCAGCAAGCTCAGATGTTTGTGCCAGGGCTGAGTCATTAATGGTGTTGTGCCCTGTTTACGGTGTTTACAACGTCCTTGCAGATATTTCAATTCCTCTGGGAGAGAAGCATTTCATATCTGCAAAGCCGTGGCACTAGAACGGAGAGAGTGAAAGAGAGAGACACGCAGGCTGAGGGAGGAGAGGGGTAGAACATCAAAAGCAAGAGATGCTAAATATACTCGTACCATTTTTGGCTCTGCATGTGCTCGGATATCTCACTGTGTGGGCTTCACAAGAGGAAACCGAACCATCAATGTGTAACTGATTCACTCTGCCGAGAGGTTCTCGACATGGAGGCGACCCTACTATGAGAGGCCTTTGGCTCAGGAATTGATGTATAATTCAGCATGTGATTGGAACTGATGATTGCACCACACACAAGTTGGATATGTTGTTCATTATCAGGCCCTTTTGTGTTGTAATTATAACCAGAAAGAAAGCATGTTCTTTTATTCACTCTTCGATTATTAAAAAGGGAATCGTTCACTTTTTTGTACCAGTTGAAATGTTTTCCAAAAGCACCAAATCTGTTCCAAAAAGACACCCACTTTTTTATTTAGTTCTTTTATACATGATTTTAAACATTTACAATTTGAGAAGTCTTAAATAAATGAAAATGGTTCGTAGAAAAAGGTATCAATTTAAAGTATATCCAGCCATAACAGTATGTCTTGTGTTACTGAAAAGACTTTTCTCAACTGTCTATATATGTTACTTTCGCTATCAACAATCTTAGAAACTTCAGAGCCAGCAGTTTCCATGAAGCCTGACATGCAGCTGTGGAGCTTCAAAGTTCCATGGGTATCATTTCTACACCATCAATCTCCAACTTTCATTACGGCATTTCAGGGATGCCGAAACTCTCAAGTAGGTACTGCTGCGGAGAAATGATTTACATCAAATGCCAAAAGGGGACGAGTTAGATGTTAGATGAAAGATGAAGGAAGAGGAATCCTGAACACTCTACATTTTCTACGTGTTCAGATTCGGCCTCGTCCAAGTATCTGAACATTCGCCCCGTTTCCCTCCCCTTTCTCCCATCCAGCCACTTCATTACTTCCTTATCCATCACACACCCATTTCCATATCACACTGTTGACTGTGCCAAGGGCTTATCTGAACTATTGCCAACCTTTTTGTATAACTCTTGCAGCGACATTGGGAGAGCGCCACTGATACAGTTGCTTGAATGTTGCTGGACTTTGGATTGAATGCGGCTCAGATTTTAGGAGCGGTTGGTACTGGTGGGAGGAAGCCCAGAGGTTTTGCCAGATGCTCCTTACCCTACTTGAGTCTGGGCGTCTGGTCCTTAATGTAACCTTGACTGTGCTTGAGATTGTTTCACAGAAGGACGCCAAGTTTCAGATCTTTTCCAAGCCAGGACCAGCATGCCAGATTGTCATGCCCAGACAAGAGCCCCTGTCTCCAGTCTGGCCTTACCTCACTGCCCCTGAGGCTGAATGCTGAGCCGCAGAGTTGTGAAGACTGATAGCTGAGGTGCAGCGAGTAGAGGGCAGGGGTCAGTAAACATTGTGCTAATGATAGCTGACGATTGAAACCTGGATATACGTCCAACATGTTTGCTCCGATCTGGACATCTGATACACCAGAATAATTGTACACACAGCAGCACCCCATCCAATTTGGCTGAATTTTGTCTCGTTCGAAAACCGAAGAGTGCTCCTGGCAGTTTGTTCCTTTTGTTGTTTGCGAGCACAGCCAGCTGTTTATAGACTGTTTGCCTCTGCCTGATAGTCCTGTCAGAGGCCTGTTTTCCCCTCGGCTGTGAAAGCTCTGTGTGAAGCTGGCTGCGAGGCTCTCAGATCTTCAGAGGCTGACCTCTCCAAAGCGCTGGGCTGGACTCGGACACAGTTGTGGTCATTGTTCTGGTAGTTAATGATTCTGCCCCTCCATTTTCACCCTCAGTCTCCTTCAGTTCCGCTGCCTCCTTTATAGAGTCAGGAAATGGCTCCCCCAAATGGATGTAACTTCCAGGTCAGTGGACGGGGGGTTAAGGGTCACGGTTAGGGTTGAGGCAATCATAAATTGGATGACTGGGCAACTTTTTGTGCTACTTGATGAATTTGGAAACCACCAGTTACACAGATGTGCAACATTTATTAACATGAGCTTGTTAGCATGCAGAGATGTACAAGCATGGCTCTCCACTCGTGTTCTTTGCTGATCTCTTCCATGGTTTTCTCTCCTCCACTATCCTCTGCTCTCTTCCCTCTGTTATAGCTTTCCAAACAGCTCACTTCTTTCTTCACTCTCTCTCTCCCTCTGTCCGCCTCATTGCTAAGCAACAATGACAGCCGTGACAGATCTGTGCTCTGGCTCACAGTGTCACATCTGACTTTAGCCAACCCCCTCCCACATAAACACACATACACACAAATGCTATACAACCAAGTGCCCTTATGGTTTGTGGTTTATGATCGTGACCCTCCTCCCCTCCACCCCCAAAACAGCTCCGTGGTCTGCACCCCCTTGCTGAGGTGACAGAAGGGGAGCATCCAGCTGGATGAAACTGTTGTGCTCCTCTCCTGAGGGCTTTGATCCTTTGCCCTTCATCCCCCAAATCAGCGCCTGCCCCGCCAGCCTGGAGAAAGGGGCTGGAGTGCTTCTTGATTTAGCACTGTTTCTCCTGCCCGTGGGGATGGAGGCCAGAATGCTGGAGAGGTACGATGCATACTTGTGTGGAGCTTGTGACAGCTGCGACAAGGTGGGGGCCCTTTCTTTGGATCAGCCGCCCCCATTGCCCCACCTGCCTGCCTTAACTTCCCCCTAGCCTGTGCTCACTGTTGGCTCCCCTTAGCTCCACAGCACAGGCTCATTGTCTGTAAGCTCCTGCTCGTCTCTGGGGAGCAGAGGGAGAAGGCTGAGGCTCCCTCACTCTCCCCTCCCTAAGTACCCCCCTGATCCCGGCCCCATTTTTTTTTAAAGGCTTTAAGACTGACCTGTCAGCCGCGCTCTCTTCCCCAGAGTCAATGTGGCCCGGCCCCCTCAAAGACCCATCCACATCGGCCTTCTGTTTGAACAGGCCCTACCAAAAGACCCCTTGTGCTGCCCTTTGTGTGCTCATAAATAAGATCAGAGTTAAAGTCCCTGTGCTCTTGTGTCCAGAGACGGGCTCTCTGGGCCTAGAGGACTAATGCTGCTTGGCAGGCCTATCGATCACAAAGCTCCTCCCACAATGTTGACCAGCTCTGCAACTGCCCTGATGCCGAGCCTTCTACGTCGGCTTTATATATGCACAGAGTTATACCAGGAAGCGCAAACACATTCATTAAGATTGGCTGATATAATAGTATAACAACAGAAATGTGTCTTTTCTTATACCAAGGCAGCTCTGGACAATATGAGTGACGCACAGGAGCTTGATTGTTTTTATTTGTCTCAGGTATAATTCACTATATTAGACACCTGAGTGGATATTTCCACTATCTATAAAAAATGTGTTTCATCATTAGATATTCCCTGATGGTAGATTTTAACAACATAGCCCACACTAAACCTCACTTCAGCTGATTGTATAGACTGCAAAAGCAATGTTCTTCTGACTCAGTCATTTCTATATTTTCTTATCAGACACCCCTTTCAGCTAAAACCCGAAAAAAACGTCAAGCCCATCAAATCTCAGTGTATCCCTGCAGCCTCAGCCCTGTCCAGGAAGCTGTCTTTGCCGTCTAAATCAGCCCAGATTTATAGCAGGGCTTGGCTGGAGCAGAGCTCTGCTTAAACAATTGTCTGTCTTGTAACTTAAGAGGCAAATAAAAACGTGATAGTCTCCATCCCGGCATCTGGATGAGCTGTCCCAGACTTGGAGGCCACCACATGTCTATAGGATGAGGGAAAACATGGCTTGTGTTGTAAAATTGTAGTCTGGCCTCTTTGAGGAGACACTGAGGAAGAAGCAGTAAGTGAGTGTGGGTCAGGAAAGAGCAACTTGAAGACCAAAGAGAATAATAAAGAGGCTGAGGTTAAAGGTCTAACGGATGTAGGAGGCGAAGGCAGGACAAGCCCACCGATAAAGTGGAAGGAGCAAGGGGCTGCAAAGAGAGGAAGGAAACAGGTTATCATGGCAAGCCATTACAAGTGGATTAAGCTGAGCTTTAGCAACACACCGGATTACACAATATCACTGGCAGCTCAGTTAACTGTGCTTACAGATGCCTGAGCCCCCAGCTCGATGGAGAGAAGCTTATAGTTAGCTGGTTAAGGAACATGATGATTCTCCGGAAAGTTTGCCTGGGGCTGGATGATAAAGTAAAAAAAAATTCTTGTTTGATATGTTTCCAGTGTTCCATTCCATCTTAAAACTTCAAGTCTTACTTATTTCTCACTTGTCTTCAAAGTGAGCCCCTTTGGAGCTCGACATCCCAGAAGTCAACTGTGCTGTTGTTCTTTGGAATTTCTGTTGATGGAGTCAAACCTAAAAGTGACACTTTTATTTTTCCATTGAAGCGGTTGTTGCTGCTTGGGGTAAAAAGGTTAAGTCTGCTGAAAGGTTAGGTTCGCAGTGTGAGATCACACACAAAAATGAAGCCATCTATGTACATGCGCATATTGCACACTCTGTGAGACAATTGTTCAGCATGATGTCAGGAGATATCATATGTCTTGGGGTGAGAGATTGTTTGCTCCCGGTCCAAATCCTTCTGTCATGACAATTACATGCATGTCCATGCGTCTGGAGCCATCGGCCCACCTGTTCTCATTCAGTCATCATCAAAAACAGACAGGGAGCCTTGCGTGGGGTAGACGGGGACAAGAGGTCACCACTGTTTTCAGGATTTACAGTCAAGCAACCTTGTGACCTCGCACAGTAGTACATTTATCAACAGTCCCAGCTGAGGCCAAAGTTTAGAAATCTTAAGACGGGGTTAGTGTTGCCTTTACAAGACAAGATGTTATAATACACCCTCTGAGCATCACTACTTCTGTGGTAAGCTGGACGCTTCATTGACTTGTTATTGGAAATCAATGACATGGTCTGCGTGGTCTTGGGCTTGCTAGTTAGCATGCTAACAATGTTCAGTGAAAGGAAAGTAGTGGTTAAAAAAAGCAAGAACAGACGTTGCCGTTGCTTGGCCTCTATTGAAGATGAGGACATCAAAAAGCAAAAGTAAAAACATCAACTGACCTGAGGTTGCAGAAACTACCTCTTGGCTTTTATCATCTCTTCTAACTTTTACTAGCAACCAATGTGGTGAGGTCAGGGTAGGACAGACCTCTGAGAGGTTAAGAGTTAAGACCAAAGCACTTGAGTGTGTTATGGTTTGGCAAGGGTTAATCACATGACCCCATATGATGGGTACACACCTGGGCTGGTGTTATGCCGACTGCTAGCCCTCTGAGAATGGTAAAAACATGGGGTAACCGATCAGCAGGGTTTCTCCCTTTGCTCCCAGTGGCCGTGGCCCTAACAGATGTGTGAAGATGCACATAGCACTACATTAGACATCTATCATGTTAATAAGAGAAGTGTTTAAATGTTTTTGCTCTGTTATGAAACTGTGGTTGGAAAAATTAGCCTGTGGTGGGTCATTTAATAGCACTTAATTTGATTATATTGCATATTTATGCCTCAAGTGATGCAACATTTTTCTTCTGCAAGCACAGGCCAGGGTCGAGGGGTCGAATGAAACTGTTTTTTTTTAGGACATCTTGAGACATTTTGTGTCATTTGCAGTTGCACGTTAGAAGCAGAAACATTCGTTTCAGATACTAAACTAGGTAACAACGTCAAAATCTATATTTAGTTTGACAGCAAGTGGAGAGTCAGCTGAATTCTGCCAAAGAGATTCTCGGCTCAAAGAGATGTTTGGTTCTGTGAGTCTTTATAGAGGAAAACTTCTTTCACCCTGACAGAGTTCCTTTAAGAACAGAGGAGTCGTGTGTGTGTGTGTGTGTGTGTGTGTGTGTGTGTGTGTGTGTGTGTGTGTGTGTGTGTGTGTGTGTGTGTGTGTGTGTGTGTGTGTGTGTGTGTGTGTGTGTGTGTGTGTGTGTGTGTGTGTGTGTGTGTGTGTGTGTGTGTGTGTGTGTGTGTGCGCGCGCAGAGGAAGCCTTTGGAAAGTGCTCTTTAATGAGTGTGAATAGAGTCATCTCTAGCTGCTTCTGTGTTTCATGTGAGACGCCACCATTTTTCCTCTCTGCCTCTAATCAATCACTGAGCCCCTCTTCCTCGCTGCCCTGGCTGTTTTTCTTCCTCCTCTCTTTTGCGACAGGATAAGAGGCTCTCCCCCCCCCCCCCCTCTCTGTCCCTCTTATGAAGTGAGAGGAGGTGGGTGGTAGTGATGGGAGAGGGTTGGGGGGTGTTAGAGAAAGAAAGAAAGAGGGAGAAGGAGTGAAATACAGAACGGAGCGCATAAAGAGAAAGAAAGAATTCCTCCAATGTCTTTAACATGTGTAAAACTGAGATCCAGGCTGCCCGGGGGCTTTTGTTTCGGAACCATGGAGCCATGGGCACTGTGCAGGCAGCTCGGAGCCCCAGGGGATTGTGGGAAAATCCCCGGTACGAGTTATGGGGATCGACTAATGAAATGGAATATGTAACCTGAGCTCATGATCGTCATCCAATGCTATTATTCCGTGTTATTCTTTGACTTGCGACCAAATGTTGGAACTTATTCACTGTCACCACATTAACAGGTGATAGTCGACATGTTAAGTGGTTGGTAAAGGTTGTGCTTGTCCCACTGCGTGTTACATTGATACAAATTGTAAATACTGAATTATAAAACCTTTTTAAGGCAACTGTATATCTAAACAGTGTGTTCGTTATGAGCTGTTTTCTTCAGTGTAGGTTCAGGATATCAGCGGATAAAGCCCTATACTTGAGCTACGTTTGCAGCGTGTGTTTGACATCATGAATGCACAAAGATTCAAAGCATTCATTCTGTATAATTTAAATTGTCCAAGAAAATGTTCAGCCAAATATTCAGCTTATTGCAGAGAGATCATCCTCTACCCAAGAACTGTTTTACCTCCTAAATGTAGTGCTGCATGGTTTGAGGTCTTACTCACACATACAGGCATATTTGTGTATATACAATACACCTACAAAATGTTATGAGTTTTCATTGCATTTATGGATGATGTGTCAGTGACGGATGATGAATTGCGTTGCAGCAGTAGTTTAACAAGGTTCTACTGCCTTCGTACACAACTTTGTGATCCCTGCTGTGCCTGTGTACTGGTCTCATGCGATGAATGAAGAAGCTACATCTTGTGGCCACAGCGTAAAAGTTGGTTTGAAAACAGTACAACGGTTTACCTTCTTACTCTTAAGCTGCATCCACTCTTTTTAAACGGTGTTTTAAAAACAATCTCCATCCAGAAGAATGTTTTACCTCCACTTCAGGAGTAATCTCTGTCCATACCAGCACACCTGAGATGTTGAAGAGGAATTACTTTTTCTTAAAGAACTGCTACGTAGAAAAGTAAGAGGTCGTCTGTGTTCGTTCCTTTTAACTCAATTTCAAAACTGGCGGCGAGTCTGCCAGAAATGCGATGCTACCAAACGGACCAATCACAGCTCTTGCCCTCTGTGTCACCTCGACGCGTAGTTACATTTCTGGGTTAGGTGCAGGCAGGGTACGGCTTCGGGCTCTGTGTAGCGTACAAGTCTAGGAGTAGGCTACAGCATTGCTTCAACGCAGAATTGGGCTTAGGTTTACAACACTTTGCATTCACTGCTGTTGTTGATTGTGACCTATAAGGAAACAAGTGGGTGACAGTGTTCCTGTCCGTCTAGACTGAAACGCAGTCCTCGAGATTTTAAACCAAACAGGTCAATAGCTTTTCAAAAAGTCTTAAATTTAGATTCTCAAAAATTGCGGACGGCCAGCGTAAATTGAGGAAGAAGTGATGTGTTTTGAAACTGTATTAGTGAGGATATAGCCTTAGTTCAGGTGTGAAAGCAGGTGTTGTGGTGATGCTGGTGGGATGAGAGTGGGATGTTGTTGGTTTAGTTCCACTTCACTGCTCCACGTTGGCCTCCTGTGAGGTTGGAATGCCCTGACGGGGGTGAAGGCATTGTTATGGGGGATGGGAGTTTGGTTAGTGATCTCTTTCTTCCTTCCTCTCTATCTCCACACACATACACGGAGAGACATGGACACGCACTCCCTGTGAGTGGCTGTGTGGTTAACTCTAGCTCAAGTTCATTGTGGCCAAGTTCCGGGAGGAGGTGGTGCTGCAGGGTGTCGGTGGGGTGAGGAGGAGCAGTAATTAAAGAGCTTTGAGAGAGGGGGCCCCTGCGCTCTGTTAGATGCATTTCACCCCACCTCCCCTCCCCATAATCCCCACAGGAATAAACAAATTGGGCTTTTCAGGCTGCAGGCTGGGCCCGGGGGCTCCTGTAATGGGATAGACACGAGGTGTATGTGTGTGCGTTCGGGGGTTTGCGTGTGTGAATACGTGATATGAGAGGGAGAACATGTGTTTCTTGGTCAGTGTGTGTGTGTGTGTGTGTGTGTGTGTGTGTGTGTGTGTGTGTGTGCATATGGGTGTGTGTGTGTGCGTCCCACCACAAGTGCAGTAAGTGGCTAATTGCTCCCAGCTCGGTGGCGAAGTGTGCAGACGGACAAAGAGGCCTCAGCTTCATTTACTTAATCCATGGGGTTGTATCGGCACCATGTTACACTGGGATATCTTTTAAACACCTGAGCGCTCCGTGTGTTTGTGTGTGTGTGTGTGTGTGTGTGTGTGTGTGTGTGTGTGTTTGTGTGAGTTTATTTGTGTGTGTTTCAGCTTGGTTAGTCTAACGCTGGATTCTTTTTGGTTTGCATTTTTCTTTTTATTAGATTGTAAGCAGTATAGAGATCAGCAAAGAATATCTCTGGCGGGATTTTAACCGGAGACGTTAAATGCATGTCAGACCATTATTCCAAACCTGAGGCCCCCTGGCTTTCTGTTAAAAGAAACATCTGTAGTCTTATTTGTGTTGTGTAGTTATCACTCTTATCAGTAAGTTGTTTATTGCTTTGATGTGGTGACTCATCCAGGGCGGCTGTTTCACTGCATTTTCTAAAACGTGGGTAGAACCTCAGGTTTACAAGGTTGTAAACAGACCAGATCTTGTCTCCACTAATTTGTTGGGCCGTTTTGGACTCTGTTGCTGAGATGTGACTCAAAATCCCATTAAATCAACAGGGCTGAGTTCTGTTTTGAGTGTTTGTTAACTGGTTACCTGGCACACACAACACCAGCCTCCTCGATGGAGCTGAACTGGCGCTCTCTCCTCCGTGTATACTCCTTTTATTTCATGCTCGCGGACGATGTATATCTTCCAACTTGAATCCTCAGCTGCTACTAATCCAAATCTCATTGCGGTGACGCTGGGCACCTCCAAACATCCTAATCGGATCAGAAGAGCGGGAGCATGATGTCAGGCAAGCAAATGAAATGAAGGAGGGAGAGTGCATCTAAATCCTCATCTCAAAGCCAGAATGTGCGGCGCATCACACGGCCGGCTGTCTCTCGTTTAACGAGGACAACCATCGCGACAGATTTGTTCGGCTAATGAGAGCTGTGTGTTGGACTTGGTGTTTTTTTCATCAGGTCCTGGAGGGCCACAGCTGATCACTTCTTAAGTGTGTGTGTGTGTGTGTGTGTGTGTGTGTGTGTGTGTGTGTGTGTGTGTGTGTGTGTGTGTGTGTGTGTGTGTGTGTGTGTGTGTGTGTGTGTGTGTGTGTGTGTGTGTGTGTGTGTGTGTGTGTGTGTGCGCGTTTTTTTTTCCTGGGTGGAGAGGGGGAGGTTAACTTAATTCTGCCCCACTCCTCTTAATGAGTCTCAAGCACATCTAATTTCACTGGCTGCTGAACTTAAAAAAGAAAAATAGCCTCCCCCACCCCCACCCTCTTCAGTTACTCCGCTTTCAGTCTTTCAGGCGACTTCAGAGGGCTCTGCTATGCAAAGCAGCCAATGATTTACTAAATGGTCCTTTAATCATTACAGGTTTTATT
Source organism: Hippoglossus hippoglossus (assembly GCF_009819705.1). Lineage (NCBI taxonomy): Eukaryota > Metazoa > Chordata > Actinopteri > Pleuronectiformes > Pleuronectidae > Hippoglossus > Hippoglossus hippoglossus. The sequence goes on along the minus strand of NC_047153.1, from coordinate 4,046,560 downwards.
CCCCCGGCCTGTCTGGAGGTCAGTAATTGTCTCATTTTTACACAAAAGGAGCTCTGTTTGTCGTCAGGTTGTTGACAGCGGCGCAGAGGAGGAGCGGAGTTGAGAAGTTTCAGCTCGTCCGCCTGCAGGTCTGATGAGGATCAGTTGGTTGTTCATTAAGCATCGCTCCAGTATCGCAGCCGCTAGATTTTCCAACGCAACGTAGAGGCGCAGATGTTTCTTCTGTCACCGGGGAAAGAAGAAAGTGATTGAGATGCCAAGAAATAGAAAAAAGAAAGAGCAGTGTTGAAGCTGGCATCCTGCTGAAGCCCGTCCCTCTCCGCCTGGAAGCCGCCTCGACGAAAATATCTCGTCAGAGAGGAAACGACGTCGGCTTTGAGAGAAAGAAAGCACGTTTGTTTACGTCCCCGTCCTCCTCTCCACCCTTTCATCGCCGCCATCCTCCTCCTCTGTTCCGCTCCCCCAGATGCTTCGACAGTGAATGCATGATGGCTGCTTTCACCACACATCTGATCTCCCAGCTCATCTTCGAATCATGAAACGCTTTCTTTTGCATCTCACACAAGCCTGCATCCCCCCCCATCCATCATTCACTTCATTCACTCCTTTTACTCTACAAAAAAAATGTGGGAAAAAAAGCCGGCTGTGGGATGTGGAGGTCGGGGGGGTTGGTGGAACAGATGGAGAACAAGAAAAGTACGATGGCGCAGCTCCGCTCTGATTCGTCTTTAATCAAAGTGTAGAATCTTTCATCAGCAGCGTTGTGTTTCTCTGTTGCTGCCAGAGTTCCTCCTCCACACTCCTCCTTTACAAAGCACAGTGGTTTGTCACTCTTTCTGCACTTATCCTCTTGTTTTTTTTACCTTTCGCTTTATCTCTAAAGTGGGTTGCGTCTTGTGGCTTGTGAAGGTAAAGATCTTCAGGCGCCGCAGAACGAGGTTAAAGTACGATTGAAAGACGAGTGGCAGCTAGTCGGCGGAGGAAGGAGAGGAAAGTTTAGAGAAAACTGAGAATAGTAAATTATCTGTGCAAACTTTGATTCCTCTGCATGAACGAGGCTCGGGTTCCCTGCTGTATTTTATATTGAACACTGTCTGGCCTTTACAATTCGTCACAGATCTCTTGTGTTGCCGTCATTAATAATTTCTTCACTTCAGTGATGCTGACTTGATTGATTCACAAAGGTTTTTCTGTGAGGACAAATACATATTTCCCTTTAGCTGTGAAATTCTGTAAAACCCCCCCCAAAAAAAGAAACAAGTATGAGACAGAATGGAAACACATGGTTTCCGCTTTGCTGGTTTGATATTGTTTTCATTCTGATCTTGATTCTACTCATCAAATCCAGTTTCCATCATCCTGGTAAAAGTGAAATAAACTCTCTCACTGTGCAGTTTATATAGTTCCTGTTCTGCTGAATCTTGCCCCGTGCTCTTCATCAGCAGATGTATGAGTATTTTTATGGGTGTTTTGATTTGATAACTGGTGAAGATCATGTTTTTGTTGGGTATTGAATTCTGAGTTCAAAAAGTACATCGGCAGTCGTTATTATGAAAACAAAAAGTTGACCTATAGAGTTAATAAATTCATCAGATTCCAGTTGATTTATTCCTGATGTTCCACATTTTTAACCTCCCTGTGTTGACAGTCAGTCCAAAACTTTTCCTCTAATATTTTCTTAATATTTGGAACTGACTTCTGAACTGTTTCCCAACGTGCAACAATAAATGTCAAGGAAAAATAGTGCAGAAACTTTTTTTTATTTCCATCCCTGATCCCAATATTTAGCAACCTACTCTATGTAATTATTTTGTTCCACAAACACTGAATCATCCAACAGGAACCGAGTTACTACACTTTTATTTATCAAATGTCATGCCCTGTTCACCTGGCTGATGGCAACAAGGGAGCATTGTGTGTGTTTGGCTCAGTGTGTGAGCTCTCAGTTGTCGACCAGCAGCCTGCGGGCATCCGAGCCGACAGGCAGGCCCAAGCAGGCCCAGCGCTAAGATCAGACCTCAGGCTGCAGCTCCTCTATCTTCTCCCCAGTCTGGGCTGCACATATAGTGTGTGTGTGTGCCTAAAATGTGTTTGTGTGTGTGTGTGTGTGTGTGTCAGAGTGGCCCAGACGGGTCCGTTCTTTTAATCACGGCTGGCTGGAAACAAACAGGATTGATTTTTAACATCACACTCAGCGGGGGAAGAGCCGTCACTCAGCTTCATGAGACGACGGCAGAGCAAGAAAAGAGGAAGCAGGGGGGGAGCGAGGACATGGAAAAAATAAGAAAAGGAAGTCAGGGATCGGAGGCATAAATAAAGATTGGGATGTTGGACAGCATGATGGAGGTGCGGAGAGGATCCAGCAGAACAGATAATTGAGGTGTGTGTGTGTGTGTGTGTGTGTGTGTGTGTGTGTGTGTGTGTGTGTGTGTGTGTGTGTGTGTGTGTGTGTGTGTGTGTGTGTGTGTGTGTGTGTGTGTGTGTGTGTGTGTGTGTGTGTGTGTGTGTGTGTCGGGAGAGCGATTTATTCCGCGCTAACAGTAAAATATTGTACTGCCATTCCATTTGTCCGAAGGCAGACGGCCTCTCGGGCGCCGTTTTGTAATGGTCGAGCCCGGAGCAAATTTATCTGAATGAAAGATACCCTGACTGCGAGTCGAACATGTCATACTTACCATGTTGATGTATTGTCAACAATAATATGCTGAAGAATGACCTTCATCCTCCCTCCAGTATGGAAATGGAGAAAGTGATTTCGCAGCTGATGGGGAAATATTTTGTTTTGAAACAAGGGAAAAGTCTGAACTCAGCCAGGACTTTTTTTCTTTCACTTTCATATTTCACAATTTGTCTTGTTGAGTCATTGGGGCCCAACTCATCAGACTTTGGTCACATGCAAAAATGTTGTTAATGTCATTGTTAAATACTGTGTGTTGGCCAATATATATAAAATTGAGACAATTCAGAAACTGTGTCTTTGGCACATGTACAGTAGTTTTGTTAGAGAGCACTGATTAGTTATAAACTACAACATATTTATTTGCATATAATGTTCAATATTCCTAATAGCCAAATTTAAGGCAACTTTTACAATAAGAGACTGAACTATTTATTTGTTTGCCAATGAAAACCATCTGATATTATCCTTTTATAGATATATTGGTATTAACATTTATGTTTGCTGATATTACAACTTACAGACACTTTGCATTTTTGTTTATCGTTTTTCAAATACTATATATTTGCTTGCGTTTGTGTTTTCTTTTTATTTATAGTTATTTATAATAAAGTTAACGTGTGACACCTCTGAAATAACACGAACTGAACAATAACATGCATATTGTCCATTTTCCTTGAAGGACATAATAAAGTTAAAGCAAGCGTGACTTAAGTTCATTGTAACCCGGGTTATATCGTCACTCATTTGTATTGGTTATAATAGCAAAACATAAAGGACAAGGAACATGAGCAGCTTGACATAATCATGTATCTCTTCTCCAAATGAATTGCAAACTGTGTTTGTTTGTGATGCTGCTTGTTTTTCTTGCCCCACTGGACCTATTTTCGATTTATCATCATGCTCTCAGATCTCAGCCGTCCCCTCATATATTCTTACAGATGGAATTAATGGGTAAAAACTATGAAACACCTTCTTTTTCCGTGCTTTTCCACTTTTTTGTTCTCTCCTCCTTCTGCTTCATTATTGTGCCGGTTCAAGTGATGGCTTGATCTGCTGAAGCTACTGTCACAAGTGGCCACAGGCAGGGGGGGGGGGGGGGGTTGAACGGGGTGAGGGTGGGGGTGAAGGTTGGCGGCGTCAAGATTGATGTCTTCATATTCCAAAATGCCACGGGCCAAATTAACATTTATTGAGTTACATCCTGAATTTTTTTCTTTTATGAGGGTCTTGAACAGGGATCCAGTCACATCATGCCAGGCAGCTATTAAACCACAGACAATGGCTTGGGACACCACACACACACACACACACACACACACACACACACACACACACACACACACACACACACACACACACGCTTTTGATTGTTTTATCTCTTATTGATGCTCAAGGTGTGGGAGCTTAACTCTCAGAACAGGATTACGCTGTGATTCGATGATTGCAGCATCTACAAATGAAACTTTGATGAGCGGCGCCGTTCCGCCTCCTTTGCGGCCGTCGATGATCCATTAACAGTTGTCATAACACGGAGAGCGAGATTATTCTGCAGCCAGAGGGGACACATAACTGCACCTTCGGTTCTTACGTGATCCGAAGGCTGTGGTGTTTACCGCAGCGCAGACTGACGGAGCAAATATTTGTACTGTCTATTTAACGGGGGGGGGGGGGGGGGGGGTTATTAGGGCAGCGCAGTGGGGCTGCTGTCATTCTGCTCGTAGACGTGTGGAAAAAAGCTTCCTGTCATGTTTAACTTGAATCCCGAGCCGCTGTGGAGTGGAGAACTCGAGCAGCGAGATTCAAGCGACTGCCTTGTTTCACGGCTACATTAACTAAAACCTAAAACGCCTCTGCACATTCTTCAGTACGTGTTTTTGGGTATTTGCATTAACATATTGCGTTTTCCCTGCTGAACTTTCAAGTCCACACGCAGCAAAATGTAGTCTGCCAGTTTTTATAATTTGACATCCCAAGTTCGCAGATAATGGATTATGTGCACCATAGCAACAAAACCAGTTAGAGACAGCCTATAATTAGCCTAAGTGAAAGTGTACCTCTCCATCCCACACACACACACACACACACACACACACACACACACACACACACACACACACACACACACACACACACACACACACACTGCAGCACATTGAAAAAGTGTATTTAGTGGGAGTTATGCTTTCCCTCTTCAAACGAGTTACAGAGCTGCAGATTTACAGAGCAGTCATCTGTAATCCAAACACAGCGGAGATAAAAGCCCGTCATTAAATAAGACACGAGGTTGCCCCTTTTGTCACCTCGTCGTCAAACACCAGTAATCAGACGTTCCGTAAATCTGTAGACGTCTTTTCTCAGGGTTTTAAGTACAAAGGGGGAATGAATGAATCAAGGAGCTGGTGAGTAATTATATCTCGTCCAACGCTGCCTTCTGGAAATTATGTTTTTCATACAAACTAAACCGCAACAGCAAGTACGATATAGTATGAAATGAAATTGTGTCCAGATGATGTTTTCTGGTAAAGTAACGAGGTTATGTTCTATCAGTAAAATGAGCTATTTGCTTTGTATTCAGTACAAAATCCACATGTAATGAGAACAGTATAATTACGCTTTCTAATGACTGGCTGTACGTGGTTAAGGTTACAAAAATGTTGTGGTCTGGATTAATACGGGAACATTTCACAGGGACACCAATGATTAGTTACATTCAACCAAAGTCCCCCCCCCCCACCACCCTTAAAGCTTCAACTGCTGTTGTTGCGTGAATATAACCACAGACGTGAATCCGAATGCATGTGGCGCTCGATTCACTAATTCAAAATCTGATGCTGCCAGTGATTACAAGTCCACATTGCTGTCATATCTTGGTTATATAGAAATATTATTTCTAAGAGACAGGGTTTCAACATTGAACTATCTTGAATATGGTCCTACTGCTGAAATCCAAAATCAGTGCTCCCCTAAATATTGGAGTATTGTTTTTATTCTCCGGTTCAGTGTGAATAAAACCTAAGGTCTAAAATGTTATGCCCAAGGAAGAAGATAAATAAGAGATTCCCTCCGAGTACTTTCTTAAAAATAGCCCATGTTGAGCTGTGAGCTGTATCTTTACCCTCTGTGCAGTCTGCAGTGTGGTCCTCTGAATTCAGAATGAGTACTTCATGAACTGATTGACCTGAGGAGTTGCTCTTACTCTCTTCGTCAGACCTCCTGGTAGCTATTCGAGACCCTGACATCTGTCTAGTTTACTCAAATGATCAATCAGCCGGACAAGGTTCTGACTCTGCATTTGCCTCTAATTTCCGACAGCACAGCGGATCTCCGGCTCTCCCCTCTCTTTGCCTTTTCTGTCGTCTCCTTCCTCAAACAAACAATTGGTTTCTATTGATTTCCTGCGCATCATTCCCCGATGACTCATCCGCTCGCTCTGGGAGTCTGGCTCGGTGAGCAAACACTTTCTTCAGGTTTCCTGCTTCCTACTTTGGGTGATGCTCGTCAAGGTGAAAGGTCCCGTCTGGGCCCTCGAGGCTCCGCACACTCGCTCATGATAGTAGGTGGGAAAGATTTATAGCGTATTCTTTCTTTAAGAGGAACAACGACGTCTTTAGTGAGGCCGAGGCTGGCAAGAGGTGTGCTGTGGCGCCCCCGAGGAGCGTTTGGCCTTCCTCGACTGTTTTTTTTTTTTTTTTTTTAAAGCATTTGACAGGTGAAATAGTGTGGGAACTGCAGGGAGTGTTGCTTTAAAATGCTTTTTGTTGCGCTTGTCGGAGATGTGGAGGTGCCTGGTGAATGCTCAATAGCTCTGTAGGAGCCACTGGTGAATGGCTGAGTGCTGGGGGGGGGGGGGGAAATGGCTTCCCGCTAGAGCTGTGCAGATTGTTGCTGAGGCTCCTTCTAAGGGGGAAACTGTCCACATGTCTTTTCCCCCTACTGCTGACTCCCACAGAGAAGTGCAGGAACAGGGTTATTTTTTTTTTTTTTGTTATTGATTGATCAGACTGACGTGTACTCAGCCTGAACTAGTTGGACAGTCGCCATACGAACTGATGAGCCACATGTTCCGCTCAAGTCCGGCTCGCTCTCTCCAACATCCTGGGGAAAGACATGCTATGGAGTTCATGGTAATGGCACAAAGCTGCCTCGCTGTCCACGCTCATTTTCACTGCTGTGCTCTGGTAAATCAAAGTCAGTTGTAATTTTGTTCGCAACAAATATGCTGTTAATCAGACCAATAATTGCTTTGTTCACTCGCCCTCTTGAGTTTGCTCCAGGCCCTTCAGGCAGTAAAGATCCAGCAGGGTCTTTTCAAAGATGGAAAGATGGTTGGGCTACGACGTGGTGATGGAGGGTGAGTCACCCACGTTTTGATGATTGGGGCAATGGGGGGGTCAAACGGGGTCCTGAGAACCCAGAAAACGTGGGCGCTTCATGCTCCCCTTCGCCTTGATTCAGACTGTTTGTCTTTATGTCACCAAAGAGGAAGATGAGAAGGAGGCAAAGTGAGATGGATTGGAAACGAGGCACAGCGATGTGATGAGGGCTCATGTTGAAGGAAATGCTGATGGACGATACTGGGCAGATAAAGGAATGTGGGTTTTGCAGGAATAGCTTGTGGTTGCTTTTAGAGATGCAGAAAGTAAGGCAGAGAGTGAAGGAGAGAGGGATTGTTCAGAGCCAGCGCCTGGCGAGGGCCATTGTTCATCCTTCCCTTTTGAGCTTAAGGAGACAGGAGAGTTTCACACGCCACTCGCAGGCATCCTGCTGGGCAGCCCCGGAAGGGGGCTATTGCAGCCGGCAAAGAAGGCCTTGCCATAGGGATAAATTACTCTGAATGGAGGGGTCTGTGTTTGCCGTTTTCTCCTCTTTTTCTAAAAGGAGCCAGAAAGGGAAAGAATTCAACCCCAACCACAGGTTGTCCGCTTCGCTTCTGGAACGGCTCTGCCTTCCAAGTCACCAATTTAACATCTTTCTACCCCCACCGCCCGCCCGACGCTCCACTCCCACCTCCTCTGGAATGCTCCGGGGTTTTGTTGTCCTGCCGGGACCTGTGTGTGTGTGTGTGTGTGTGTGTGTGTGTGTGTGTGTGTGTGTGTGTGTGTGTGTGTGTGTGTGTGTGTGTGTGTGTGTGTGTGTGTGTGTGTGTGTGTGTGTGTGTGTGTGTGTGTGTGTGTGTGTGTGTGTGTGTGTGTGTGTGTGTCTTTTGAGGTTTCATAACGTAAATGTGTGAATATATTCTTGTTGAGGAAAAGGATAAAACATTTTAATTGCTTTCAAAAAGTTAATTCAGAAGAAATATATTAGTGTATGTTTTGGCATTTAGTTTTATTAGATAGGGACAGTGCAGTGAATGGAGTAAAGGGTCTGGCTGTCGGGGAGTTGAGCTGGGGACCCACTGCGTTGGGCATTCGTCTGGTATGCAACAAAACTGCTCGATTAAAATACCAATAATCACTCTTTATTTGTTCGTTCCAGTTTATATTTATTTATTAATTGGTGTCAAACCCAGTACATTCTAACATTGTCGATATATCGTCGGATAATTCAAAAAACAAAGCTGCACCTAGAAGGTTTTAAAACAAGTATCGCTGTCAGAATTCACTTTCTCAACCCACTGTCAGTCTGGCTCTACACTTGTGTTTCAGATTAGATCCAGACTTTCCACATTATCAGATGTTTTTGATGTTTCTGATAATTAGGAGGACTTAAAAATCTTACTGCCAGACATCGTGTGCACATTTGCACAGGCATGAGTGTGTCTCTACGTGTGTGTGTGTGTGTGTGTGTGTGTGTGTGTGTGCGATTGTTTGAGCCCTCCCCATAGTTAGCAGCTCTGTTTAATGGCTGGCTGTCGGACTGATGTAGAAAACAGAGAGGTCAATTTTACTGAGACTGGCAAACACTCACTCGCAGATTTAGAATTTACAAGCCCGGTCTTTTGCCCCAAATCCCAAATGTTAACATCATAGAGCGTCTGGTGCCAACATGGAGGAGGTTAGGGCTGCGGAGTGGAGCCCTTCATGCTGTGTCAGTTAATAACTGGATATTACAGAGCTGGACCTCAGTGCCTGCTCTCCTCATCCAGTCAAAGCCCATAAAGTAAGTTACAGCCTGCCCGCATGGAATAATCTCCTCTTATTACACTTATCCCTTCACTGTGAGTTCACATTCACAGACATCGACCAAATGGAGCTGCTAATACTGATCTGGCATCTCCGCGCTGCCGTGAGGTCTGCCCAGGACCACTCTGCTAGTTCACGTTCACAATTTGACTGGCCTGGCAAATGTGCAGAATGTGATTCACTCTGGTGTTAAGGTGCAATGGCAAACTTTAAATGAAGATACTATTACAATGAGATTTGTATACGCAGTTTTAATAAAATTTGCAGCAGCGGTAGCGTAGTGGTGGAGAAGGTGTCCTGGTGCTCCGGCTTCCTCCCACATTGTAAAGACGTGCAAGACATTGGGGTTTGGTTAATTGGAGACTTTTAATTGACCTTGGGTGTGATTGGTTGTTTCTGTCTGAACTTTTAACCAGGAAACTCCATTGTTATCTAAATATTTCAGTTTTCTTTTCATGTACAGTTATTTATGATAATCAATTCATGGTTTATTGCTAAAGTAACAAGCCTCAATGACATCTCTTTTACATAAGGGTTTGATAAAGGCATTTTAAATGGCAGCTTCTTAAACTCTTAAAGATGAGCCTCATCCTGCTGTTGGAGAGGAAATCAGGTGGATTTGAGTCTGACGGCGTGCAGCCGCTGAGCAGGTGATCGATAAATCCCGCTGAGAGGTGCAGATCTCAAGTGGTTCTGTTGCAGGCTGGAAGTTCTGGTGCAGACAGGCGGCTCATGTTGACTCCAGTGGACTGGACATGATCCAGACACTAGTCACACACACACATACACACATACACACATAGAGCAAAAATTGAAAACTAAACCAGCAGTCCATGTGTGCTGCATAAAGGTCCTGCTGGAAATAGTAAAATGATTCCACACACTGAGTTTTCAAACTTCATCGGGCAGCCAGTTCACCCTCCCTGCACCTCCTTTTTTATTTAATTTATCCTGTGTTTTTATTCTACCTGGACACTGGTTCAAGCACAGCGATGTTAACATTCATGTCGGTTCAGCTAATTTAATTTGAGCAGAGTGAGGTCCACGGCTTTTTACAACCCAGAAACATGGATTTGATTTGCCTCCACAGAACAATAGATGTGAGGGAGGTCTCCAAGTTTAGGTTTGTTGGACATCTCTTCGCATCCCAAAGCGTAGATTAGGATTCTGTTACGTTTCCTGCTTTTTGAAGCCCAGTTTAGGAGTTGTGATGTTTGAGCCATGACCACTTCACTCATGGGTGTCGCTGTGAGGGCCAGATGCTAATGTACGGATTCTGTTTCCATTGCCTGATTTTATTTGGCTCACAGAAAAACCTTGAATAATTGTAACTGATCAGGAGCTGACGGAACAAGGCTGTCCTGGGGATTAGAAACCACCACATTTTAAAGAATTCATCCAAATAACTTGTCAACACATTTTCTCAATTGATTCCATGATAAATTAACTCAACATCCTCTGGGAACGTCCTCTATAAAACCACAGATTCAGTAAAATGGATCTGTGAGAATTGATAGTATCCAGAATTACCCAGTTGAATATTCAACCCTGTCTGGAAAATCAACTATTCCCAGGGAGGAGCACTGAGCTCCGGGCTTCAGCTGAAGCTCTGACCCATGTGCCCCTGATAGAGGCCCCGGTCGGGGATGGTGGTGAGTGAGTGAGTGGGTATGTGTGTGTGTGTGTGTGTGTGTGTGTGGGGAGGTGGTGGGTGGGGGAGGTCAGATGGCCAAAGAGACAATCTGTGGATTAGAGTGAGCTTGGACACCAAGTGCTCACTCAGCACATTACCCAGCAAGTCTAGTGTTCACAGCCAGAGGCAGAGCTCAGAGATCTGCTGTGTACACACTGCCAGGTCCGACACACACACACACACACACACACACACACACACACACACACACACACACACACACACACACACACACTGGAACAATCTTTTTCATAATAAAGCCAATACATGCACTGAAAGTCTCAGTAAATCTGCAGTGACGATCTTCGGACTGTAGATGGAAAAGAGTCCATGTTGAGGTTTTCACAGCCGTACAGGAGTCTCGCCTAAATAAACTACTAATAGTGTATTATGATTAAAACTCGGACTGACACATTGATAGGTTCTAATAATCTGCCATGGACACGTTTTGACATTTTGTTTAGTCTGAAGATATATTTGAGGTTCGATTCCCACCTCAAGTTAGACAGCATCCTCACTGTGGCAGTCAAACCGCTTCTTCGGCAGCCGGTGAACAAATAGGACCCGACTCTCACTTGCTCGCTCTGTTTGCCCTCCTCACCCCTCTCGCCTCGTTCACACTCCAGAAAACCCCACTAACATCTGGCTTTTGTCTGCTCTGTGAAAGTGCGCAACCGTCTTTCATGCTTTTTTTCCGTGCTGTCTGGCCTTTTGCGCAATCTGCTAGCTACAGGATGGTGTCGCTATGCTAACCAATGACTGTATACAAAGATGGACGACACATTGCCATGTCCTCCCAATGTACAAGAATAAGGCCAAAATATAAGGGATATAGACTGATGACATCATTTAGAGCCAAAGTTTGCACCGTAGTGATTGAGAAGTGGAGTCGTGGTGTCACGGTCCTGCCGATATATAATATCCAAAACATTTTTTTAATTTCTACTAACATTTAGAGCCTCAACCATCTCATGTGGAGGCTCATTCATTGACAGGAGCAGCAAACCACTGACAAGATGCAGCAGATCACTTTCATCAGGGAAATGTGAAAGGAGTTAGTCGCCGTTTTCAGTGGTTTTAACCTTCGTCCGTTAACGTGTACGTGTGAATTTTTCGTGTAAAAAAAAAAGTGCTTTTCTGACTCCATGCAGAACACTTCACTTTCTCACCCACACTTCACAGAAACAGCACAGGAGTCCTCCCACACACCATCCCTTCATCTGCCTCGCACTCACTCTACCAATCCGCCCCGGCGTACACGGCGTCCATCCGTTACAAACGGCTTCAAACGGCGTTCCACATCTTCAGTGTCTGAGTCCCGTTCAACACGCGTGTCCTTTTCCTGGAAAAACCGGTCATCCAGTTTCCCCCATTAGCTCATTAAATCCTACAAAACTTGCGTCCAATTCGCAGAACAGAGCAAATGGAAGTGGTTGGGGATGGATCTTTTTTTTTTTAATGTGTTTTCCCTTTGATCAGAGTGCAGAGCCCTTCACTCATTCACATACTGTATACTGACACACACACTGAGTCCCAAAGCCACATAAGTACAGTGCGTGGAGACCGGAGTCATCACAAAAGGCTGACAGCAGTGGAAAATGAAACCTAGTAGGACACACTCACCCCTCTCCCTCCTTAACCCCTTCGTGGCCCTGTGACCAGACAGACCACACAGCACAACACACACACAGGATCCCTGACTTCATCTGCTTTAGATGTTTGAAAACATTAAAAAAATTATACTAAAAAGAAAGGAAATGTTACCTCTCCTAATCCAGTTTCATTATTCCGCAAATTGTTCCACTAAGCCACCATCAGGTTTGATTTAATTCTGCTGGATCAAGTGATTTACACTTTGGCTGTTGTGATTTAGGATTTTCATTACTGGACAACAATTATTGCTTTTTTTTTTTATAGCTTTATTGTTAATTTAAAACGAATAAAGCTGCAGTGGGAATCGGTTGATCCGCTCGTTTTCTGGAACTTTTCCTGTCAAACCCTGAAAATGTCCACAGCGAGCGAGTGGACATATCGATTGAGATGTCCAACACGCTATGGACCGAAAACTGGAAGAATACAAATATCTACTGTATATATTCCAGAAAATATGAAAATCTCCTGCTGTCATCTTCAAATGTGAAAGGCAAACACAGGAAAAAGTTCACGCCTGAAATCAGCTTCAATCTGACGCAGCACATAGCGATACACAATTATACAACAACACAAACAATAGAAAGATTATGATGAAGCCACCACCCTAAACTGATGAAATCCTTACAAAAATGTGTATTGTTGCTTTCACTACAAGATGAGTTACATGGAAATAGATTTAAACAGGTGAACACATTTTATTCAGGCAGCAGCTTTGCATTGTGGGGGGTTTGTTAGGTGTTGATGGAGGTTTTCGCTCCACTGGCTCCGTCATAATTTTATTTCATTTTCAGATTTTGACACTTTTGTCCTGATTCAACAAGATTAACGAGGATTATGTTGGATTATTTTAATACGATGGCAGATTTTTTTCACACTTTTTTGAGTGTTACATCTTTCACAGTGCAGATATGCCTTTTTTTTTCTTTTTTTTTAAGTCTCGAAACCCTAACACACCCGCTCACCCATCCACCCCCCCGCCCGGTGCCAGCCCACATGCCTGTCCAGCAGCCATCCACTCATCCCTGGCCAAGGCAGTGTTATCTTTGAACTGACTTCAGAGAGACTGCTGGCCGGCCATGGATGATGACACTGTATATGTGTGTGTGTGTGTGTGTGTGTGTGTGTGTGTGTGTGTGTGTGTGTGTGTGTGTGTGTGTGTGTGTGTGTGTGTGTGTGTGTGTGTGTGTGTGTGTGTGTGTGTGTGTGTGTGTGTGTGTGTGTGTGTGTGTGTGTGTGTGTACTGTATACAGCCCCATAGCAGCACTATCCTGTCATTTCCCGCCCTCGTTTGATCTCGGAGGCCTTTATTTTGTTGCCTCAGCAGCAGGACGACGATATATCACTGAGCGTGTAATTATGATGTTTTCGCTTATTTCAAGTGAATAAAGGACAGTATCCTCCCACATGCTTCGGGGTCGCACTTAGTTAATAGGCAAGGACGTGTGTGTGTGTGTCTTGCATGAAGTACGGAGCGTGAGGAACATGCAGCGCTGAAATGACGCCCCTGGTCATGTTAGAGGATCGTCAACACGGTCAAGTATTACAGGCAGGTCAACAACACACACTGGCATAAACACATGTTCAAACACACACACACGATACACACACACACAGACGCACACAAACACACACACACACACATTGCCCTGCTGGGTAATGTTATAAGAAAGTGATTGAGGGCTACACTGTGATAAGAGAGGAGTTTTAATGAAAGTCTGAGATGAGCAGGCGTGAAAAGAACCCTGCTGCTGACCAACTGCTGCACATTTCAGACTGTCCTGTGTGTGTGTGTGTGTGAGTAGTGTGAGTATTGTGTATTGTGTGTGACTTGGCAAACCGGGAGGATGAGCTTGTGTTGACGGGCCTGTCCGGGAAGATTTTTTCGCAGTCCTCTGAAGATTTGGCATCAACTCTGAACTTGCCTGGCACGTTGTTTACATTCTTGGTCGCACAAAACAGATATTTTAAGCGTTTTTTGAGAATTCCCCCTCTGATTGCCCCCCCCCCCCACACTTGCGTCTTCATTTTTTCCCAGCAGGGCTCAACATGTGCTGCTGTGGTTACCAGCTCGCCGCATCAGAGCTGCCTGACCTACGGTGGGCAAATTAGTAGGTGGAGATGAGCCGACGGAGGGAGGGGGGGGAGTTGGGGATTGGCAGGGAGGATGAGCTGTTTGGCATCTTGAAGCCAAGTCAGCTTAACCCAGAGCCAGCATAACCACAGGGAATTCAGTCAGTGTGTTCTTTGAGTGTTGCAGCAGCTCTTAGAGCTTCCATTTCTTATGACGAGGAAAATGTGGGTACAAGAACGGAGCAGGAGCCTTGGAAATGGTCATTCAACCTCCACCGGTCGATATCTCAATGCAACGACGATGATGTAAAGGGTTAAAGGCGAGGAACCTGTTTAGAATCATCTCTGACTCTCTGTGGAGCGTTTCAGCCTCTTTAAACTCATTGTTTTGGTTTTTACGGAACATTTACTGTGTGGTTCGGTCTCACCGCTCTCATCAAGCTAATTTCTAGCAGCAGCAGCTGGGCCGCTTCACTTTACACCGCCTGCCCTGCACCGAACGTTACCCAGCCTGAGAACTGCAGTGACTCGTTTGGGGGGGGGAAAACACATCTTGAGCATTTAGCAGATAAAGTGCCTGAGCTGAAAGCAGAGTGGAAATTGGATGCACATGACGTGAACAGAAACACGATGTGTCTGCTTGATGTATAAAGAGGCTAATGTGTGAAGGTGCTTTCACGTAGTAACCGACCGCAGCTGCTTCGGAGCAGGAAGAAACGCACATCAGTTTTCGCTTTATAGCAAATTTCCACACCTCGTATTGCACAAACTTCAAACTTTCCTACAAGAGTTTAATGGACGTAAAGAAAAGAAACAGCAGCAGCTTTAACTTTTTGAAACATTTTTTTTTATTCGGTTGATACCAGTGAGTAGTTTGAATAATCAGCCCCAGTAAAGAGCGCAGGTTCTAGAGAGTTGTTTGCAGTGCAGTTATGTTTTCTGACCTTTACTCTCTGATAAGCGTTGAAAGAAAATGAAAGTGACTCGATCGGCTGTGTGAGGCTCTTTGTTTCTCCTTGAAATTGAAACAGAAAATATTACGTATTTAAAAATATTACAAAATCTTTCCTTGTCCTCTAATCATCTTGTTTGTCTTACATTTTTTGGGGGGCAGCGTTTTCCCCTCTCAGTATTACAGCATCGTCAAGAAACGACAAACTACTGTTGCATTTCACTCTTCCCGGTGTGAATGGTGAGTGACAGTCAGTTCAGGTGAACAACTTTCCTGTGTACGAGGTCAGTCAGGCGTCTCGTTCCCGTCGGCTGTCTCACGCGGCGCGAGGCGACGGAGGATGAACGCCGTTGTGTGACAGCGAGGTGGGAAACCAGTTGTGTCCATTCTTGTTGTGCAGCACTGTGCCGCTGTCTTGCTGTGCGGCTGGTTTTTGTGACTGTTCGGGCTGAACAGCTCCTGACACGCTGAGACGCAGCTGTCTCTCTGAAGTGACACTTTAACAGCCCCGACACCAGCGGCGAAAAGGATGGCAGGAAGACAGGGGGCGGACAAAAGGTTTGACTCACTCCCTCCGTGCCCCTGTCTTTCTCACCGCATTGTCAGGTGGTTAAATGTTTCCCCCACCGCGATTTCCCGCTTATCACTTTTTTTTTATAGCCGAACACTCGCGCACTGAAAGAAAGACGCAGCCCCGACCCTCCAGGTAGTCTCCGGGGAGGTCCACGCCTAATTAACTGGCAGCCTTTTGACATCATTCAAAGCGTGTGGCCACCCGCTCTCCGGGCTGGGTTGCGATTGTGTGCTTTGGCCCCACTGCTCTCCCTCACCACATCTTCACACTCGTCATTTCACCATTTAACAGCAGCACATTGTCAACTGGTGTTAAATTAGGTTTTGAAATGCCACCTGGTCAGATCTGAGATGCGGTGGTCACTTCCGGGCTCGGTTTGGTCGGCTGCTGTAGGTGGGTCAGGTCTGGGCGTGGTGTGGTGGTGGTGGGGTTTGTGGGATCATCTGTGTTTACCTTCCGGGGGGGGGGGGACCACCTGTCTTGATCCACACCAGTTCTGTTTGGACAGTGTCAGTCTGTAGTAACCAGTAGTGACAGAACTTTGGTGGTCTGTGTTTTCCTTTCCTCTGCTGGAGGTTCCTGTCTGACTCGCAGCTTGTAGGCCTCTGGCAGCGGCAGCAGGTGAAGGGAGACCTTTGTTGTGCGTGTGCAGGTTCAACGTGTCGGCCTGCGTTGCCTGTCCGTTGGATCGTCCGAGCAACTTCCGTCCTTTCTCAGTTGATCAATCATCATATTTGTGGGGTTTGATGCATTTTAACAAACAAACCAGGAGGGTGGTCCGAGATAACGCGTAGCTCCAAGAAGGATATCGCCCAATCTCCCCATGTTAAAGAAAGTAATGAATAACTCCTGAGTGGACAGTTCTTTGTCTGGATCTGAATCAAAATGTATTGGGTTCCATTAAGTTTTGTGGAAATCTATTCAGTAGTTTTTGCGTAATTCTGATGAAAAACAAACCGACTGACCTCTGTTGAGGATTTGAATCAAGCTGCACCAAACTTTTATCAAGACATATGAATGATTCCCTGGGAAACAGGTGAAAATCCTACAATGATCCTACAAAATCCAGTTCGATGCCAAAATCCATTGGGTACTGTCTCCATGACCAAGTTCCATGGAAATCTGTTGAGGAGCTTTTGCTGACAAACAAACAAAGGGACACGCATCAAAGTATTATTTGTTATAACAACTTGTTGCCAATGTTTATCTTTATTATGTTGAACTAAACATTATACGTCTGCCTTAATTGCAGTAAGTATCCGACAACTCTTAACAAGTTCACCGTGTCGAACTGAGCATGTAGATTTAAGATGAACCTGTGTAAGGTCTCAAACATTTCAGCTTTCTTTCTGGAATGCTTTTTATTGTGAAAGTCTTTTAGAAGAAGCCTCATAACACGAAACACATTTAAACCATTTGTGCCTCTGATGCTTGTGTTCCTGTTTTTCACTACTTTAACTTTTCTGGAACTTAAATGATCTTGAGCAGGATCAGCCGACGTGATTCTTCTGTACCTGCTCCACTTAAACATGCTGCTAAACCTGCACCACACAGATCCATCGTCTCTACCGCACCAGCCCAGCATGTGATCTGTTATCTGTGTGATGCATCAGAGGCGGGTCATGCTGGTGCTCTTGAAAGCACAGGGCTGCCATGTGTGGTTGCCTGCTGCCTTGCGTAACAATCTACTGACCTGCCGTAGTAATCTGTTTACTTCTTCAGTTTGTGATCTCAGTATTAAGGAGGTATTAGTCTGCTGGTTCTGTCTCACATTCATAAACCATTTATCTGCTGTGTTGATCTTTCACTCGACTTTATCGCTTTCATCAGTTGGCGTCAGGGTCTGTTTGCTTCTTTGATCCGAGTCTTGAAGAAGTGATTATTGTTGTAAAAGGGTTACGGGACCATGAACTGATGTTTGCATTGTTTTCTTGGCACTTAGTGTTGGCTCGTAAATGAAAAAAAGCAGCATTTTATCTTACAGATCACACAGAGAGACTTTGCAAGTCTGTGCCTGCCCATGTGGGAAAGTATTCACACCAGTTCACATTATGCATGTTGTTTAAATTCATCATTTTAATAGGCTTTTATACACGTTACACACAAAGCTTCAAGAAACACTAAAAGACCATGACCAGTACACTAAAGACCAGTAAGATGGGAGGAAGAAAATTACAGAAAATGAAGGTGAATCATCATAAAAAGCAAAAACAAACAAACATATACATATATTATTAAAATATGATAAATATCCTACCTGTGGATCCATCAGAGTAGAGCCCGGCCAATATAGATTTTTGTGGACAGATGCCAATATGATATTAGGATGTAAAGAATAAATTTGTTGACATATAAAAATATTTAGAAAATGACAAATAGTCATTGAGGCTTCATATTTACAAGTTTACCAACATACTTTATCATAAATAATTACTAACAAATGCGACTAAATATATAGAACTTGAATTAAGAATTGTTTTCTTTTTACGAAACCCAGAAACACCATTACACCAAAAATATCTGCCTGTTGACAAATCATTTGCAGACATAAAATGTCACATGAGCTAAACATATTCCCAGTCCTGGTGCATGTGTGTACGCTGGTTTCCCACTGAACTCTGTAAAGTTTTTTTGGCTCTGGTCGGAGCAAATGGTTCCAGTATGTTCGACAAATGCACGGCCTGTGATGTGGCCTCGTGTTGACATGACTTCTGCTCCAGCTCGCACACTCTAATTTAGCCCCGTGCAAACCCGAATAAAATGCACATCCTGTGTTCAAGGTGCCGTTTAGTGCAGTAGGCCTATACGTTAGCGCTGTTGTGTCATGATTTAGTTTGAGTTGGGGATTCTCAGCGCTGTTTTTGTCCCGTGTGTCTGTCCGAGGGGTCCGAGGGGTCCGGGGACCTCAGGAACTACACACCGAGCAAGGAAATTAGAAAGACATCTTTAAAGACGGGAAGACTTGGATGACACCGTCCTCCGTTTCCCTCCCATCAGTGGAGAGTTTGTGGAAACAAGGGGAGAGGGGAAGAAGTGGGGAAGAGGAGAAAAGAAGCTGAGGGGGGGGAAGTGTGAAAAGGGGATGGTGGAAAGAGAAGAATGAGGAGAAGGAGAGGGAGAGAGGGAAATGAAAAGAAAGAGGCCATTAATTTAGTGCTGTGGGAGGGATCTGAAGGTTACTGAGTGCTCTCTGCCAGGCCCTCCTGGGTTGACTGATGCCTTTGTGAGGAAGCCAGGAACCACACACACACACACACACACACACACACACACACACACACACACACACACACACACACACACACACGCGCACGCCTACTCACACCCATGCACAAATACACACATGCGTATTCCAAGAAACTCTAAGTTTGTTGCGGCAGGCCAGTTTCAGCAAACACACACACACACAGTTACAGACAGACACACGCACACACACACACACACACACACACACACAGATGGTCATTAATACGCTTCAAAGTGAGAGCAAAATGAGAAAACCTTTATTTATTTCCTCTCCTGAACGTGATTTTGCCGTCATGCGTTTGAAGGTGCGGTGACGCCGGGTTTTTCTCTGCTGTGGTGGGAAACCCGTGCAGACCGAGCACATGCATCCTGTGTGTGTGTGTGTGTGTGTGCGTGTGTGGGTTAGTGTGTATTCTGGGATATTGTGTTTGTCTACATGTTCACACAGGCCATATTAAAGGGTTTGTTTTTCTGACTACACCTCATTCATCACCTGATTTATCATTAATAATACCATGGCGATAATAACAAACTTTATTCATACAACACCTGTTAAAACAAAGTTGTCGGGCCTACAAGGTTAAAAATTAAAGTTGAAAGCAACCAAAAGAAAACAATTTAAAACAGACGTATAAGAATAAAATAAAAATGTCTGAAATTATCAAAATATTCAGTGAGTTCAGTGTAAGATAAAAATAAAACTTTGAAAAGTAAAAGATTAAAACGTTTTAAAAAGTTGCGGATGAATTCAGACCGCAAGTCCTGACAGTAACTATATGTTTCAAGGAAACTCCATTGAATAACTTTAATAAATCATTGTTATACTCATAATGATTGATCTCAGTTAGAAGCAGATAGAAAACCTAACACGACCTAAGGCTGTTCAGCTTTACAACGTCTGTGTCTCGTACAATACACACATTTATGTTCCGACAGAGGAGATTCATCCAGGGAAAACCATTCATATAAAGATCGGACATGTGAATCGCTTTCTTTGAATTGCTCAACATGTCAAAGTGAGGAAGTTCACCACAGACTCTGCAGCTTGGCCACAGGCACGATCGTTTCTACATGGTGACACGAAGCGTGGCTACAAGAAGTGGATTAGTTTAGTTTACAGAATCTAAGTTAAGCAGCCTGACATTCAGACTGAACCTCTGCTATATTTCAGTATTAGCTCATTAGGTGTTATACATTTGGCGGAGGTGGTTATTTGTCAAAGCTCTGAGGTCAGATTCTCGCCACAAAATTGTTTCTATTAAAGTTTCGGCCGAGTAAAAATCCCACAAATATATTAAACTAGAATTACGGCCTCGTGGTTGTTTGCCTCTGCCAACCAATCAAATCACAGGAAATAAGGTCACAATCTCCCCCTCGGTCCCTGAGTTATGACTTTGAGTGACGGCCATAATAATGACCACAAAGATCATTATTATTATGTCACGATGATGTCGACCTTTTGGATATAAAATGTAACAGAACTTCCTGGTTTTGTAGGGGGGTGCTCATGAGATACGTCAGAAAGAATGGGCCCCATCTGACGAAAAGTTTATGTGGTGAAGTTTTCTTTATGCTTTAGGTGTAGAAACAACAAACATTGTTCCATTAGATTGATTTACACAGTTTCAATCCTTGTCACATACAGGTTAGCAGGTACTTATCGATGTTTATATTTCCGTGATATTCCTGGTCTTCCTTAAGATGGTTGTTTGATTTCATTTCACTGAGTTCCTGACTTCCTATATTTAAATCACCGGAGTAAATGTGAGACGTGAGCAGCGACGCGGAGAACAGAAACCTGGTTGGCTGTAATCTGCGTCGAGTCGCAGCCGGGTGGCGTAAATCAAATTCATAATCACATCGAAGTGCATTAAACAGATTGGCTGTAGTTTTATGAAACATAAACACAGGGGTCAGCAGGGAGCAGTTAAACAAGGCTGAGTATATTATATCAAAACAAGGCAAGAATCCCGTGGGTAAAATGTTTTAAATGAGGCATATTGTTTTCTTTCCTCTAGTGTGTTTATATAAAGTTTTTTAGAAACTGTGCGGATTCAGTATTTGCTAGTTTGAATTCCGGTTACGAGTTGGTAAACCTGCTCTTGTCTGATTTATCTCTAACCCTCTTTTCCTCTGTGTGTGTCTGTGCAGGTGTTCAGGGCACCGCCGAGTGTTCGTGCGGGAGGAGTCACTTCACGTGCGCGGTCAGTGCGTTCGGGGAGTGCACCTGCATCCCGGCCCAGTGGCAGTGTGACGGAGACAATGACTGCGGCGACCTCAGCGACGAGGACGGATGCAGTGAGTCCACAGTCCTCTTTTATTCTTTTCTTTCAATCCTCCTCCTCTGTCTTTCGTTTCCTCTCTCTCTCTTTCTCTGGACAGAGATTTCTGAAGGAGTATAAGACAAAGCATTTCTCCCAGTTTGTTAAATGACCACACATTTGATCCCTCAAAGTTATGGTAACTTACTTTACTGTGAGGAATATAAACGTCTCAAATATTGAATGATGTATATAGCAAAAGTTATTTACAAATCTGACCTGACATTTCATTTCAGTACAAAAACAGTACCAAGGTAGAATTCCCAACCTTTCAACCTTCACATATGTAAATGTTATTAGATCTTTACACATTTTGTGTTAATTCAAAAATATTAAACTGGAAGATATTGGCTCTACCAGCTCATTGTGATGTGGCTGTAAAGAGCAAATCAGCAGTTGTCCTCTTGAGCAAGGCGCCACTCAACAAAGACGTTGTTTGTACTTGGCAGCTCTCCGGTTGCAAATTTTGACCGCGTGACTTCTGACTTTTGGAGTTTGCTGCTCAGGCTGAGTTTTTCCTGCATAAATAGTCCAGAATAGTAAGAAGAGAAATATAATTGGGCCCATATGGATCCGATCATCGCCCAGTGAAACAGGGAATGGGTCACTGGTCCAGGCGGGGTGAGTGTTTCTGCATCAGAGACGGAGCGAGGCACTCGGCGTGGTGTTCGCCCCGTGCAGGAAAAAAAAAAAATGCTTGAGTGACTTTTGGCACCAGACGGCGTTTTGGCTGGAGGGGGAAGTCTTGGCAGCGGAGCCAGACAGGAGTATTTTTTTCCTGCAGAGCATGTCAGTTTGTCAAGGGGAGGAGATCCTCAGCGCTCCTCTTTTACACTTCTGTGTGGATGTGAAATGTCAGTGTGAGGGTCTTCAGCTTTCTTTTTTCTCTGCCCCGGCTCGTAGATGCAGAGGAGCAGATGCCGTCCTTCAGTTTTGACACTTGCTAGGCCCCTTTGAGACGTGTGTGTGTGTGTGTGTTTGTGTGTGTGTGGATGTTCCTCCTCCATCACTCTTCCTGTGTCACATTAAGCTAGTTAAGGGTCGGCAGAGGGGATGCTAAGTGTTATTGATCTGCGGCCAGTTGAATGTTCAGCGGGTCTGATCGCCGCGCATCGATCTGCGGGGACGTCACTTTTTTTTTTTTTAAAAGAGACACATGGAAGCAGCTGACAGATATCAGAGCATCTAGCTGGACCTTTCCTAATCCATTAGTACTGTCTGATCGATCGTCTGCTCCTGTCGGGGCGCTCGTCCTGTTGGACTCACTCCCGTCAATCACAGAGCTTCATGGTGCAGAGACTCATGTTGCTGTGATGTCATTAAATAATATATATATATATATATAACACTGCCGCATTTATTCCTACACATTTAATGTCCTGTCCTCCCTCATTTAAACTATTTGCTATTTTTTATCGCTGATTTTACTCGAATAAACTCTTTGGTCAAATACGAGAAAACATCTTTGCTGTTGTTGGTTCTTTTGATTTCGAGTGTGTTGCACAACTTTGTTAGTTTCTGGTTAACTGAATAATCAATTTCCTCAGGTGAAGAACTGTGCTGGCATCATGTGTGTTTGCTTTTTGAAATTAAATAACACTGTGTGTGTGTGTGTGTGTGTGTGTGTGTGTGTGTGTGTGTGTGTGTGTGTGTGTGTGTGTGTGTGTGTGTGTGTGTGTGTGTGTGTGTGTGTGTGTGTGTGTGTGTGTGTGTGTTGGCTGAAGGCCCTTTAATCTAATCTCACAGTCGGAGGCATTTGTTTCGCCGAGCAGCGTCGTGACCCACGTGACTCGGCTTCTATTACGTTGATTGAATTCAACCGAGCTGCATCATAAAAACCACGGAGTGAATTTTTATGGTTTTTGGTGAAGATTTCTAAAAGCGGAGCAGAATTGAATCAGCGGCGGCGCAACGTCGATGCAAAGTGAAGAGAGCTCGTTTTACAATTCAGCAGGAACGGAACGGCAGACGTGTGTGAATATAGAGTCACAATGAATGCTCACACACACACACACACACAAACAGAAGAATACGTCTTTTCAGTAGCGAGGAGTCCGTGGCATCCAGACTTAGTTTGAACATTAACTTAATCATTATCATTTACTAGAGAAAGCACAGTTGTCCCGGAGAAATGTGTGTGTGTGTGTTGGATTTCAGGAGAATAGGAGCAAAGGCAAAGAGGCCAGCTGTGTCTATGAAGCCATCCTTGTGAACCTCTGATCTAATTACGTTTTGGGAATCATGTGGAAATGTGTAGTGCAGATGTGGCTGTTTTTGTCAGTGTGTTCTTTGTGGGTATGAGCGAAAAATGTGTGTGTTTGCTGCTTGTGTTTCCCCCAGATACAGTTTCATGGCAGCACAGGGACCTGAGAAGGAGTTGAGGAGGGACTGAGAGGAGCAAGCATGGATTTTGTACAGACGTGTGTGTGTGTGTGTGTGTGTGTGTGTGGTGAATGTTGACCGGATGCTGTACAGGTTAGATATGGGAATATACATTATTGTGAACAGCCCTATAGTTTCAAAATTTTAAAATCACAAAATTGGCAAAAAATCGAGCTCCTCGTGAACGCAAGCATCTTCTCCGAGCTCTTTTCCTCCTGCTTAGCCAGATGTGGGTTGTGGTGGCACGAATTGATGAATGTAGCCCAGATGTTTCTCCCCCCAAAGACATCCCTGACGCACTCTTGGGAGATTCGGAGGCATCCCCGGCCCTGATATGATATGACTTCCCTCATCTAAGTGGCACTTAGAGCAGCCCATTCCATTATTAACGTGCGCAAGTGGGTTCGTGCTGCTTTGGGTAACGATGACACAAGGAATATGATTCAGGAAATAGAATTTGAGCCACACATCCGTCAGTTTGAAGATTTGTCAAAGGCTCGTCCTGCATTTTTTTGACACCCTGTGACTGAAAATCATTTCTGCTGCAGTTGTGCACAATCTCATTCTGTTCCTGGATCCAGAGTTCTGAGCAACAGGTTGTACTATCAAACCTCTACCTCAAGAGTTTACCTTCAGGCTCAGTTCATCTCGTACCATGACAGCCTGGTACAAACGTCCACATCACTGGACACGGGGCCCCAATCCATCTGTTCCTCTCACGCCTCGTTTTATTCAGCAGTGAGGTTGTCAAACTGTGATTTCCGAGCCATGACCTTGAGCTCAACTCAGACTGAATCTAGGTTTACGTTGTAAAAAAAGGAGCAAGAAAGGTTTAATGTCACCAAAGTCGATTGAAGATAGATGGATAGACCTTTATCGTCATTGCATCAAGTACAACACAATTCGACGGCTGACACAGAGATGTGTGAAAATAAATAAGACCGATAAAACAAACCCATATTGCACATTCGCTCTCTCATCACATCGCACTTATTTTCATATTGATAGCAGCAATAGCACTGGGATGAAAACAGTTTTTCAGTGTGTGTGTTTGTGCTTTCATTTGCTCTGAAACGCCTTCCAGAGGGGAAGCAGCTCAGACACAGGTTGTGTCCGGGGTGGAATGAGTAGCTCAGGATGCTGCTTGCTCTTCTGAGGCAGGACAGTGCTGTGAATGTCTCCTAGAGAGGAGAGTGGACAGCCAATGGTTTTCTGTGCGGTATGAGGTGACCCTCTCGAGCGCTTTGCCGAGGAGCAGGTGGCGAACCACGCAGAGATGCATTAGCCCAGCACACTCCCGATGGATCGGCGATAGAAGATCACCGGCAGTCCCTCGGCCAAGTTGTCTTTCTGAGGATGCTCAGGAAATGGAGACGCTGCTGTGCTTTGTTCTCCATGAGAGGTCCTCATCCATGTGTTTGCCGAGACCCTCTCCACACGCTCCACATTCATGTGTACGGGCTGCGGGTCAAATTTCTTCCTCCTGAAGTCTATGATGAGCTCTTTGGTCTTGGAGGTGTTTAGGACCAGGTTGTTTTTCTGTGCACCACCGTGTCAACCTCTGGACCTCGTCCCTGTATATGGTCTCATCTCCCCCAGAGACGAGCCCTTCCAAAGTTGCATCATCCGCAAACTTAATGATTGCTCGGTTGGGTGGGGTGTGCATTCATGGGTGTAGAGAGTGTAGAGTAGGGGACTCGGCACACATCCCTGTGGTGATCTGGTAGAGAGATGTGGACCTTCTCTATCTCTTTGACAGGAATCTGCAGCAGATTGTGTGAGACAGTCCTGAATCCATTGTTACCTGTGGAATAATACTTAAGTTCTGCACCAAATTGAAACTGCCTTTAGCCAACAGACATGGGCGAAAGGTAAGTAGTGCTCGGTACAAAAGATCTAGAAAAGAACGATGACGCAGGGACGTACATGTACGACAGTGTTGCAAACGCCAGAAAAAAGCGTTTCTGTTTACGTGCCTCAGTCGCTGAAGAGCAGGGACCGTACGTTACAGGGTCACACATCTCAAGGACGGGACACTAATTAGCCCCGATGAAATTTAATGAAGGCATAACTCACAGGCGTTTCATCAAATTAATAACATCCCCTCTTTGCATTGATACAGTCGTCTGAGCTCAGGGGGCGTACACACACAGCATGCACCCCCACAGAACCTTCTTTGATCTCCAGCCAAACGTATAGGCTGCGACAGACTCTGATAAGAAGCACAGGGACATTAGAGACATATATGTGTATGTTCTTGGCAGTCAGCTCCACGTTCCATAAACCCTTCATAAGGAGGAAGGTTACACGCTGTCTTTGTGAACCCCCCCGTTCCTATGGAAATGCCGGCGAGTGCTGGTTATGTTGAAGGCCGCGCCGGCAGAGGAGTCGAGCTGAAGTGGAAAGTGACTGAACAGGGAGAAGGACGGAGAAAGTGATGAAAAGAAAGATGCTTCGCTTCATGTTGTGGTCTCTGCTTTCAGCTGAGCCTCTTTAAAAACCAACTCTCTACGCCACCGAAAGCTCTTCTACCAAATGTTGTATTGTGATCTGTCTCTTTATTCCTCTGGTGGAAAGAAAAGTCAAAAAAATTCCCTCCGTTGCACTGAAGCAAATTGCAGTTTGAGTGTGGGTGGTCAGGCTTTGTTGAGCTGCATTCACTTCTCAACATCTGAGTTCTGAAACAGATTTCGCAAATTCTTGCCACTAAATTGTTTTCTTTTAAAACACAGATTGTCAAAGACGCTTTTGACAATGTCTGTTTGTTCAAAAACAAAACTTAATTCACTTTGATACGACGTGGAGGGAACAACACATTTTTTGCTTGAAACAAAAAAAGAATGCAAAAACAACGACTTTAAAATTGTCGCTGAATTGATGATGATTCTTGGCTGCGTGGTTGGAATCAAAACTACTCTCCTCCATCTTTGTTTGTGTTCAGTCCCCGTCTGCATCTACAAGTTTAGTAAGAACTGTTTGGCTTTATTGTCCCGCTTGGGGAAAATTGATTTGCTGCAACAAATACACAATATCGACTCTGACACCACAGTGAAAACACAGAAAATATAGAACCAGTACAAGGGAATGGAAATTCATTCCAAGAACAAAAATGCTTGTGCACTTAACCATAAATCTGCAAAGTCCTGGTGAATGGAAAATTTAATCCAAGCACATGTGTGCCAATGTACATGGGTGGAAATATATACGAGTTATAGTGCAAGGAATTCCTCCAAAGTACTATGTGGCAATCCTAAATACCATAAGCCCTCCTAAGGACCTGCCGGTTGTACATATCCAAAAGGTTGGCATGACTGTTCTTCCCACAGTTGCACGAACATTTCTCACACTAGCTTCCTCACTGTTTTGAGCACGTGGGGAATCACTTGAAGCGTAATCATGTTTGAAGGATCAGGTAAATTGTCCAACAACACACCGTCCCCTGATCGTCTTTCTTGTCTCTGCTGTGTGCTGAGGGTTCTCAAGTGGAACAAGAAACAGCCAGTTGAGACATTGCTTGTGAAATTGATGGAAATGACACCAGAACAGTATTTTCCTGTCGAGCGTGACCCTCTGACCTCTGTAGATACCCTGACATTAGATGAGGCCAACCCTCTAATTGAGCCTGACTTGTGTTTCTGTCTCGTATTTTATCTGGCGCCCGGTTTCCCTGATCCCTCCTCCCAGTTTGAGGCAATCAGATGTATTAACACACACCGATACAGAATGTTTATAACAACAGTAACCACAGCAGATAAGACGAGGATAACCTTGACAGACTTATACGTCTTCTGTTATTTCACCACTCTCCTCCCACCTCCTCCCTCCATCCGTCATTGTTTTAGATCATCCTTCAAGCTATTTCTCTCTCTCTCTCTGCATTACACTCACACTGAAGTAAGCGGCACACACACACACACACACACACACACACACACACACACACACACACACACACACACACACACACACACACTCTCACTGTTGGCACACTGTTGGAGTCCTACTGAGTTGAAAGTAGCTGAGGTTGTGAAAGAGTAAATGCTTTCGGCCAAAGTGAGGAGACAGTGGTGCAGAAGAGATAGGTGTGTGTGTGCATGTGCATGTGTGTGTGTGCGCACATCCTGTGTATTGGGGGCTGGATAAGAGATGAAATGGAAGAGGAAAAATCTCAGTTGTGCGTGATTGAAAGCACTGCATGAGGTATGGCTTCCTCCGCTGTGTGCTGACACAAGGCTGTGAGGTCTGGGAAATGGGTGTGTACTACACACTCCAATACACACATTCACAGGTATCTACACACAAACACACTCTGGAACTGTTTCCTTAACTTGTGAGGACCCTCCTCCGGATGCATTTCTCCCAGGTGGTATTATATTTACTGCGTTTACACGTATAAATTTACTTTTTTGTCATGTCCTACATTTTTGCTCCTCAACTTCATGTTAAAGTGCAAGAAACACTGAATCATTCAACGTTTCTGAAAAGGGAAAAAAATACCATTTTTGTTGTCAGTTGCTTAGCAACAGTGCTCTCACAACTCAATGCCAAGTATAGAAATCCAAACAGTGTGTACTTTACACGACTGCTTTAATTATTTTTAGCTGCTTTGACACAGTTTGTTGGAGAACCTGTCTGACATGAATGTTCACTTCCAGGTTAATTCACAAGCGGGTTCATTTTTATCACAGTCTCATCTGGTAACGATAACTTCCTCCTGCCATCAGCTGTTTTCTTTTATATATTTGGAAATTCACTTTTGAATCATCTTCAGTTTCCTTTTCTCCAAATTTGTCTTAGCTCAGTTTTAGGTCAGAAGCCCTTTCACTCAGTTAAGGTGAACTACAACCTTTATTAGGTCATTTAAAGCGATGACCATGCTTCAAATATCTGAGGCCTTGTTCAGACTGCCAGGAAAAATCACTTTTTTGGGGATTATCCAGATTGATTTAGGAAAGTCTGGACAGTAAAATAAACCATATGAAGTACGAATCTTGCAAATCGGACCCAAACTGAATTTGGACGTCTTTTTGAAATGTAATCTCCAATCCAGAGTGACAGAATCCTCCTAGTTACTGACGCCTACATCCTTAGAACAGCTACTCATGCAGGAATGTTGCTTAAGTCTCAACGCACAAATCCGAACTGATCACTTGAAGGCAACAGTGCGGACACGCCGTCCTAAAGATCTGATGTGAGAAACCAGTCTTCGCCTGCAGTCTGGACAAAGCCCCAAAACTCACACTGGTTCTCACAAGGGCATTGATACAAACTCTCTCACACACACACACACACACATAAACCTCCCAAAAATAAGAAATACCCCCTCCGTCCTTTAATCCACCGCTTTCTGCAGTCTCAGCCAATCAGGGAGCGACTGTGACTGCGGGAGCTCAGCTGATCCAAAAAGCAGGAGGAGAGAGATTAGGACCCCATTCCCGTCTTCTCTGTTTGTCAATTTCTCTCTCGCGTCCTTCGTCTTCCTCTGCCTCCATATCTCCCTCCGTCCTTCTCGTCTCTGCCCTCTGAACACAGCAAACCCCCAAAACTCACTTTTCCTCTCACCCCCACCCAACGCTTCCTCGTTTATTTCTCACCGTGCGGTTGAATCTTTGTCTTCGCTCACTTTGTCCGTCCTGCTGCCTCTTTCCTCTTTTCCTCTCTTCGTCTTGTCGTTTTTTCTCGGTCTCGCTTTTCGTCTCGGAATTTCGACCGTGTAGTTGTGTTTGGACACATTAGCATAATTCTGCCCCTCTCTCTTTCTTCTCGTCCTCTCCTCCTTGCTAAATATTTACTCCCTCCTCAGTAAACGAGGCGAGCACACTTGTTCACACAGAGGAGGAGATGATTAGACGCTGATTGAGGGCAGACAAAAGGACAAATACGAGAGAAACAAAGAGCTTGTTGGTCCGGTGCCTGGATTTACCTTCTTTGTAAATACAAGCCTGTTTGAGTAGGTTTGTTAAAGGCGATGGATTAAAGCTAGATTGAAGTGCTCAATGGAACATTTTATGTACATGGTAATTACTAGTTTACAAGGATCAACACTTGCGGCCACATTTAACTATGAACTATTTTCTTGGCGTTATCAGTCCCATCCGCTGGTGAGGAACAGCCGTTTCTACATCTTATGATAAACAGGCTACAGGCGAGAAATGATCGGCACTCGATTAACAGCGGTTTGCTTCAGTTGTGGTGGAATGTAGAGACAAAACCCCAATTTGATCAACACATTTTAATCAACAATTTTTCAGATATTCTATAGATTGTAGATTTTATAGATTAATCATCCATTGTTCTTTGCTTTTTCGGGCTCGGGTCACGGAGGTAGGTCAGGTAGGGTATTCCAGGCGTCCCTCTCCCCAGCCAAGGTCTCCAGCTCTTCGTTGGGGGACCCTGAGGTGTTACCCCGGGGGTGTTTCCCCGGGGGTCTCCTCCTGGTTGGGCGTGTCCAGTAAACCACCAACGGAAGGTGCCCAGTAGGCGTCCTGACCTCCTCCACTGTCTCTGAGGCTGGGCCCAGCAAACCCGCCAGAGGAAAAACTCAATTCAGGATGCTTGTATTCACGCCTCTGTTCTTTCAGTCAACTACCGAACGCTTTTGACCTTAAGTCAGAAGGTTGGTACATTAATCAGTCTGCAGAACAAACTACTCTGCTGACTAATCAGTAGAGGCGTGAGTTGCTGCGTGCCTGAGGTGAATGAAAGTGCTGTTAATATGTTTCTTTGAATTCATGAGGTTGCATTTTAGCTCATAGCGAAAGCTCATAGCGAAATAAAAGAGGTGTGTGTGTGTGTGTGTGTGTGTGTGTGTGTGTGTGTGTGTGTGTGTGTGTGTGTGTGTGTGTGTGTGTGTGTGTGTGTGTGTGTGTGTGTGTGTGTGTGTGTGTGTGTGTGTGTCCGTCCTAAACCTGCTTAAATTTAAACCCGACGTTTGTTAAGGCTCAACGACTCATTCACATAGTGTTTTTGTTTCTTTTGAAATCACCGTGGAGCTGTAACACCGAGCAGGGATGAGCTTCAGAGAGACAAATTATTCAAATTCATTATGATTATGTGACGGGTCTAATCAGAGTCTAAAAAGACGAAGAAGTTATTCGATTAAAAAAAAAACAAGATTTTCTGCAGGTTGGCAACAGTTTGGGTTCGAGCCAAACAACGAGGGGAAGGGAACGTGTGAGAGAAAGTGTCAGCCAGAGAGGAAAACACTTCAGATTTATTCTCCCTCAAAGAATTAATCATCCTCCGACTGCCATGGGGATGAGTGTGTGTGTGTGTGTGTGTGTGTCGAGTGTGTTTGCTTTTGCGTTGCTTTTTTCTCATTTCATATCGCTGCAATTTCTAATTACACAACTGCAATAACTTGTGGATGTTCTGACAGCCAGACAAAATAAACAGTTTGCCGACATCCCCGCGGGCGCTGGGAACTTGTAAGCGCGTCCTTGTTGTTCGGGTTTTGACGTTTTATTGGGGCGAATAATTCACGGCCTAATTGAAAAATAATGATTGATAATTTGTTAGCTGCGGCACCAGACACGATGGCGCCTTTTTTTTTAAAGGGCAGACATATACACAAAGGACAGTTTGAAGAGTCCATGCATTTCCAGGTGGAAGTACTGATGAAACCTATATACGAGGAAGTTACTTGGATGAAATTTAGTTTTCACATGAACAGGTTTTTCAGCTTTGTAATGAATCTTCCTCTTTCTGAGACTTTGTGGGTTCTAATCCTCACAATGAGAACGAAGGTTGTCTGAAGCCGACATCCAGCTGATATCACATAACCAGACAGACGACCACAGCTATGTTTGTGTTGGTTGAGTCGGTTCCGTGTGCCAGAACGCACGAGTGTGTGCATGTTTATTACCTGAGATCTTGTGAAACACAACCAGAGACGCACTGACACGCACATACGCACTCATTTGTTTTGTCCTGAACGTGGCTCAACAATTTCGACGTCCGTTGGAGAGATGATCGAGTTGTTTCATCTGAATGTCCCTGAACACGAGAAGATGCTGACGTTTGGTGATTCTAGTCTTGAATTCAGCCACTTTATCAGGCCAAAAAATCCTTTTATACACAGAATACATTTGAAATATCATTGACACATGAACTGTTAAAACGGATTAGATGACTAAACTTAACATTAATCATAATGTTCCATTAACGTTTGTCAAGTTTTCACCCGAGGCTGTTGGATATGCAAGATTACACAAAAGCTTTTCAATTGATTCAAACCAAACTTCATTTCATTTTGGTACAGATTAGGGAAGCACTTTTATTTAAATTAACAAATCCTTTAGGTTATCAGACCACTTCCTTTTTTCTTTTATATTTTCTTCTATAAGAACTAGACAGTAATGTTTGGGATGTGAGGTATTCCTTCTACTGAGGGCCCATTCTAGTTGATTTGTTTGTTAATTGGTTTATTTATTAGCAGGATTACCCCCAAAAAAAACTACTAATCCAGGATTTTGTTTTTGAGAAATTATAAATTCTTTCTGCCAGTGACGAATAAACATTAAAGTCTTATAAAGTCATCGTTAGAGCCCATTAGAGTGTTTCCTGTCACTAAGCTGCCGGTGTCATGCACTCAGCAGAGATCTGTCCCGGCAACGAGCAAATGTTTCTTCTTTAATCTGCCGTGATGGGGCCGGTTGACTCGCCTTGTGATGACGGTGTGTCATTGCACACACTCATGCACACGTGTGCACCTTATTAAGTATAAAAGTGTCTTCAGTAGATTTTTGTTGATTTGTAAAACCACTCGTTGTAGATTTTGATATTAATCAAACAGCTGCAGTTAGAAGCTCAAGAATTATGTTATAAATATGAAAAATAGAAAGGGTAAGGTCTGCCTTCAGGGAGTGTCTTCAAATTTGATGCACGTTTTAACTTGGGTGCAAGGATGAACCCATTTCTGAAAAACTGCTTCAGACGAGGGTTTTCCAGAAATTTTGACCCTTGACTTTAAACGTAGAAGACGAAGAGGTCAACTCGAAAAGAGGGCGATATTCGAGAGCTTTAGGGGATAAGGGTTGATGCTGGTGTCGATATTGTTCTCATAACTTTGCTTTCTGCACTTAAATCTATAAATCATGTCCGGCCTCCTGCACGTCGTGAACGTGTCGGACCCAGAGAATTCCCCCGTTGCATTCTTCAAATGTGACAAACTCCAGAAAACGTCTGAACCCATTTTTTCTGGTCACGAAAAACAGCTTGAGACGGCACTAATACATTTCTTGGCCTTAACTCAA
The DNA here is from genome assembly GCF_009819705.1 of Hippoglossus hippoglossus. Taxonomy (NCBI): domain Eukaryota; kingdom Metazoa; phylum Chordata; class Actinopteri; order Pleuronectiformes; family Pleuronectidae; genus Hippoglossus; species Hippoglossus hippoglossus. The sequence goes on along the minus strand of NC_047153.1, from coordinate 4,013,613 downwards.
AAATGATTAAAACAAGGAAACATTTTGTAATGAGGTGATAAAGATTAATGGCAGCCTCAGAAAAGCTACTAAACTTAATTCTGCGGTCGGTTTTTCGATGCGTTTATTGAAGCGGAGCGCGGCGTTGTGGGCGAGGCGGGAGGTCCGCTTACTGTAGAGGTGGAGGAGGACGGAGAAAGCCCATCACACAGGCCGCGGCCGTTCACGCTGCCAAGAAAAACTCTGCTGGCAGCACCACTCCGCTCTGACGGACTGAAATATGCGCTGGCTCTTTACCAGAGCTGCCAAGAATCAGATAAGACGCCTCTGTTGGGATCGGCCATGAGAGGAAAATGAAGAGCAAGTAAGGGAGGAGAGGCCGAGACGGATGAGAGGGATAGAGGGATTAGTTTGAGTTGGACAGGCACGACATGGATGTTAGTTTTAGATTCTGAAAGTAATACATTTTAAAGCCTTGCAGACTATTAAAGTATCCTATAGAGTCACTTTACCATGTTATGATGGGTTTCAATGCGGTGCACGTCTGTTCTACGACTAATAGACATTCAAAATGGGTTGTATCATAACTTCTTGAGATTCTACATTAGATTAAGATCCTCCGATGGAAGTTTACAGTTTTAGTTACATGCTTTTGTTTAAAAAAAAATCTTGTGAACACTGTTTAGCTTTTAAAAGGCTGCAACAAGTAAAGAGAAAACTGTGTTTTATCAACTGCAGAAAAGTAAAGAAAGACAGAGCAGAGTTAGAAAAGAAGTGGAATCCAGGTTTGACATAATTAAGATTCTAAGTTTGAATTTGTTTTTCCAACAAACCCATAACATCCAAATGTGTTTAGTTTGACTTTTAACTGGTCATATATATATATATGTGTGTGTGTGTGTGTGTGTGTGTGTGTGTGTGTGTGTGTGTGTGTGTGTGTGTGTGTGTGTGTGTGTGTGTGTGTGTGTGTGTGTGTGTGTGTGTGTGTGTGTGTGTGTGTGTGTGTGTGTGTGTGTGCGTGTGTGTGTGTGTGCGTTAGTCTGCTTGATTCCAACCTTAGAGATAAAATCTCAGAGAGATTAAAGGACACACAACTCCAGATCACCGCCGTGATGAATACATATTTTCCCAGTAATCGAGACGACAGTAATCTGAAGGTGAACTCACCTGTTTTGGTCTGAAAGAGAAACACGTCATTAAAGTTCCTTGGATGAAATATTCTTCGGGGGACTCGTCTATCGCTCTCTCGAGTCCACATCTGTTTTTCCGGAGAGTGTCCTCTCTTTCTCCCCCCCCCCCCTCTCTCTGTTCTGTCCATCCTCCCATCTGTTGAGCCGCTGTGATAAGCAATGTTTAGGCAGATATATTGGTCCCATTAGTGCTACTTGATTCTGCTGCTGCACAGTAAAGAGAGGCCATTAACTCTGCTCAAGGCCACTTAAAGAGGCCCGCATACATGTACCTGAAGACACACACACACACACACACACACACACACACACACACACACACACACACACACACACACACACACACACACACACACACACACACACCTAGATGTTGTTGCAGTCAATTATTATAAAGAAGAAAGGTATACATTTCTTCTACCATCCTTAGAAAAAGGTTTGAAAAGAACCTTTCAAAAATAAATCGTATAAATGCAGTTTTGTCTGAGAAAAGTTCATATCAGCTGTTTTTTTTTTATTGGCCAACTGATAAATCTCACAGTTCCATCAAATAAAAGTCAACGTGAAACTGTAACTGTTTATTAAACACAAATTGCCAGAAATATTCCTTAGGGCTTAGGCAGCAACCTGGGAATTTTACGAATCGACAGACTTGTCACCAAAGATATCACCAGTTTTATCTCATGCTATCATCTCGTCTGTGTTTTTGTTTTATCCTCTGAAAACATCCTGCCCAACGTGCTTGATTCTGCGAAGGCGAAATGTGAGTCCGATTAGTTACAGTCAGGAAAACATCAAAAAGACTTAACACACAATATGTTCTGCAGCTGATCTCGATGACATTGATGGTTCTTGGAAATGAAGGAGGGGAGTGTGACTGACGAGGTTTTGAAGCTCTGCTTTGAAGTATCGCGTCTCACGCTGCATGCAATCAAAGAGTCCTGATCTCAGGAGTTTGGATTGGTTTTTTTTATTTAATTGAAGATTTCCAGAGACGATCCCACAGCGGGACAGAGGAGTGTGCACGTCTGAAGAGAATATTTCATCCAAGGATCTTTAATGAAGATTTTAACATTCAGTCCAGAGCAGGTCGGTTCACCTAAGGATTACCACTGGAAACATCTACTCACTGTGGTGGTCTGCAGATACACACACTCATAGTATTTGTATGGTTACACACTCTAAAAACTTTAAAAAAAGTAAACAATAAAAGTATCTAGGTAAGCCAACTCACTAAGAGTGTAACCGAGCATCTAATACAGGGCATTTTTAATGATTAGTTTTAAATTAACTGTCAAGTCTGTGAAATGTCAAACTGTCATTGGAATTTACTACCCATGAAAAATGATTAGCAGCGAGCTCTGTGATATTTACCCACACAGATGTGTTGGTGTCATATTCTGGACAAACGACCCGGTCACCAAAATTACTTTCAGTTGTTTGTTTTTTTGTTTTTTTTATGTGATCAGTCAAACGATCAGTAATAAACACTGAGCTCCTGGTTTCTCTTCACTTTGTGTGTTTGTGTATCATGAATGTGAAAGAGAGGAACTTGTGATGATGGGAATGGCAGGTGTGTGTGTGTGTGGGAACGACCTGTAGAATGCAACTGGGAATTCTGGAGTTGGGATGAGATAAGGTGAAGGTCAGGGTGTGTGGGTGTGTGTGTGTGTCTTTAAAACAACGCTGCAGCACTCGGGAGGATAAATGTGCACGTTCAGGGTGAAACAGGAAAACGGCGACGGAGCGTGACTGAGACAACAGTTTGTGTTATTGTACGTGTCTGTGTGCGTCGATTGATTCTGCAACTTTTAAGCAAATTTCCAAAACATTAACAACCTGCGTTGCAGATTTCTCACTGATGGAAGGTGACAATGTCAATAACAACCGAGCTCACTGCTTCAAATGTTCCCAGTGAATACCGACCAGTGTTTTTGCTCGTGATGCCAGTTTGTGAAATATAACACCGCCTTTGATGTGCTTCTGCTGCGGCATAATAATTCCGTCAACACACCTACTTTTCTCTTGGCTTGGAAAATGTGTGAATCGTCAATATTATCGTCAACTTCGGCACATTCAGCACACGGAACCCCCCCCTGCATTCTGGGAAATGTAGGAGTAAGGCAAGAGGAGGGAACGTGCTCGTGCTGAAAAGTATCATAACATGATTGTAACGGCAACAAACATTGGACAAAGTTAGGGTTATAAGGCTTGTGTGTGTGTGTGTGTCTGTGTGTCTGTGTGTCCCCGTCCCCGTGTGTGTGTGTCAGCCTCAGTGGAATGCAGTGGTAGTGGGAATGCTGCGCTGAGCTGAGCAGAATCTGTGTGATAAGACAGATCAAAGCGCCCGGAGACCTCATCAGCCTTCCCAGCATGCACCCTGCTGATCCACCTGATACGAGGAGCAGGCCGCACCTACTCTGTATGTGTGTGTGTGTGTGTTTGTTTGTGTGTGTGTGTTTGTGTGTGTGTGTGTGTTTGTTTGTGTGTGTGTAAAAGACACAGCGTGAAGTATATTTATTTGCATACATTTTCCATCGCCCCCAATTTGTGGGCCTCAAGAACTCTGCACTGTGGATGAGTGTGTGTTTGTTTATCTCATGCAGTTTGCTTATGTGTCTGTGTGTGTCTGTGTGTGTCTGTGTGTGTCCTTGTTAACCGGGCTCTCTCTCCTTCATCAGACAAGCTGAATTATTTATTGAAATGTTGAGAAGCAGCATTTTCATAACCTCCTGTTGGTTGTGGACATAAATCTGCTGACAGTCACAGATGCTTCCGTCGTGCAGGTGACGCTCCGGATGTTTCTTAACTTTATCGACTGTTCGTGTCTTTTGATCTCAAACCTTTTGGTGAATCAAGTCAACTGAGAGAAAACTTTTACAGATGGGCCTCAAACTTTCACAGACACACTTGTTATTTATCCTGCTAACTCAACGATGCACAAACAGATTGTCATTAAACTTGGTGGGATTGTTACCCAAAATAATATCTCCAGATGATTCACTTTCGGAGTTTAATCAGGGAACTTTGCAATAGGAAGGTAAAATGTAAACATAATAATATTATTAATAAACTCATCTTGCATGTCGTTGGAGTTCTTTAATATTTTTCCACCCTCATTTGGATTCTCAGGGTCAAAACCATGTAGAATATATTCCAAGCTGACATGTAAGTACTATTCTATTGATTTCTTTTCTTGATTAATCAATAACTTGCTTGGGTTTGAAATACATATCATCAACTTCCCGGAGCCCAAACTGATTTATTTACGTTTTTTGCAGTTTGTTTGAAAAAATTCAGTAAAGCCAGAAAGATATGGAAATGTCTATTAAATACTAAAACACGTCTAATATACATGTTTTTCCAGCTGCTTCACATTTTATTAGAATTGTTTTTAAAAAGAAAATATTGAAATGATCAAATATTCATCCAGACTGACTCGATTTTTAAGTATGATCCTTAAAATTTGTTAGAAACCTTTTTTTATTTTTTTTATTTGCACCCTCATAAACTTTCTTTAGTCTGACATTGACTTGCTCAAAACCTGCAATGTTACTTAAGTATATTCGTGAGGGATCATTTTAATTTTTAAAATCATGTTTTGCTGTATTTTAGTTGCTTCAAAAAGTTATCTTTGGATTTACACAAAGTTCTGGCAGAAATATAAAGGCGAGCACAATGTCTATATAAGTTAATTTTCACACCGGGGGGGGGGAGATATGAAGTGAATCCAGCAGCTGCCTGAAGGAACAGAAAATAAAGTGATGGTGGGATTTCAGATAATTGCTTCCAATAATGCATAATATATGTAAACGGAGCTAAACCCCCAGTACGTCCATGTAATTAAGGCAGAGAGAGAGAGTTCATCAGAAGGTGAAGAGAATAAGAGATTGACAAAAGGAGAAATTGGGAGAGTTGTCTTTGCTTGTGTGTGTGTGTGTGTGTGTGTGTGTGTGTGTGTGTGTGTGTGTGTGTGTGTGTGTGTGTGTGTGTGTGTGTGTGTGTGTGTGTGTGTGTGTGTGTGTGTGTGTGTGTGTGTGTGTGTGTGTGTGTGTGTGTCCCTCTCTTTGTGTTTCACTCTGAATAATGGAATATCCATGCAGGGGTATGTGGGTCAGTGGGGCTTTACTTCCCCTAGAGACCACAGCCACACCCCGACACACACACACACACACTCTTTCTCACTTGCTTAATTCACTCCCCGAGCCCTGACTCGTCCGCCTGTCTGCCTCGCTGCTTAACCCGCCGCGTGACGTCATACATTTTTCATAAAGTCTGCGTTGCTCTGTCAATATTTCATGTGTGGTATTGACAGGCTGGTGAGAGTCCAACGTAAGGAGTTACCGCTCCCTCCTCCTCCCCTCGCTCCCCTCGCTCCCCTCTCTCCATCCCTCTCTGGCTCTGTAATTAAATTAGCTCTGTCTGTGGATGACAAAGGGCCAGTCATTCGGACTCTGCTTAGATAGCGAGTAGCTGCACTTAGAGCGGATATGAAGTTAAGGAGGAATGCGCTGAGCTGAGCTGAGCCGAGCTGAGCTGGACTCAGTGCTGCTCCCTGGGTCTCGGGGTGAGGAGGTGGGAGAGGGGAGGTCGGCCGGGTCCGGATCAGGCCTTGGCTGAACTGAGACCACACACGGAAAACAAACCCTGACGGATTTAAAGATGATGGTGAAGTCAGTAAAGGCTTCACTGAGCCTGTATTTAAAGATGGACAACGCGTCTCCACTTCCTCCCACTGTCCAGAAACAAAGACAAAATATCCTGGACACGAACACACTGCCATCTTGTGCAGATTACCTCATTTGGAGCCACAGGAAGTAGCGATCAGGGAAGGTTTTGATTTCCTCGCTGATACGCACACGCTCAATCACGTCTCTGCTGTCAATCATGATGTTTTTACAGCATCAGATAACTACTTAGAACCAAACTTAACAGAAACTTGAACAGGTGGTAAGAACTACCTAGAAGGACAAATGTTCACGTCCCATCCACAAACATGGAGGAGAGGGGGGGGGGTGGGTGTATGACCTCTACTATACTGCCACCAGCCACCAGATGTATTTGAATGATGACATTTCTGAAAAATCAATTGAACAACTAATTTGATTTCACACAATAAGTGTCAAAGCCTTTGTCTTTGCTCCAGAACTCCTCTTTCCTGTCTCCTCCCCCCTCCCCCCCCCCTCAGCTTCATGGTTTGTTTGTTTGTGTATTGCCGCTGACACACTTGTTGTCCTTCCTTGTTTGTCTGCAGTGCTCCCGACCTGTTCGCCGCTCGACTTCCACTGCGACAACGGCAAATGTATCCGTCGCTCCTGGGTGTGTGACGGAGACAACGACTGCGAGGACAACTCCGACGAGCAGGACTGTCGTAAGTAGAGCCTCTGTCTGTCCACACACACACACACACACACACACACACAAACAATCGGTGGCAGTTGCCTTGATATGTGGCAACACACACACTCGACCTGCTCTGTCAGGCTCATGGGGATGAGTTATTAAAGTGGACAGATGTTTGAGGCAGCCATGTGCAATGAGGTGTTTGTTTTTGAGTCTGAAGGAGCTGCCTGCCTGTCTCACAAACACAAACACACACACACACACACACACACACACACACATACACATACACGGACATACACACACACACACATGCACATACAAGTACCTCCAAAAATAAAAATAGGAACAAACTGAGGGCAAAGGTGACAGAATGTCTCGTGTGGTGACTGTGGGAGTGCTGACCTCTCGCAAGTGTGTATGTTTGTGAGTGTACGTGTGTGTGTGTGTGTGTGTGTTTGTGTGTGTGTATTCACATGCACGTGCACATGTTCTAAAATACCCCTCAGCTGCCTGCCAGGCAGCATGTGGCCTGCAGTGGGTAAAGCAGGGACAGTGTCTATTTCTGTCATATTTCTGTATCTCTGCTCTGCTGCCTGAGGGGGGGGGGGGGGGGGGGTGTGTGTGTGTGTGTGTGTGTGTGTGTGTGTGTGTGCTCCTGTGTTTCTGTCTTTGTGAGGACTATTGGACACTCAGGACATTATTGGAAAGCTACAGTCTGTCCCTCCCTTCTCTAAAGGGGCTGCTCAAGGAGTTGGTGCCGCAGACTGTGAGGAACAGGTGAACCTCTCCTCATTCTGGCTTGGGCGGCGGTAATTTGCATTATTTCAAGGTGGTTAGGCTGCATCCAGAAAACAGCTCTCTCATTTATTTGGACGAAGGTGTGTTGGTGCAGCGGTGGTGCCAACACGGGGCGCTGCGGCAAAAACACAGAGCCGTGCAGCATCTGGCGAAGTTGGCATCTGGTAAAGCGTTGGCGTTGATAGGTGCACATATCTGATCGGTTACTCTGTGTTGTGAAGGTCGTGTTGCTTCTGTTACCTCACGATCACTGTAAAGATATCGCTGTGATTGCTTCCCAGTGATGTTACAATGTACAGGATGTAAAACGCAGAACATGGAGAAAAGTAAATCAAACGTTTCTACGCAAAGTTTAAACTTGAATGTGCATTTCTCTGCTTTGCTTTATACTATATCACTGCACATATCGTCTTACCCTTGATTGGAGGAGCTTTAACTTTAACACTATCTCCAATAGTCGATACAACCTGAACTTCACGGTGACATGAAACCCATTGTTCTCTATCTCGTGTGGTTAGTGTGCACATCAGTTAACAGGCCGGTTCGCTCCTTCTCGTCTGAATGGCTTTTCTCATCCGTCTGTCGTCCGGAGATTTCTTACCCTCCTTGCTTGACCCACATACTGTATCGGCAGCCAGACACCAAATCACTTCCTGATGGGGAAGCCGGCGATGAATTTTTCATCTCCATGCCCAGTAAATTTCTCTCCCCTCCCCTGTTCCCCAAACTACTTATTATTTCATGTTTCTTTCTTTCTCGTCGGTCTATCTTTCGCCTCCCAGTGTGTTTTGTTACTCCCCACACACGCAGTGGTTTTTATTTTATTATTTAGGAAAAAAAGGTGGAGACGATCCCCACGCTCGGCTGGAGCTGGAGTGGTTGTCGAGGTTTCAGACGAACGTGGAGACGGAGGTGTGTCTCGGTGCGGCTGTGTGTGTGTGTTTGAACAGGAGATATTCGGAATTTTTTGAAGCTTAAAAAACATTTCACAGAAAGGAGAAACACAACACTACTTCACCTCACACACACACACACGCACACGCACATACACATGCAGGCGGCCTGGTAATGACTCCCAGCGCCCTTTGCCCTTTGTGATTTGGCTGCTGTGTGAATGATGAGCGTCTTGAGGGCTTGTTGACCTCCGACCTCCCTCTGTTTACGTCACTGGTGGGGAGCATGGGGGGAGGCAGAGAGAGGGGGGGGGAGAAAATCAATTATTTTCAAACGAGTTGAATAATAGATTAAATGAGTGGATCCGTCAATAGTGCAGGTAAAATTAAATTCTCATTTGGACCTGCTGTTGTGAGTAAATTCCCTTTCTTTGTTTGAAGGGGGGGGGGGGGGGGGCGTAGCAGCAGAGGTTAGTGAGGTCAGCGGTGGTTTAGTAGAGTGATGTATTCGATGATGTTTACTTATCGTATCAGTATAGTATCATAGCTGAAGTAGTAACAAGCCAAAACTATGACGTGATCTGGCTCTGTGTCAGTAGTGACCAGGGGGTGGAGCCGCAGATATGAGCGCTCAACCAATCGCGAGTCAGTCTCAGCTGCCGATCATGCTTTTCACCCTGTTTTTATAGCATCAAATAACTAATCGGACCCAAATTTGACGGAAAAAATTAACACTTAAATAAGAGAAACCACCTTTGACGTTTTGTCTTGGTCCATATACCATCCGCTAACATGTAAGCATCTCCTGTGCTTAGTTACAAGGACATTTGTTCACCCTGCAGGAATATGTACTATCCAGAGGTATCAAAATATGTTCGTACACAAACATAAACACACAAACACATAAATACACATACAGGACACACACAGGCTCTGGAGCTCTTCTCAGAAGTGGCGTGTGTCCATTTCCAGATCTCAGTGTTTCGTGGGCATCCTTCTGCCTCTGTCTGTCCTTATCTCTCCCTTTGTCTCATCTGTCCAACACTCACACACGACAGTGATAAATTATAGATTACCTCCTGCCAGAGGCCATCCATCATTGGTTCTCCTTGACGAGGCTGTTTACCCGGCCCCGGGCGTGCGTGGCCGGGCTTTGCCATCGATTGTTTGGCGCTAACAGTAGAAGCCGGTGTTTTTGAATAATCCTTTCGGCCTTTTATCAATGCAGGTGTGATAAAAGAAGAAGAAAAGGCGGATGAATGAAAGGGATTGAAAGGGAAACACAGTCAATGTCAGTGGAGGGAGTGACTTGTGTCCGACTGTATCGTCGGGGCTGTTGTTCTGAATGACAAATGTGACTTATCGCTTGTCTCAAGGTTGAATGTCTAGTAAAACAACATATTCTAATCTGCAGCGGCAGGTTCATTCAATCAAGATACAGGACAAGCTGCTGGTTCTCAGGCTCAGTAGAATAAACCAGTCCTGAATCTATGGGTCTAACAGGAGATCCGTTAAGAAATAACCTTTTTATTTAGCTTTTTTGCTTCAAATTGATTTTTGAACAGAAAAAAGTTTGATGCATAGTGTTAAAATATGGTAAAACCTGGTTTGGATGTTTCCTGCAGGAGGATTTAATTTCCCCATAGTCGTGGTTATAATGAATTAGAACCCAGTGCTGTTCTAAACATGCCTGTGTGGGAGGACTGGGGTTTTGCTGGTCAGCTTTTCACCTGCTCTGGGGTGAAGCTCAGGGAAGCTCGACTCAGATCCCTGAACTGGAGAGCAGTTGTTGTTGTGAACCATGATGTCACTTGATGCTTTCATGCTGTTCCTCTGTTTATTCCAAATTTTTTCAATATTGAACATTTCATGTGTCCAAATTAGAGCAAACTCGCCTCTACACTTTTTCTGGGCCCCCAGCAACTCACAAATGTAAAGTAGAATGGATGAGGGACTTTTGAGATTTGTGAAAGAGACGCTTTTGTATTATAGTAAGACTATTCGCCAGACCACATTCATCTATAATGTATTTAATATGCTTTAGACAAGAGGTCACTAATTGACAGACGCCATTCTACCTGGACTCGGGTCTATAACAGATTAATGAGAGTTTTTTGAATTTTGTTAAGCGTTTCTATTTTAAAGAAGCTTTTCTGGTCTTGACAGTGCTGGTTTAGAATCCGAGGAATTTTAATTGAACGCTCCTCTACTAGAAAGTCCCATTTTTTTTTATCATGCAGTTTATTAGTTTCTGTTTTAGTTGAACTACGCGCGTTAGCAGCACAGTTAGTTTACAGATTGACACCGGAGATGCGGATTATGCTTGAAATGTGGTTTGAGATTTTTCTATGGATGTTTTAAGTGTTTCTTTTTATGCGCCAACATTAATTCAGGCTGACCACGGCCTCTGTGCTCCCCGAGGGATAAATCACCGACTTTTTTTTTACAGCCACTCGCTAAGGTGGTTTGGTTTCATGGCTTTTTGTTTTCGTTAAAAAGTGCTGTATAAATACAGTTACTACTTTACTGGAGCACATGTTCTTGACTTAATTCAGTCGTCCTCCTCGCTGTGTGGCGGGATCTGTCCGTTGGTCTTTTTAGTGCTGAGATTGAAAGTGTTTTGAGCTCCGGACCTGCCGCCCCGTGAGAGTCCAGGTTGTTTACGGAGTTGAAAAAAAATCTCACTTTCTTTGTTCTGGGCCTAACATAACAGTTGTAACACAGTTTGTCCAGTGTCGGTCCAATTTTTAAATGTAATGTCAGGCACGGGCTCAGGGACGGCTGCTCTCTAATCACATTTTTGCTCGGTATTTGCTGTTTGCTTTTGTGGTGTCCTCATCGTTTGTCCTCTGAAACCTTTTTTTCTCTCCTGCTCTCTCTCTCTCTCTCTCTCTCTCTCTCTCTGCAGCTCCCAGGGAGTGTGAGGAAGACGAGTTCCACTGCCAGAACGGCTACTGTATCCGCAGCCTCTGGCACTGTGACGGCGACAACGACTGTGGGGACAACAGCGACGAACAGTGTGGTGGGTAAAGACACACACACAGAGTAGGGACTGTCACTTTTTTATTCATTTTAACGTTTGGGTAAAGTTCATATTGGAACAGTCCCCTAAACATGCATCTATTGAAGATTCTCACATAGCAACATAAGGCGAGACAAAAAGAAGAATTTAAAAAAGAAATGAAGAGTTAAAGACAGAATAGAAAGTAAATACATGAATAAAATATGAAATCAAAGCACACATGAAAGTCTTCAGCATTGATATAAAAGAACTAAGAGTTGCAGCAAGCGCAGAGCAAGGAGTTTCGGATTTTGGAAAAAGAGTGGCAGCCCTAACACACAAACACACAAACACACAAACACACACACACACACACACACACACACACACACACACACACACACACACACACACACACACACACACACACACACACACACACACACACACACACACACACACACACACACACACACACACACTGATTCCAACAGGAACACACCAGCATGTAAAAAACGTCTTTTATACATAACTCGTGTGTCGTCTGTCACAGACATGCGTAAATGTTCGGACAAGGAGTTCCGCTGCACGGACAGCAGCTGCATCGCCGAGCACTGGTACTGTGACGGGGACACGGACTGTAAGGACGGATCAGATGAGGAAAACTGCCGTAAGTTATTGTGTGTTATTGTGTGTTATTGTGTGGGTGTGTGTGTGTGTTTTATTGGATTTTCAATGTGGCTTTTTATCAGACATGTGACGGAGAGAAGACTTAAAACAGGGAACTTACTGTCTCCCAGTCAGGATGAAAAGAAAAGTCATTAATCATATTCGGGGTTTCCCCCCCTTCCCCCCCATATCCAAATACTTGAATCCAACCAAAAAGCTGAAATAAGTGATTCTGAACAAATAAGTTTCCATATCTGAGAAACCATGTTTATACATTCCAAACAGGACATTCACAAGAGTTTTTCTCTTATCAAAATCTCCAAACTGCGGCATCGTGATTCATCACGGCCAAAAAAAGAAAGAAGTGAAGCAATCTGGTTACTGTCCCGCTGCATGTGAACTGAGATCTGACCCGACGACGCTACTGCAGCGCCTGTAAAGAGTCGTAACAGCGATCGGGCCTCCTCTCTGTTCACGAGCAGTTTTCTGACAGGAACACTGGAAGCTTCAAAACTGCCTCAAACTGCTGCAGCGTCTCTCTCAGCATCTGTTCAAACGTCTGTCTGTGTCTCTTGCAGCGTCCGACGTGATGACAGCCACCTGCAGCGTGGAGGAGTTCCAGTGCGCGTACGGACGCTGCATCCTGGACATTTACCACTGCGACGGAGACGACGACTGCGGGGACTGGTCGGACGAGTCGGACTGTTGTGAGTTTTTACGTCCGTCGTACACGAACATGCCTTCAGGCAACAGACTGTATTTAAAAGATGGACGACTTATAAATGCCCCAAAAGGGAAGCCAAAATATCTTGATTGACTCCTGGTGGCTGGCTGCGGTATAGATCATTAACCGTGCCTCCTCCGTGTTAGTGGATGGGAACCTCGTCCAGCTTTATTTACAGACTGTTCTTCCAACATTATAAAGACCCGACATTGACCTGAAAGAAGGATTAATTCCAACACAATCTCCCCCGATTTCTTAGCGTTCCCTAAAAAACAATCCAATGTTTCCCGGTTCCTTTGTGGGATGTTTGTAGTAGCACCGGAGGAAGGGGTCAGCGTGTGCAACGTGACCCTGTCTGACAGGCGTCAATCACACATGTACTCTCTCAACAGTCCAGAGAGGTTTTTTCGTCCACACTCTGCTTGTCGCTGCACTTTTTCCCCTCCTCTCCACTCTACTCATAAAAATGGATGAATCCCCAAAGAAGAAGAAATGTCCATCAAATGGACGTGGTGGTGTGGGGTTATTTGGGGGGTGGGGGTTCGGATATGCCAGCACACAGTGGGCTCCCCCTCAAACTCTGTTTATTCATCTGAGTTTTGGACAAATGAAAGAATCCTCACTGTGTAGATTTAAAATCTTACAAAGAACAAAACAAAAAAGCATTGTTACAGTGGAGTGGCTGTTCTGACCTGTTCTGCTGGTATAAAGCTCACAGCGAGCTGTTGTTATCCACTCACACACACAGACACACACACACAGACACACACAGACACACACACACTCTTTAGGATCTGTGGCGTCGCTCCAGGCTCTCACTAAACACTTTCTTGCGTAAGAGACGAAGATGAAGCTCTTCAGAGAGAGATCAGTCCTCCTCCTCCTCCTCCGTTAAGACGTTAGATGAGTTTAAGTTTCTTCTCTCTTGCTTCGGCACGAGTCTCTTCCTCTCCTCTCCTCATCCTTTCTTCTTCTGCTTCACTCGTTCCTTCCTTGTATCCCCGATGGCCAAACTGCACACGTGTCCCCACACAGCGGCTCGTCCTCATGTCCCACAGCTTTCTGTTGCCGAGCTGCACCAGTTCAGCTGGAGTTTAAACGCACATTACAAAGCTCATCAGGACGTTTGTACGGTTTGTATCATTTGACGTGTGCAAAGCATCTGTGTTCCCACCAGTTAGTCTTGTCCTTGTAGACTCGTCCACATATTAACTGGAAGTCATCAAATAGACTTGAAAGAAAATGAGAACAATGACATGTTGATGCCAACGTAAAAATGTTCGAGGCCCCAAACTATGGAACGGTCCACTAGGCGAGATCACACGTGCAACGTCTTCAATGTCTTTTAAAAAACTCTTCTCAACACTGTTTTTTATTAAAGCTTTAATGAACATTAATGATTTATTTCCTCGTGCGACTCTTATTTTACGATCTGCGCGTCTTTCTCTTTCTTTTAACTGCTGCTTTTGAATTCCCTTTTCCTCTTTCTGTTTAGCGATTTTTAACTTTGTTAAATAAAGTGCTTTATAAATAAAGTTTATTATCATGTGGACGCACTGACTCGTAAATCTTGGAGGTGTAAAGTCTTCACTTCACTTTAATGTAAAACAGAGAAACAAATCAAATCTTCATATTTGAGAAAGTGGATCATCTTGGTCAAACCACAACTATGTCGTCTTCAACAACCACAGTTTTCCAGTTTAACTCTTTTTTAATAATGAAATTTCTTCCCCAAGTGACAAATACTGAATACTATACAAAAATACTACGTTAATTGAAGTTTTTAGATACTTAAACAGATGCCTCCAGTGTCCAACGTCCAACAACTGTTTCTCATCTTAACGTTTAGTGTCGATTTCATGTCCTAACGCCCGACGGCAGCTTGAGCTCAAGAGCAGCTGCTGTTTCCAGACCGCCGCTCAGCAGCGTCTGTCAGAGCTGGAAAACACTCGGCCTGTTACATGTTTGTAGTCACTGTAACACACACAGACA